>NC_067472.1:92504292-92851792 GCF_947179515.1 Apodemus sylvaticus
CTCGGTTTCTTGAACCTAAAACAGAGAAGGTTTTAATGGTTCCTCCTCATAGGGGCACTATGGAGTGCAGACTCTTATATCACTGACGAGTAATTTCTGGCACCCGGCAGACTAAGGTGTCTGTGTATTCTTATAGAAGAAATAATAGAGTTAAAATGCCTCCTAAACATCAATAATAATGTCTATTATCTATTTTTTGTATGTCAGGTAATTAGTAGGTACTATTTTTTAAGCCTTACTAATTCCATTTATGGACAAGGACACAGAATATAGAGGAATTTAACCAAATTCCCCAAGACCGGATAACTGAGTCCAAATTCCCCAAGACCACATGGCACTGGCTCTTGAGGTCCCTTCTTCACTCTGCTTTAAGGGATCTACATTTACTTACAGCCATACTGTCTCAGGACTGGTCTTAAAGTTACTATGCCCATCCTCTGCCTCTTTTCACAAATAAACAAATAGGTAGTATGAGAATCTGAATGACTTGCTTTAAACTACGTAATTACCTAACAGCAATTTAGTAACCATTGAATACCAGCCAATCATATGCTGCTAGGGAAAGGGATAAATGCTTTCTATTCCTCATCACAGAGCGTTTCCCATAGTAGTCATCAATCAATGCTAACTAGCTGTTTTTATCATTGTTCATACAGTATTTAACCAGCACTCAGATGTGTTGCAATGCCAACTCCTGGGAAATACAAAAATAATCAAGATATGATTTCTCCTGAAGCTCACAGTAGCCTTCAAACATAAGAGCTACTAAATAGTTTCCCTAAGGCTGGTCCAGATTATTCTGTATTTATTTAAATATAGGGAGGAAGTCTTACAAAAAATTTAAAGTAGAATATCTCATTAAAAGTTTTATTAGATTTATATTCAATTCATAATATTCAGTTAATTAAATGTTAAATTATTTTCATCTTTTTTAATGTAACTATTTGAAAATTGAGATTACAAAAGGCTTGCATTGTATTTCTGAACAGCTTGGTCAGTAGCAGGAGACAAATACAGTAAACTATAACCATAAGAAGAGTCCATAGGAAACGCAGTGGGAGCATGGAGGAGGAGCAGAGCAGTGTAAGGGCCTCAAGGAAGCTTTTCAGGAGAGGTAGCATTTGACCTGACTGCCAAGGCTAAGTAGGGATACTGCTGTCAGAGGAGTGTTTTCTGGGCAGTAGAGTGCTGCATAAAACGGAAGGAGTGGTCAGAAAGTTAAAGAGGATGAATAGCTGGTTCCTCGGGATGAGACAGCAGACAGGAATGTTGGTGAGATTAAGAGGTGGATTTGGAAAAATCAGTTGAAACAAGTCTGAAAAACCATGTGGGTCACAGACTGTTGGTGTGTTTTAAGTGAAAAGAACTTACTTAAGCTCCAGAAAGATAACATTAGTGGCCGCATGGATGTTGGGCTGAAAGAAAAGACATGGGGTAGGAGGTGGGAAACCAGGGCAGCGATTTAGATGACCACAAATGTTTTGGTAATGGTGGTAATGGCAATGCCAGGAGGCCAAGGATAGTAAAGGTAAGACAATGAGAACTGATGAGACCTGGCTAAATATGGAAGGGGGGAGGGAAAGGGGGAGAGAGGGAGAGAGGGAGGAGGAAGGCAGGGAGGGAGAGACAGAGAGACAGGGACAGAGAGAGGAGAGAGGGGGGGAGGGGGAGAGAGAGAGAGAGAGAGAGAGAGAGAGAGAGAGAGAGAGAGAGAGAGAGAGAGAGAGAGAGAGAGAGAAGAGAGAAGAGAGGGATCTAAGAGGCACACTAGGTTGTATTTCTGCTAGGTGATATGACCACACAGTGCTGACTTTCTTCTGATCACCCAGAAAATATTTACTGCAGGTTTACTTCTCTCTATATAAGATACTGTACTAGTATATTAGAGCTAACTTGGGTCTCAGTGACAGTGTTTTAACTTTACATGGTTAAACCATCGACTGGGGGGGGGCAGGAAGCACTTAAATACATACCTAATTATTGGTCAATTGGTGAAAAGGATCAAAGCTCTGTACTATGAGGCATGCTAGGGTTTCTTGTCTAACAGTTAAAGTAAGGATCTGGTTCTGAGGGGAGAAGTCTCCAGTAAAGACAAGTAACACAAAGGCTCAGGAAGAGTGACGAAACAGGAACTCTTTCATAAACTTACAGGATAGCATATTGCTCTTTGTGAAGGCACTAACTGCACTCTGCAAAGCAACATGGCAGTCTTCTGCAAAACTGAAGACGTGCATTGACAGATTCAGCCATTGAACTTCTGTGTCTCTGGACTCTGTTACACAAAGATTCTATTACTACACGTCATGCATGGGAAGAAAGCTGTGAACGTTATCTGATTTCTCAATTTTTATTTAAAAACATATTTATCATTAAATAGAATTGAAATTGAGCTTTAATTGACACCAGTTATACAAAACACCTAAAAGGTTAACTTTTTTAAAAGCCCAGGATATCACTCAGTGGTACAGTATTTGCTCGGCATATGCAAAGCCCTGAGTTTGTTCCCCAGTATCAGACATAAAAGTTATTTAAGAGAGAAAGGGCTTATTTTAGCTCATGGCTGTGGAAGTTTCAGTTCACCATCACTTTGGTGGTAAGGCAATACATAATGGTTTGAATAGATGGCAGAGAAAGTCACATCATGGTGACAGAAAGTGAAAGATCCATTGTCCCAGTATCCTCTCTCAAGGACATGCCCCTAGTGACTTTCCTTCTACTAAGCCTCACCTCTTATAAGGTGTCACAACTCCCAGAATCACTACAGGATGGAGATAAGTCTTTAATGTGTGTGTTTGTGTGTGTGTGTGTGTGTGTGTGTGTGTGTGTGTGAACACATGCTTATCATAGGCACATTTGTAAGCTAAAGGACAACTTTTAGAAATTGAATATCTTCTACTGTGGATTCCAAGGGTCACATTATGGTTGTCAGGATTGCACAGGCACATAATTTTACCCACAGAGCTACTCTCCTTGCCCTGGATCAAGTCTTTTAATACATAGACCTTTGACACGTGTTCAATATTTGAAATATAGGAATGGCTTGGCTGTAGTTCAGTGATAGAACGCCTAAGCAAACAGAACCCTGGGTTGAATACCCAGTACAACAGAGGGAGGTGACCATAGAGAAGAGAAAGAGGAGAGAGAGCTGAATCATAGCACTGGCAGTGCCATTCAATATATATCTCAAATTCTGCCAACTCCAAAATTTAAATATTCAGGCTTATCTTCTCCTTGAATTTTGCCTATTGAATATCTTCACTCCGGAATATATCGAAGAGATAGAATTAATAAGAAGCCCGTGGATAATTTACAAATAAAACATGGATCAAATTCAGACATGGTATCTCATGCCTTCAGTCCAGCACTTGGGGGAGAAAGGGGCAGGCAGATCTCTGTGAATTCAAGGCCATCTTGGTCTATACAGTGAGACCCTCCTGCCTAAGAAAACAAAAAAGATGAAACGATGCATTAAGAAAAAGAAGTGCATGCCTATTTCAGTATCATCAAGATAAATGACATAATTATAGCTTGAGGGGTTAAACATGTCTCTACTTATTGCCATTTTCTTGCAAATATCACTTTGATCCTTCCCTAATGATGGTAGTGTGACTCTCCCAGAGTCAAGCCACTAGCATTAGTACAAGAGAAAGCAGATGAGTGTGGAGTAATGGAGTGTGGCCAGAGACAGGACCACAAGACATGTAGTAGGTGAGGCAAAGAACATAACAGAAAGGGCTACAGGGAGAGGGAAATAACCTGGAATTTCTGGGTTTGGGTCAGAAATCATGGAGTGAGTTTTCCACCCTCACCTTTCTTTTCATATTATCTCAACTAAAGGAAAAAGTGCATCATGGGTACTTCCCCAAGCCTCACTATCAGGAAACTGAAAAATGCCTGTAGTCTAATTTCCCCCTTTTCTTCTCTCCCCTCCCCTCCTTCCTGTCATTCATGTCATTCTTTTTTTTCTTTTATTATTGTCATAATTTGGGGAGGGGGGAGACAACCTTTCATGTGTCATAGTTTGACTTCAAACTCACTATGTAGGGGGTCGTTGAGGACACAGCTAGGGTCTCAAGCAAGATAGGAAAGCACTGTACCAACTGAGCTACATCCCTAGCTTTAGCCATCCTTTTGGACCATAGTGGTAATGCAGAAGTTAGGAGGCATAAGGTGGGTTAGGTAAGGAGCACTGCGTCAGCAGTGTGGTCCTTTGCTTTCCCATCAGGCTTTCTTTATTTTTTTTTTAAATTGTCTTGAATGTGTTTGAGTGTTTATCTACATATATTTACACACACACATACACACACACAGGACACACACACACACACAAAACATGCCTGGTGCTTGAAGAAGCCAGAAGATGGATCACATGACCTGGAACAAGAGTTAGAGATGTGTATGGGCCACCATGGCTGATATTGGGAACCACACCCAACTCTTCTGCAAGAGCATCAATGTTCTTAATGACTGAGCCATATCTCCAGCCCCTCTGGCTTAGTTTCTCCCTCACCTCTTCTATCTTGCGCAAACTCAGAAAAGGACCAAAATAACAGGGAAAGTGAGCTACGGCCCTGGTAGAGATAGCAGCTTCCAGAGAGCATTTTGAGGAGGGTTAAGTGGTCATGAACAATGTAAAAGGAAGGAATTCTCCACTCTCTACCCAGTCCCAGAAGAAAAATAGAAAATAAAATCAGATATTCATTAGTGTAGGCTTGTCTTTACTAGTAAACATCCTGTTACTTTGACAGTCCATCCTTTTAAAGTGAAAGTTGCTATAATTACTATATATAGTTACTATAGTAACTACTAAAAAGGCTTTGAAGGGGACAGACATTTACCAACCTTAACTCTTATTCTGGCTGTACACTATAGCTGTCAGCAGAGGACTTGTACTTTTGTGTAGTAAACTTCCCAATGAAAATTGTTTAGTTCCTGAAAGAAATTTACTACCAGGTTAGAGTCATGATGGCCAAAGGAACTTGAAGCTCAACAGAAAGTCAAAATAAAAATAAAGTTAGATAACAGAAGGACCCAATAATTGAAATACAAACATAATATATACTTCTTGTTTCACATATGAAAAGTAGCAGTTCGGGTTCCACCAGGCTCTAAGCTACCGACTGATAAGGGAAAGGTCAGGAAAACAAATTGAGCTTGAAGAGCAATTAGTCATATAGAACGGAGACTTCTGTTAACAGGTTGAAGAACTGGTCAAGCTGAGATTCTGGAGTCAGTCTGTGCTTTATATACTTAGGATTTTGAGAACATGCCATGGCTTTGACTTAATAAAAACGTCAAAGCAGTGTTCTTTTTAAAATGGTGAAGATAAAGTTATTTGTTTAAAAAAGCAATATGGTGCCAACATATTAGATGTCGGCTTTGTTGTCTCCAGCAAGCGTGGGGTTGCTGGAAGTCCTGTGGAAGAGCTGGTGTCTTAGAAGACCAATGGACTAGAGCAACAGTGGGGAAGCAAAAGGTGAAGGAATGGGGCTAGCAGATACAGATCTCATTTTGCGCCTTGGCCTACAGGGTTGACTTTGGGCCCTAGTTAATCCAGTTCTCAATGAAAGATGCAGTATCTCAAAACTTGAGGTTGCTACAATTCATCCAAATGCCAGCTGATTTGATTTACAATTAGTGAATATCTCTTCCCAGAAAGAGGATGCTAAGGAACCCCCTTCAAGGACTTCCTAATCCCAAAACCATACCTTAAAAGTTGAATTCCAATGGTTGCTGGGTAAGCCGGGAATTACTTCTGAGGGAGAAAATTAGACTCCAGACATTTTCCGGTTACCTGATAGTGAGGCTTCGGGAGGTGCTTATGACCCATAGAAAAATATTTTCCTTACACGAGACTGGCCAAAATTGCTTTTCTGAACATCCTTAACATTTTTAAATTACTTTTGGAATAAGTTTAGATCAACCGTGAAGTTGCTCTATACTTTTAACCCAGTATCCTATAAATTCACTACCACACAATCACCACTGTGACAACTGACAATTTTTGACAGCTGTCAAAACAAAGAAATTAGGGATAGGAAAGTAACTCAGCTGAGGACTTAGATTTGATCCCAGGAACCCACATAAAAAGTGCCAGGTGTCACATGCTTGTAATCCCAGGGCTGGTGGGGTGGAAACAGCTTATGTCTGGGGTCATGACCTGGCCAGCCTAGCCTACTTAGCAAACTCCAGGTCACTGCAATACTCTCTCAAAAAAAAAAAAAAAAAAAAAAAAAAAAAAAAAAAAAAAAAAAAAAAAAAAAACAGGTGGATGACACCTGAGGAATGACATGTAGATGACCTGAGGAGGCCTCTACACACACTGTGCACACACAAATTGTAAGAAAATAACTTCAGTTTCATGCAACTAATTGAGGGCATTATTTAGATTTAGTCTGTTTTTCCACTAACAGCTTTTCTCTGATCTAGAGCCAGTTTATGACCCTGTGTGTGTTCAAGTCACTATGTTTTCATAATCTTCTCCTGTCTTTGACAGTTTCTAAGTCTTGCTTTTATGATTTTGACAGTCTGGGGTGTATTAGTCAGTCATGGGTAGACTACTCTTCAGTTTGTCTCTTTCTGGTATTTTGCTCATAGTTATATGAGCTTTGAGGACAGTCACAAAGATGTGTTTTTGTCCATAGCTGCTGTTAGAGCACACACAATGTCCATATGACTTGGCCATGATGGTATTGACCTTACCTCCTGGTTAAAGTGGTGCGTGCCTGCCTTTTCCACTATGACATCATTTTTTTCTTCTCCATATTCTGTTGTTTGGAAGCAAGTTGCTAAGGCTAGCTTAAGCTCAGAGGGGAAAAAAGTAAGCTCTACTTATATGATTTTAAATATTCTGTAAGGAATTTCTGGTTCATTTCCTTACATACCTGTTGGGTTCCATCCCAGGGGCAACTTATAAAGGCAAATACCATAAAAGCTCATACACAGATTCAGGAAGCACTGCTGGGTGGTTGGTTTGGGTCCAAGCTTATTGTGGCTTACTATACAAAGCATTTCTAACTGATTTCTCCTGTGACTGGTTTCTGAAAGCACAGAATATAACAAAATATGCAAACACCTTGGACATGAGAAAGTTTCTTAGTATCAGCAGTAACAGCTTATGAGAAAGTTTCCTTATAACATTAGTAACAGTTCAAAATGGCTTGCTACACAGGTAACAGTTATCTATGCCTTAGCAATATCTATTTATTCATTCCATCCTTTGTGTAATCAATATTTTATACAATATATTTATTATTTTATTTAAAGTAATATTATCATTAAATATTTTGGCACTAGAATTATTCTAGAGTTGGCCATTAAGAGTGCTTCTGGGCCACTTCCTGTGGCTTCACATTCCAGCAATGTATTTAGTGAGGTTTGGGTGCTTAACACTCACTGTGATGGACCTCTTCAGTCAGGGCAAAGAGCTAGTAAATGCATGTTTGCATGTGCATGCATGGCTCCAATGCTGCCCAGAGGGTTAGTCTATCATTCCCTAACAATGTAATTAGAACTTCTCACTCAGACAGAAACTTGGCTCCAAGTTCAGATTTGCTACCCCATGTAAAGAATGGTGTCCACAAACACTATTTACTAGTGTCTTCAAAACATTCCAATAAAATGGTTCTCCAAGGGACCTATTGGTCTGGCTGCACATGTGGTAGAGGATGGCCTTGTTGGACATCAGTGGGAGGAGCGGCCCTTGGGCCTGAGGGAGTTCGATGCCCCAATGTAGGGAATGCCAGAGCTGGAAGGCAGGAGTGGGTGGGTGGGTGGAGGAGCACCCTCACAGAGGTGGGGGGAGGGGAGGATGGGCTAGGGAGTATCCAGAGGGGAGACATGGAAAGGGGATAACATTTGAAATGTAAATAAAGAAAATATCCAATAAAAGAAAAAAGAAATAAATTAAAAACAAATGGTTCTCCAAAGTTACTCAGAGGAGACTCAGATATCTCCTTCCACCCCACCTTCTCTTCGGAGAGTATTTCATAGATCTCTGATAAACAGATCCATGTGTTGTTGTCAGAGGTGCGTCCTGGGATCCCTAGGCATTCTAGCTTGTTTCCTCAAAAACTGTGTGCAGAAACATTCACCATCTGTGATACTGTACACATCTGAATTTTGACAAATGTGTAAGTCACATGTCTTTAGTAGGATAGGTCTGTCATGCAGAATAGTTCCATTGTCCTAGAAATTCCCTTATGAATTCCCCCTTAGAATCTGAAATTGTGTTTAAAATATAGTTTCCAATGTCCCTTTAGTTAATTCAGTCACTGAAGCAACACAGCTATTGGAAGTGTGTGATGACTCAGAGGGAAAAGGAACTTTGCTGTTAGGCTGATGATGACATAAATTTGATCACCAGAATCCACACAGTGGAAAGGGAGAAGTGACCCCCACAAACTGCTCTCTGGGTAATGGCATGTGAGTGCACAGATAAAAACATACGCACATAAAAAAATTAAAACTGCACAGCTGGTTCTAAATCCTAAGACACACCTACCTGGCTACTCATATGCTCAGGATTTTGTGTGTGGCTTGTTTTCTAATTTCTAGACAGTTGAAAAGTATCTCAGTGCTGGTCACTGAATAGCTCACACGTATACACACATACACACACACAAAGTACAGGGACTAAAATGTTAGTTCTTTTTCTTAAAATCACTTTATTCTAATTATCTCAGAAGTAAAAACATCACACTTGACCAGTCCCAATAAGTTGCCTCTAAAAAACAATCTCATTTGAAAATAAACTACCATGCAATTTTATTGACTAAATTCCATTAATCAATATTAGGGTAAGATGTTAAATAAAATCTGTCAAAAATCTATTATATACAATTGGCGAGAACTCTGCTTGTGCATTGTGTGGATGTGTATTCTCTCTCTCTCTCTCACTGTGTGTGTGTGTGTGTGTATATGTCTGTGTGTCTGTGTGTTTGTGTGTGTGTCTGTGTGTGTGTGTGTAGTGAAGAGCTCTTGAAGTAGAAAGTAAGGGTGCTCTTGTTGGAGGATGTGGTAACCTGGCCTTCAATATCAAAGAGGCCCGATTCCATTTATGGGCCCATCTATAGCATCAGTTCTCAGCCTGTGGGGCGCGACCCCCTTTGCAGGTCCAATGACCCTTTCACAGGAGTCACCTAAAATCATCAGAAGACACAGATATTTCCATTACAATTCATAACAGTGGAGTAAGAATAAAAATAATCATGTGGTTGGGAGTCACCGCTTCACCCAGGAACTGTATTAAAGGGGGCAGCGTTATGAAGTGTGAGAATTTCTCATCTGTAGAGGCTCCTTGACATCCGCAGGCCTCTTCAAACCCTTCTGGACTCTCCTGAGTGAAATATGGTGAAAACCAGGCTTCTCCACAGGAAAACAAATATACACACATAACTTTCATCTAAAAGGTATAATTGGAAAATATCTGATGACTCCTCCAACCTCACCTGAAGAGAAGAAAGCAGTGTTGTTCCCTTTAGGAGTCCATGGACTCTAAGTCAAGGAGCTTGCCCTAAACACTAGCAAAATAAGTTCATAAACATATCTTAAAGTTTGTTCATGGTACACACTGGAAGGAGGACAAAAAGAACTTACCTACCCAGCCGGCCCTTTCTGAAGCTCTGGTCCCCATGTGCACATTGTTGCTGTAGCCTTCATGGCCCCAACACTTCCTGACAGCATCACCATTTAATGCTGTTGCCCCAGAGAGTTAGTGTCAGTGGAATCAAAGCAGGGGGTTGGGACATAGTGATGCCCAGCTGGGTCTGAGCTCTGTTTGGATCTGGTTCCCATTCCTCGCACCCTTGCAAGTTGGATAAGCATCCCTCTGTGGCTCCTTCTCCTCTGACTCAATGTGAGTCTGTGCCTGGATGCTCTGTTTCTGCTGTCACAGATAAACAGGAGCTTAGTGATCTAAAGCAGTATACATTTTTTAAATGGTTCTAGAAGTCGAGTCTACAGTGGCATCAGTAGGGCCACATTGCCTTTGGAGCTCTAGGAAATAATCCCAATAGATACCAGTAAATGTTTTAGCTACTCATGAGTTTAACAACCAAGGCGTTGCCAGATGCTGTAAAATTCCCCTTGTGAGGCAAAGTTGCTCTCAAATGAAATTTCCACCACTAAGGAATCATGACAGCCCAGTTTTTCTTTATCAGTGACTTTAGAATCCAGCTCTAGCAACACTAAAGCACTGGAGAATGCAGCTGTAAAAAGAAATATTCTGAAGATATTTCCTTCTTCAAAATTGAAGGTTGAAAAGGGAGAAGGTCCTCCTGGTCTCTTCCTTGCTGCCAGAGGTGCCTCAGTATGGACTTGACCTCCTTTTTCAATGGTGAAGCCTGCTTTATTGGCAGTGGCTAGGACAAGTCAACGCTATTGATCCCTAAGGAGGAGCTCAGTTAATTATCAGTTTACTGGTTGGTTCACTGAGAGCCCAGCAGAAAAAGAGGAAGTAATCCCTTTGTTGAATGGAGTCAATGCTGCTTCTTGGGACAATAAAGCTCTAGCTGTGGTGCTGTACCACCAAAGGAAGCATGCTGGATCTGGGATACAGAGGGCATTTAGATGTGCTGGAATCCCACTATCCTCAAGGTTGTTTTCTTTGGAATCTTCTTTAAGTATCTGCATGAAATAGGGCATGTGGTCCTTTGGTCAGACTGATGAAGAACCAGCAGACACTGCAGCATCTTGACGCAGTTGCTCTGGTTCTTGATTCTTAAATCTAAAGTATGAGAGAGGAGAACGGTGAGAAGAGCCCGGGATCTTGATGACGTAGGTAAACTGCTCAGTCAGCCTTGAAACTGACTATACCTGCTAACTGATTTTCTGACACTGCCATCGCTACTTAAAACACAAAGATTTTTCAGCTTTCCCTAGTTTTTTATTTATTTATTTTTTGATTTGGTTTTTTTTCGACACAGGGTTTCTCTGTATAGCCCTGGCTGTCCTGGAACTCACTCTGTAGACCAGGCTGGCCTCAAACTCAGAAATCCGCCTGCCTCTGCCTCCCAGAGTGCTGGGATTACAGGCGTGCACCACCACCGCCCGGCTCAGCCTTCCTTAGATCAACACCAGGCATCAGCTGCTTCTGTCCATTGGTTGGGCGCAAATATCTGCATCTGACTCTTTTCAGATGCGTGTTGGGTCTTCCAGAGGGCAGTCATGCTAGATCCCTTTTTATGAGCATTCTATAGTCTCAGTAATAGTGCCAGGCCTTGGGACCACCCCTTGAGCTGGATTCCCATTTTGGGCCTGTCGCTGGATTTTCTTTTCCTGAGGTTCCTCTCCATTCCCATCCCTGTAATTCTTTTTCAGTCACAATCAGAGTTGTGACTGTGGGATGGTCCCCCCTCCCTCATTTGATGCCCTGTCTCCCTGTTGGAGGTAGGCTCTATAAGTTCCCTCTCCCTGCTGTTGGGCATTTCATCTAAGGTCCCTCCCTTTGAGTCCTGAGAGTCTCTCACCTCCCAGGTCTCTGGTTCATTCCGAAGGGTTCCTTCAACCTCCTATCGCCCGAGGATATCCTATTGCCTGTTTTCCTTCTTTCTGCTGGCCCTCAGGGCTTCAGTCCTTCTCCCTCACCCAGTACCAGATCAGGTTCCCCACTCCCAGACTCCTTCCACTTTCCCTCCCAGGTCCCTCCCTCTCTCCCCACTAGTGATTTCTTTTTTTCCCTCTGAAGTGGGACTGAGATGTCCTCACCTGAACACTGCAGTTTGTTGACCTTTTTGAGTTCTGTGGCTAACATCCACTTATTAGTGAGTACAAAGAAGAGTGACCCTGATGGAGGACCAGCAGTCTCAATTAATCTGAACCCATGAGATCCCTCAAACACTGGACCACCAAACAGGAGGCACACGCCAGCCGACATGAGGACCCCAACACACATAAAATAGAGGACTGCGGGGTCTCTGTTTATTCAGAGATGATGCACTTAACTAACTCTCAAGAGACTGGAGGCCCCAGGGAGTTTAGAGGTCAGGTGGGGCGGTGGGTGGGGACATCCATGTGGAGACATGGGGTTGGGGAGGAGGCATGGGATGCAGAACAGTCAAAGGGTGAATGGGCAGGCAGATAAACTATGGAGTGTAAAAAATAAATTTTTAAGAGAAGATTTTATTTTACTTAAGTTTATTTTAAATGTATTACCTGGGCAATGGTGGCATATGCCTTTAATCCCAGCACTCGGGAGGCAGAGGCAGGCAGATTTCTGAGTTCGAGGCCATCCTGGTCTATAGAATGAGTTCCAGGACAGCCAGGGCTACACAGAGAAACCCTGTCTAGAAAAAAATCAAAACCAAACAAATAAATGTATTAACTGGTTTTTTCTCCCCATGTTATACAAGTTTAGAGGATTCTGGAGCATTTAAGATAAATCCAGTTAAGTCTATAAAATACTATGCACAGTCAATAATATTGAAGAACTGAAGAAAATTCATATAGAAGCTTTTAGCATAAGGAAAATTGAGTTATAGTAATTTAAGAAAGCAAGGTCTTAGATACCAGGTAAAACAACAGCAGTAGATGGCAGAAAAGAGAATGCAGAGTTAAGAAAACAATCAGAGGACCAACCTCCAACTGTCTTCTAACAGATAATGTGAGACAGCGAGAGCAGGATGGCACAAGTGAAGTAAGAGCGTTTCCTTCCTCCCTCCCTTCTTCCTTCCATCCCTTCTTTCTTCCTTGCTCTGTCTATCTTTCCTTTCCTTTCTTCCTTTCTTCCTTCTTTCTTCCTTTTTTTTTCAGGAGAGGTGATTATTTAAAAAAAAGGGGGTGGATCTCATGTGTAGCATAGGCTAGACTAGAATTCCCTACATAGCCAAGACTGATCTTAAACTCATAGTTATCCTTTGTTCACCTCAGCCTTCTGAATGCAGGAGGTTCCTTAGAGTCCTGGTCCATGAGGGGGCAGAACCCAGGGTGTGGTGATTTGAATGAGAATGTCCCACATAATGTGGGGCATTTGAACACTTAGTCCCCAGGTGGTAATGCTCATACAAGAATTATACTCCAGGGGACAACACAATGTCTTCAAAAATGTGGCCTTACTGAAGGAAGATAGATTTTGAGAGTTTAAAGACTGGCACATTCCCGGTTGTCTCTCTGCTTCTTTCTTGAAGTTCAGGCTGTCAGCTCTCAGTTTACTACTCCAGCCATCACACCTACTGCCATGTCGGCCACTTCCTGCTATGATTGACACACTTCTGGAATAATAATCCCAAATAAACCCTTCCTTCTATAAGTTGCCTTCTTCATGGTGTCTCATTACAGCAATAGAAAAGTAACTAATACACAGGGTAACATGCATTATAGGTAAGCACTCTACCAACTGAGTACAGCACCAGCCTTGAAATGAGATTTGTAACTTTATAGTGACCAGAAAAGAGTACAAAGTTAAAACAACTAAAAATTAGGACAAACATAGAACATAAGACTAGCTATTGTCTTGAAAGAACAAACTTTTAAAAATAAATAAGAAAAATTGTGTTAAAGGGAGTTAGATATGAAAATTAAAGGGTCAGTCTTAATCCAGAAAAAAAAGTTGATTGAATGGAAATGAAACCAAATTACAGTAAATTTTGAGGGTGAAAAAATATTCTTCATGGCTGTTCTGGCAAGCAATCATATCCAAAGGCCTTTTAGCTCTGTGTGATCCAGCTAGAATATAGACACAGCTTTACTCCTTCTGCTTGGAATATAGACACACCCTTAGTACACACCTTTAATCTCCAACAGTGTAGGTAAGGTGAGTTTGTAGAAGGAAGCAACCTTGTTTGAAAGTGAAGTATAATGGACCGGTAGACAAAGGGATGAATCAGAGAAAGATTTGACAGAATGAGTCAGAGATAGGATACACTTAACCCTCTCGTGAACAGCACAGGGATGAGAAGATATTTAAGAGCACCACAGGGAGAGAGAATGAGTCAGTTGGGAGTTAGGGCAGTGAGAATCATGCAGTGGAGTTGAGGCAGTTGAAGCCAGAGAATAAGAAGGAGCCAGAAGATTAGAGCAGATTGTCAGAGCTAGTTAAAGGCCAAGCAGAAAAAATCAGCAAGAATCTGAGAGAAGCCAGATCAAACCAGTCAGATAGGAGAGGAATTTGAACCAGAACAGCTGAGTTGAACCAGCTAGCCAGAGTTCAGAAAAAACTAGAAAGGGTGAACTTATTCAATAGTAAATCTCTGGGATGACAATTACATCAGGTGAATAAAAGTTACATTTACATGAAAATGTGTGCATGAGTGCATGCATGTGTGTGTGAGAGAGAGAGAGAGAGAAAGAATGGCCAGAGAATGTCAGGTGTCTTTCTCTACTGCTCTTACTATCCCTTTGAGGCAGGGTCTCTCACTGAACATGGAGTTCACTGTTGTCAGCTAGGTTAGTGTGATGGTTTGAATATGCTTGGCCCAGGGAGTGGCACTATCAGAAGGTGTGACCTTATTGGAGTAGGTATGGCCTTCTTGGAGGAAGTGTGTTATTGCGAGCAGGAGCTTTCAGACCCTCATTCTAGCTCCCTAGAAGCCAGTCTTCTGGTTGCCTTCGAAACAAGATGTAGAACTCTCAGCGACTCCTGCACCATGCCTGCCTGGATGCTGCCATGTTCCCACCTTGATGATAATGGACCTTACCTCTGAATCTGTAAGCAGTCCCAATTAAATGTTGCCTTGGTCATGGCATCAGTTCACAGCAGTAGCACCCTGACTAAGACAGTTAGCAAGCCCAGCATTCCTCTTGTCTCCACCTTCATATCCTGGGTCAAAGATATGCGGTTGTACACTCCACTTCTTTAGGTGACAGGGATCAGAACTGAGGTTCTTACACTTTACAAAGTGAGCAATTTTACCCACAAAAAACCATCTCCTCAGCCTCTTTGCTTGATTTGTGTCTCTTAAACATATAGTGTCTTTTCCCGTAAGAACTTTGTATATAATAATTTTACCTTTGTATATGATAATTTTTTCTGAGACGGAGCCACACTGTGTGGCCTTAGCAAGCTTTGAACTTAAAATGTCATGTCTCAGCCTATAAGAAAAACTACAGTGATTATCATACTTACTGAAAGACTTTAAGACTTCCCTTTAAATGCCAAACAAGGATAAATAGCTGTCTTCTGCAACTTACACTCAATATTATCCTAGAAGTATAGTCAGGACAAATACACAACAAACATATATATGTGACATATGGATTAACAAGAACAAATAAAACTAACTCTGTTAATAACATAATCTTCTTTGTGGAAAATCCCAAGCAATGCTTTTAAAAACCACTAAACTAATTAAGTAATTTGCCAAGGATGCTAGGTACTAGGTAAGTACACAAGTACCAATTATATTTCTATATACTAGTAACAGATTGTCTGAAAATTGAACCATGGAACAGTGTGTTTGTAATAACACACTGACTAAAATACTTAGAGAGATTTTATTATTATTAAAAATTTATTTTAGAGAGAGGATTCTCTGGCCTGGTGGTGCTGTAGTCCTCCACCCTTCCCTGGCTTCAGAAGACCCGGGCCATCCCTATCATGGGTGCAGCTATCTGACAAAGGAGGGAATGCAGTGAAAGTGGGGTACCAGGGAGTGATGGAGCCTTCCTGGCCCTGAGGACATCTGCTCCCTTCCTTGGGCTCCAGAGGCTGTTCAGGGAGGCCCTGGAGCTGCATTTCAACAATCTAAAGTCAAAAGGACACCTATGTAAAGTAGCAAAAAAGGTCAGGAAACATCAGCAAAACACAAGAGTAGAGCCTGGTAAGCAGATGAGATCTCAGAAGCAGTGTGGAAGCCCGGATTCTGCAGATGCATCCAATGAAGTCAAGGAACTCTGGATGAAACTAAGAGAGTATCATGATAGGAAGTACAAGAGGAAAACAACATTTCTTCTAAGAATCTAAAGCCTGGGCAATAAATATTGAACTTCAGAAAATATCCAAGTGAAATTTCATTTTCTTCCCTAATATGTTAACAGTACAACAAGAAAACAAAAAGACACATGACCCTTTAAACAATACTATCCAGTCTGACTGACTTATGCGGTTCAGAGTTCTGATGTTCTGCTGACATGACCTGTACACTTTTGTAAAGATATAAAGTAAAACAAAAACTAAACAAACAAGACAAAATACACGATTGCTGTCTTTCTTAGTATAGTCTGTAACTACAGAAGAAATTCTTTGAGAAACCATTCATCCCATTTATAAAACAGAAACAAAAACCAGAAATCCTTGTAACCTCTCAGCTGACGAGTTAAAACAAAACAAATAAACAACAACAAAACCGAAACGATCTGTCACTATATGTCACACCTCAAATCTCCGCAACACCAATCACGACTGCCAGGCTCCTGTGGCCAGTATCCTCAACAGCTCAGTGCTGAGGACCATGAGCCCAGCCTTGGAGAGAAGCAAGAGGCTGAAGACACTTGGGCACCTTCTGCTCAGTTGGTCCCCTGAACTGCAGGCCACAGCCGAGTCCTGCTGATATAATTCCAGCGATGTCCTATGAGAAGACCTTTGTGGTTATATTATGGTCTATGGTCACCTTTGATGAGACCAGGGCTGAGACTGAACCAGGGCCTCTGTCCAATTTTCCTCTGAAGCTCTGAAGTACTGAACGAAGAAGCGGTGGCTGCCAGGAAGACGTGTCCTAGCCTTTTCAAAGAAGGTCGCAAGAAGATTGTTCTAAATTGTTTTCAGAAACTGGTCGGGGGTTAGGAACTCCTGACAACCTGACATTGAGGTATGGTATGGGGTCGAACAGTTTCTAAATCCATCTGAGTGGCCTGCTGCCCCCTAAGGCCATGGTGATGTCAGGTCCGTGCTGCCGCAGAGGGCCATGTCTGGGTTAGTGGTCTTTTTTTTTTTTAATTTATTGATATATTTATTTACATTTCAAATGATTTCCCCTTTTCTGGACCCCTACTCCCCGAAAGTCCCATCAGTCCCCTTCCCTCCCCCTGTTTTCCCACCCAACCCTTCCCACTTCCCTGTTCTGATTTTGCTCTATACTGCTTCACTGAGTCTTTTTCAGAACAAGGGGCCACTCCTCCATTCTTCTTGTACCTCCTTTGATGTGTGGATTATGTTTTGGGTATTCCAGTTTTCTAGGTTAATATCCACTTATTAGTGAGTGCATACCATGATTCATCTTTTGAGTCTGGGTTACCTCACTTAGTATGATATTCTCCAGCTCCATACATTTGCCCAAGAATTTCATGAATTCATTGTTTCTAATGGCTGAATAGTATTCCATTGTGTAGATATACCACATTTTTTGCATCCACTCTTCTGTTGAGGGATACCTGGGTTCTTTCCAACTTCTGGCTATTATAAATAGGGCTGATATGAACAGAGTGGAACATGTATCCTTATTACATGCTGGGGAATCTTTTGGGTATATGCCCAGGAGTGGTATAGCAGGATCTTCTGGAAGTGAGGTGCCCAGTTTTCTGAGGAACCGCCAGACTGATTTCCAGAGTGGTTGTACCAATTTGCAACCCCACCAGCAGTGGAGGAGTGTTCCTCTTTCTCCACATTCTCGCCAACACCTGCTGTCTCCTGAATTTTTAATCTTAGCCATTCTGACTGGTGTAAGGTGAAATCTCAGGGTTGTTTTGATTTGCATTTCCCTAATGACTAATGAAGTTGAGCATTTAGGGAGAAAGTTTCTGAACAGAACACCAATAGCATGTGCTCTAAGATCAAGAATTGACAAATGGGACCTTATAAAATTACAAAGTTTCTGTACGGCAAAGGACACCATCAAAGGGACAAATCGGCAACCAACAAATTGGGAAAAGATCTTCACCAATCCTACATCAGATAGAGGGCTAATATCCAATATATATAAAGAACTCAAGAAGTTAGACTCCAGAAAACCAAACAACCCTATTAAAAAATGGAGTACAGAGTTAAACAAAGAATTTTCACCTGAAGAACTTTGGGTTAGTGGTCTTACCGTACCGGTCTGTGTTAATGTCTGTTGTCCCTGTTGCCACCAAAGCTAAGTGGATGTCGGAGGTCTATGCTGCAGCCTGAAGACATGTTGATGTCAGTGATCCCAGCTGCATCGGAGGTCCTTATTTGGGTCTGTGGCCCTACTACAGATGAGACTCTGTTCCTGGTCTGTGCAGAGGCCAGAACGTGTAAAATCCCCATGATCCATGTTCCAACAAACCCTAAAGACCAAATAAGCTACTTTGGCAGTGATATTGATGACTACAGATACACAGTTGATAAAGAGGGACACGGAAGACTTCTGTGACAGCCTCTACCTCCACCCCAACCTCTCCCCTTCCCCAAATAGTAACAGCTTAGACAGGAAGCCATGGAAGAGAACTCTTAAAACCTGTGATAGGGTGCTGAAGTGTTGCTCTCCACAATAGATGGCTTCCAGCAGAAGTGAGAGAGGGGAAGGACTCAGCTCTATTTAAGGGGCAGACCACTGAGAGTTTGTCCATGCTCCAATGAGCTTATAGATAACACAAATTGGACTTTTTTCTATTGGAGGGTCGGTCACAAGGGTGGGGGATAATGTGAAATCTCCAAAAAAAAAAAAAAATCAAAAGAGGTATTAAATTGGAAAAAAAGAAAAAATAATGAGCAGCGCTCCCCTTAAGAATAAACTGTAAATTTTGTATATAGGAGGAGGAGAAGGAGGAGGAGGAGGAGGAGGAGGAGGAGGAGGAGGAGGAGGAGGAGGAGGAGGAGGAGGAGGAGGAGGAGGAGAGGAGGAGGAGAGGGAGGAGGAGGAGGAGAGAGAGGAGGAGAAGGAGGAGAGGGAGGAGGAGGGAAAAACAGGCATCCATTTGCCAAGCAAATGCAGCCCTAGTGACCTGACTTTCCAACCTGTAATTATTTTTATAAGTTGTTTTTATTTAATTCCTTAAAATCATCTATTGTTTCCTTTGAGATCTTTATAAAATATTTTCAGAGATTCTATATCCACCAAGTGGCATCACCCTTTGTGTGAGACTACCATTTAATGAAGATGGTTTTTCTAATTGATCCATCCTAATGGATGCTCTTGACTCTTATTTCAAGGATCAACAGGCTACAAACATTAGACTGTTATCACTGCTGCCCCAGGCAAGCAGTTTTTACATAAATTATGAAAAATGATCCATATTTGGCCATTCTTACGTATCCTGGTTCTTTAAATGGTACCAAATTTATTTTTTGTTTTTTGCTTTTTTTTTTTTTCATGGTTTTGGTTTTTCAAGACAGGGTTTCTCTGTGTAGCCCTTGTTGTCCTGGAACTCACTCTGTAGACCAGACCAGGCTGGCCTCGAACTCACAAATTTCTTGTCTATATCATTTTTCCACTGCATACACATATACTGTAAAAAACTTATTTCAAGGAAGATTTACTGGCAATGACTTTCCTCAAAAAGTCCTATACTTGTTCTTTCATTTTTTAACATTCTTATTGAGATATAATTCATGCCAAATTCAGCCTTTAAATGATAATTTCCAGGACATTTTTGGTAAGGAATTTTACATCTATTACCAATGTTAAAATACAGCATATTTTCCTTACATCACACTTGTGTGCACACTCAAGCCGGTATGTCATCTCTGAATGAAATTTTATAGACAAAGATTTGTAACAGAAGTTTTTCCCAAAAACATATCTTAATTCCATTTTCTTTCTGTTGAATGACTTCTTTTTAAAAGAGAGGACTGAATAAAAGATGAATTTTAAAAGTTCTTCATTCTTATAAGATTACACATATTTATGGGTTTGGTTGAACTTTGTTTACACAAGTGCCTTGCATAATGATCATATCAGAGTGACTGGCATGTTTTCCATCTCAGCCATTCATACTGTACCCAGTTATGAGCACTTTCCTTGCAGCACCTTATTTCCTCCTCCACATCTGAGAACTACTATTCTATTTGCATGTTTTGTAATACTGATTTTTCACACTTCACATGCAAGGGATGTCATACCACATGCGAATTTCCCTGAGTGCCTTATTTGGGCAGAATTATATCCTCCAGTTCTATGCATTGTATGCATGTGTGTATTTTGATCTTGTTCCTTTTTTAACTCCATGAACCTTAATTCAAATATCAGTTTATTTCAAATAGTCTCCCCCAGACTCATCAAGAAGCAAGCACAGTGAAGGTCCCACATGCTATTAATTCTCTGCCAAAACACTAGCTGAATGTGGATCTAATGCCTCCTTTCAGTATAATGGATTGTAGCTGAGGTAGTGTGAGGCCATATGTTACCTGTGTGTAATTTATGTTCTAGAAATTACATATAATTGAAAAAAATTTTAAAGGGTCCAGTCACAGTGGCACACACCTTAACTTCTAGCACTTGAGAGGCAGAGGCAAGGGGTCTCTGGAGTTTGAGGTCAGCCTGGTCACCTAGTGAGTTCCAGGACAGCCAGAGCTACATAGTAAGATCCTGTCTCAAAAAAGCAACAAAACTGCTCCATTTTTCTCCCAGTCTTTCCTTTGGAAAGGAACATCTCTGTGTTTAACATTTTGAGCTGCATGGGTGGCCCCATCCCTCAACTGGGGGCCATGCCTATCTACTGGAGGTGGTCTCTCCAGTATCTCCCCTTTGTTGGGTATTTCAGCTAAAGTCACCATCATTGGCTCATAGGAGCCTCTCACTTCCCCAAAGGCTGGGACCTTCTAGTGGCTACTTTCAGTTCTCCATCCCCCACTGCTACATGTTTCTATTCAATTTCCTGACCTTTTGTACTTCTTGCCTGTCCCTACCAATACCTGTTCCTGCCCCCCTTTTTTCTCTCCCCCTCCTCTCTCCCTTCCTGGTCCCTTCCTCCCTCTAGCTTCTGTGATTATTTTGTTCCCAGTTCTATGTAGGATTGAAGCATCTACACTTTGGACTTTCTTCTTAAGCTGCATATGGTTTGTAAGTTGTATCTTGGGTATTCTGAGCTTTTGGGCTAATATCCACTTATCAGTGAGTACATACCATGTGTGTTCTTTTGTGACTGGGTTACCTCACTCAGGATGATATTTTCTAGTTCCATCCATTTGCCTAAAAATTTCATGAAGTCGTTGTTTTTAATAGTACTCTATTGTGTATATGTGACACATTTTCTGTATCCATTTTTCTTTTTTTTTTTAATTTTTTTATTCGATATATTTTTTATTTACATTCCAAATGATTTCCCCTTTTCTAGCCCTCCACTCCCCGAAAGTCCTATAAGCCCCCTTCTCTCCCCCTGTCCTCCCACCCACCCCTTACCACTTCCCTGTTCTGGTTTTGCCCTATACTTCTTCACTGAGTCTTTCCAGAACAAGGGGCCACTCCTCCTTTCTTCTTGTACCTCATTTGATGTATGGATTATGTTTGGGGTATTCCAGTTTCCTAGGTTAATATCCACTTATTAGTGAGTGCATACCATGATTCACCTTTTGAGTCTGGGTTACCTCACTTAGTATGATGTTCTCTAGCTCCATCCATTTGCCTAAGAATTTCATGAATTCATTGTTTCTAATGGCTGAATAGTACTCCATTGTGTAGATATACCACATTTTTTGCATCCACTCTTCTGTTGAGGGATACCTGGGTTCTTTCCAGCATCTGGCAATTATAAATAGGGCTGCTATGAACATAGTAGAGCATGTATCCTTATTACATGATGGGGAATCCTCTGGGTATATGCCCAGGAGTGGTATAGCAGGATCTTCTGGAAGTGAGGTGCCCAGTTTTCAGAGGAACCACCAGACTGATTTCCAGAGTGGTTGTACCAATTTGCAACCCCACCAGCAGTGGAGGAATGTTCCTTTTTCTCTACACCCTCTCCAACACCTGCTGTCTCCTGAATTTTTAATCTTAGCCATTCTGACTGGTGTAAGGTGAAATCTCAGGGTTGTTTTGATTTGCATTTCCCTAATGACTAATGAAGTTGAGCATTTTTTAAGATGCTTCTCTGCCATCCGAAGTTCTTCAGGTGAAAATTCTTTGTTTAACTCTGTACCCCATTTTTAATAGGGTTGTTTGGTTTTCTGGAGTCTAACTTCTTGAGTTCTTTATATATATTGGATATTAGCTCTCTATCTGATGTAGGATTGGTGAAGATCTTTTCCCAATTTGTTGGTTGTCGATTTGTCCTTTTGATGGTGTCCTTTGCCGTACAGAAACTTTGTAATTTTATGAGGTCCCATTTGTCAATTCTTGATCTTAGAGCATACGCTATTGGTGTTCTGTTCAGAAATTTTCTCCCTGTACCAATGTCCTCAAGGGTCTTCCCCAGTTTCTTTTCTATTAGCTTCAGAGTGTCTAGCTTTATGTGGAGGTCCTTGATCCATTTGGATTTGAGCTTAGTACAAGGAGACAAGGATGGATCAATTCCCATTCTTCTGCATGCTGACCTCCAGTTGAACCAGCACCATTTGTTGAAAAGGCTATCTTTTTTCCATTGGATGTTTTCAGCCCCTTTGTCGAGGATCAAGTGGCCATAGGTGTGTAGGTTCATTTCTGGATCTTCAATCCTGTTCCATTGATCTGCCTGCCTGTCACTGTACCAATACCATGCAGTTTTTAACACTATTGCTCTATAGTATTGCTTGAGGTCAGGGATACTGATTCCCCCAGAATTTCTTTTGTTGCTGAAAATAGTTTTAGCTATCCTGGGATTTTTGTTATTCCAGATGAATTTGTTAATTGCTTTTTCTAACTCTGTGAAGAATTGAGTTGGGATTTTGATGGGTATTGCATTGGATCTGTATATTGCTTTTGGCAAAATGGCCGTTTTAACTATATTGATTCTGCCGATCCATGAGCATGGGAGGTTTTCCCATTTTTTGAGGTCTTCTTCCATTTCCTTCTTCAGAGTCTTGAAGTTCTTGTCATAAAGATCTTTCACATGTTTGGTAAGAGTCACCCCAAGATACTTTATACTGTTTGTGGCTATTGTGAATGGGGTCATTTCCCTAATTTCTTTCTCAGCCTGCTTATCCTTTGAGTATAGGAATGTATCCATTTTTCTGTTGAAGGACATCTGGGCCATTCAACATCTAGCTATTATAAATAAGACTGCTATAAACATAAAGGAGCATGTGTTTGTGTTATATATTGGAGCATCTTTTGGGTCTATGTCCAGTACTAGTATAGCTGGGTCTTTAGGTAGAACTATTTCCAATTTTCTGAGGAATGGCCAGATTGATTTCCAAAGTGGTTTTACCCACTTGCAATCCCACCAGCAATGGAAAAGTATTCCTCTTTCTCCACTTCCTTACCACATCTGCTGTCACCTGAATTTTTGATCTTAGCCATTCTAACTGGTGTGAGGTGAAAATCTCAGAGTTGTTTTGATTTGCATTTCCCTGATGACTAAGGATGTTGAACATTTCTTTAGATGCTTCTCAGCCATTCAAGATTCTTCAGTTGATAATTCTTTGTTTAGCTCTACCCCATTTTTAATAGGGCTATTTGGTTCTCTGAAGTCTAACTTCTGATTTCTTTGTATATTTTGGATATTAGCCCTCTATCAGATGTATGGTTGGAAAAGATCTTTTCCTAATTTGTAAGTTGCCATTTTGTCCTAATGACAGTGTCCTTTGCCTTGCAGAAGCTTTTCAGTTTCATGAGGTCCCATTTTTCATTTGTTGATCATAGAGCTTGAGCCGTTGGTGTTCTGTTCAGGAAAATTTCCCCTTTGTATATGTGTTTGAGAATCTTTTCTACTTTCTCTTCTATTAGATTCATTGTATCTGGCTTTATGTGGAGGTTCTTGATCCACTTGAACTTAAACTTTGTACAAGGAGATAATAGATAAATTTCCATTCTTCTACATGTTGACCACCAGTTGAACTAGTGGAACAAAGACTGAAGGATAGGGCATCCAGAGACAGCCCCAACTAGGGATACATCTCATCTGCAGGCATAAAACATCCACACTATTGCTGATGCCAAGAAGTGTTTGCTGACAAGAGCCTGATGTGGCTGTTTTCTGAGAGGTTCTACCAATACCTGGCCAATATAGATGCAGATTCTTACAGCCAACCATCAGACTAAGCCCTGGGACCCCAGTGGAAGAGCTAGGAAAAGGACTGAAGGAACTAAAGGGGATTGAAACCCCATAAGAAGAACAATATAAACTAATTGGACCACCCAGAGCTCCCAGGGACTAAGCCACCAACCAAAGAGTACACATGGAGGAAGCCAGGACTGCAGATACATATGTAGCAGAGGATGGCCTTGTCTGACATCAGTGGCAGGGGAGGGAGGCTTGATGACTCAGCCTAGGATTAATGCTTGAGGGGTGAGGTGTGAGTGAATGGGTGAGTGGAGGAGCACCCTCGTAGAGGCAAAGGAGAGAGGGAGGGGAGATGGGATGGGGAGCTGGTAAAGGGGTAACGGGGAAGGAGGATATCATTTGAAATGTAAACAAATAAAATGATTAATAAGTAAATAAATAAATAGGATTGTTTCTTAATAAAAAAGAAAAGAAGAACAACAAAACTTCAATGGAAAATAAAGATGGAGCCAAATAAGACCTTCTGTTTCCAGATTGGGAGATGTAAGGTACTAAGATGACGATGTTACTCCTCAGATAGGCCTGCATCTTCAATGTGCTAACTGCATTTCCTATCAGAATACCAGCTGCTCTTCTTCTACTGAAACTAGAAAGCGGCACTCAAATGCACATGAAATAACACAAGTTGAAGGATACCCTAAAGAGCTGTGAAAAGAAAAAAATTCTATTGAAGCAAATACATTTTTAAATTATTTTATTTTATATGTATGTTTTACCTGCATACACATCTGTGTACAATGTACATACCTGGTGGCCAGGGAAGCCAGAAGAAATCTTTAGATCCCCTAGAACTGGCATTATAGCCAACTGTGAGCCACCATGAGGGCGTAGGTATAAATCCACCAAAGTCCAACTTGGAGAAACAATGGAAATATGAAATTTACTTACACAGCACAGATGAGAAGTTACTTACAGGATCATGGGTGGCCCTATTCCTTCACAGCTGCAAAGTGCCACCCTAGCATGGATGACTTCCCCATAGCTTTGCAGTTGGAGTTCCACTTTCCATTAACCTTTCACAGTTTGTACACCCAGGCACCTCCCAAGACCAGCAGGCCACATGCTGTGAGGCTACACCAGGTGAAATTAGGGCAGAATTACTTACGAATGACAGGGATCTGCAGGAAGGAGTGGTTGGAACCTGAGATGAGGGTCCAAGGACCCTCTCCTTCTATGACAGAATGTCAACATTCTTCCGTACTTTAGGAATCTCTAGAGTCACAGCCTTTGAGATGACTGTAAGAGCTCTCTGCTCAGAGAGCATAATGTTCTACAATATTGTTGGTTGTACAGACTTATGAATATAGTCATGGTCACCTCATTAAAAGGTGAACTTTATGGTATGTGAATTACATCTGAGGGCCATATATTGGCCCTGTTTGAACTGTGCCACACCAAGCTAAAACATTAACTGAGAAAGTAAATAGGTGTGTTATAAGTTCTCTCTTCCCACATGGAAAATGCCCCAAGAAAAAGCTGACAGAAAAGACAGTGTCCAATAAATCCAAGTGTGGCGGCACAGGACTGTAGAACGGCATTGGAAGTCTGAGGCAGTAGAAACTCAAGATCCGGCTGGAACATTCAAGACCAAATTATACAAGATTGTGTAGCAATGCTGTCTTGATTTCCAAATTAAAAAAGAATTCAGTACAACCAAATACCACTCACGAAACCTATGTGAGGGAGGGACTTGTTAATAATTACTTTAAAAACACACCAAAGTAAGCAAACAAAAAGTGCTTTTTTTTCCCCTTAGCAATTTTCATCAGTTTTTTTCTTTTTGGGGGGATGAGGGGTGGGGGGTGGTGCAAAAAACAAAATAATCCAAGTAACAGGGAATAACTGGAGTATGGAAACTTACAGAAACAAAAGGATAAGAATCTCATTTGTATGGGAATGCCTATGAAAACTCAGAAAAGGACCCAAAGCCACAATACTCAGCGGCATGGTCAGTCTTAGTTTAGCTTACTGATAGTAATGTCTCCCACTTAGCACTCAGTTCATGCAGAATCAGAAGCAGCTCTAGAAGCTAGAGAAATATCTCAGCAGTTAGGAGTGAGTGGAAATATGGGCTAGGAAATATGGCTCAGTGTTTAGGAGTGTTGGCTGCTTTTCCAATGGACATAGGGTCAATTCCCAACTCACAACTGGCCATAACTCCAGTCTTAGGGACTCTGACGAACTCTTCTGGTCTTCTTGGCTACCAGACACAGATGTGTATAGACATGCAGGCACAGCACCTATACAATTAAAGTACATTGACTTTTTTTTAAGGAATACATATTGCTCTTGTAGAGGAGTCAAATACCATTCCCAGTAGCCACATGAGGTGGTTCACAAAGCCTGTAACTCTATCTCCAGGACATCTGATTCCCTCTTTTGTACTCATAGATTCACATAGCCACACATAGAGGCACTCAAATGTGCATGCAAATGCTCAGACACACAATTGATTTTATATATATATAGTACATATGTGTAATATATAATATATGTATATGTGTGTATATGTATATGTGTATATATATATATATATATATATATATATATATATCAGACAGTAGAAACTTAAGAATCATTTCCATGTATCTGATGCTCTCTATCTCTTTTGTATTATCAGTTTACTTCCTCAATTTCATTCCTGTTTTAGTACACAATTTCTGAGCATCAGACTTCCAGTGACTTTAATACACAGAGAGAAAACATTTCTGAATGTTCTTAGGTGCTGGGAATTAAACAGACATAAAAACAAACTAACAGGATAAAAGCATACACATTTTATTAATACTTTCAAATATACATATGTGAGCTTTAAAGCAAAAAGTTCAAAGAAGCAGAATCAGTGCTTGTTTGAAATGCCTTGTACAAGCAAATGCACAGATACACTAGTGGATACACAGTGGAGACCCGGGACTGGGATGGGGTGGGAAGGTATAGAAAGGATGTTTAATGAATATAGGGTTGCATATTTGTGGTGAAAATGTTCTGGAGTAAGCTAATGGTTTCACTGTGAAACTACTGAAATCTACGAATTGTATACTTTAAAATAGTTGAGAGTGACTTATTGTGCAATATGCATTTTACCTAAGAGGAAAAATAATAAAATAAAATCTGGACACTATGGTGAACAACTGTAGTCCCAGCAATCAGGAGGTTGAATGGGAAGATGTAAAGCACAAGGCCAGCCGAAGCCACACTGTGAGACCATTTAAACACACGCATGACAATTTATAAACTAATTTCATCAGTATATAAAACTTATTTATAGCCAAAAAGATAATTAACAAGAGTGATGTAAACAAATAACTCATACAAATCCTATAAATAGCACACCAAGATGTGAAAGGAGACTGAACCTCCCAACTGATCAGAAAAGGACAAGTCGCATTAATGAAATGACAACTTAACTCAGATTTACTGATGTGAAAGGACTTAAAAATACCAAAATGGGGACAGAAGGGGCTACTACTCAGTGGTTAAGAGCATGTACTACTCTTCCAGATGACCTGGGTAAAGTTCCCAGCACCCATATTATACAGCTCACAACCACCTAAATTCCAGCTCCCTGGGATCCAAAGCCCCTTTGGCACTGTAAGCAAGTGTGTGTTTGCCAGTATACATATGCATCAATTAGAGAAAACACTCTGGAAGGCCAACAATGAATAATTGGTGGCTGTTTGTATGGAAAGGGAGCAAGAGAGATATTATCAAGGAATAATTAAGATAAAGATTCTAGATGAGTTGGACTTGGTTTAAGGTGAAACTTCATACTAAAATGGGTAAGTAACCTTGGGAAAATTACTTCTCCATGTTTCAATAAAATGGACTGAGAATGCCCTTCACATGCAGAACTGAAAAAAAAACAACAAAAAATGTTAAATTTTAAAGATACCATTTAGCATATACTAACCAATCAAAAACTGTTAGCTTTTTATTAATCTGCTAGGTTCTTTATCTTCTTGAGTCAACTAGAGGCGCAGTGGATCCTTTCTGTATCTTTACTAAAGACAGTTATTGCTCAGCTCTCAAGGATGAGCACACCATTTAGACTTTCACTTCATTTAAAGAGTGGGGGAAGGTAGCTTAGGCAAGGGGCGGCTGCACAAGCATGAGGACCTCAGTTCAAATCCTTAATCCAGGTAAAAATGCCGCGTGTTGTCTCATGGCTGCAGTCCTAGGATGTAGAACATAAGGATCCCGGAAACTTGTTAACCAGGTGACCTCACCAACCAAATCAGGGTGTTCCAGGCTAATGGGAGACCCTGTCTCAAAACACAGGGTAAGCAGATTCCTGAGGAATGACATCTGGGGTGGACCTATAGCCTCTGAATACATGTGCATGACATATATGCATACATAAACACACACACATGCAGAGAGAGACAGATAGACACACATACACACAGAGAGACACAGATACACACACACAGAGACAGACACAGATAGACAGACAGGCACACAGACATACAGATACACAGATACAGAGAATCAGAGAATCAGAGGCACAGACACACACACACAGAGACAGAGACAGAGACAGAGACAGAGACAGACAGAGAGACAAGCTGACACACACAGAGAGAGACAGATGACACACATATACACACATGCAGACACACAGAGAGACAGAGACACACACAGAAATACACACAGACACAGACAGACATACAGACACACACACACATACACACACACACAACCCAAAGAAAAGAAAACATCCAACCTCCTCAGTCCACCTAGAGGCAGTCAGACTCCTCAGAATCTGTAAGCTCAGGTATTTCCAGACTCCTTCAAGGTAAGTTGAAGCCTGAGTATAATATCCACGTCAGCAACAATCCCGAGTTGGTCTTAGCATACTCACCTAACATTACACAGTCTCATAAAATGATGATAATGACCTTGACCACAGCCATACTTTAGTGGATATGATTAGGCAAAGCATTAACCATATACGAGGGGTAATTACAGTGCTTTTTATGTGAGCTCACATAATCATAAAAAATAGTTCTGTAAGGAAACTGAGCTGAAGAGAATAATTTCAGCAAGACTCACACACCGCTATTCAATAATAGCATCTGCATTTCAATTCCCCCACTATATCCAAACAATTTAATTCTCTTTTATAGGAATGTTACATCTTTTAGAAATTAAATAACAAGAATGATCATCAAATATATCAAGTTAAAAGTCCTTTAGCTACTGTAGGCCATTGCTTGGGGACAGAACATACTTGGTATAGATATTTTGGAAAAGAATCCAGCATTATCTATTAAAGTTGAGTCTAATGCATTCTTGCATTCTCTTGTTATATAGTAAATTTGTAAGGTTTCCATCACCATAATGAAACATTAAAGGTAATTAAGCTGTAAGGGGGGCATATTTTGCCTGGTGGGTTTAGGTTCTTGAGTACAATTGCTGGATCCATTACTTTTAAGCCCCTGGAGGAACCAAATAACTATGTCCAGAAGGTGGATTCTAGCATACCAATAAGATACTCTCGGTTACCATCCTCAATAGGCCAATTGATCAAACAAATTAATAGTGAAATCAGCAAATGCAGATTTCTTAAAGGTGAGCCAACAAGATGCTTTAAAGAGAGATGACACACTCCCTCCTTCAGGGGAGCTCCCTAAGCACAGGAAACTAACAACACAAAGGCTTCATGAAGTCCCTCAAACCAACCATACTCTCTAAGCTCATTTCTCCTGAAGCAGCAAGGACTGCTGACAAACACTCTCATGCAAACTGAGAGTTATTTCTGCTCTGGTCAGGAACCTCTTGCCCATATTCCTGTAAGTAATTACAATAAAACATATTGGTTCTCTAAGCTGGGCTTTTGTGGTATCCATACTTTGGTCTGATGTTACTTTCCTGCCTGGGGTGAGTAGACATTTATCCATGTCTCCCCAGGAATGATGTCACATAACAAAACTGGAGCTGGAAACCTGGACAGAGAGAGAACTAAAGAGGAGTTGGGGTAGAGTGAGTGTGTGATGTTGACTATGGGTAAGTAAGGCAAGACACTGAGGCTGAGCAGCTTGAGGGTTGGGCATCTGAGAGGCTGGGGGTGGATGATCCTGACGTGGCTATCTTTCTCTATATTCTCTAAGAGAGTGGTTGGTTTGGTTTGGTTTGGCTTGGTTTGGTTTGGTTTGGTTTCATTTCGTTTCGTTTCATTTCGTTTGGTTATGTCAGCAGTTCCACATACACTGCAATAGGTGCAAAAAACATGCATCCAAGGCTGAGCCCTTTACTGAGAGGGAAAGTCTGGGTGAGGAGACCAGGAGGGAAAGGTCAATATGGCTACCTGCCCCTGCGTGGTACAAGAGAGTATCATCAGACTGACACAGAGTTACATGGCCACTACTAAGTATATAGTAGGCGATGCATCTAAGGCCAAGATGGCTGCTCAGTGCAGGTTTCCTTACATAAGAGAAAGTGAGACCGAAATTCTGTCTTGCTGTTTCTTAAAATTAGCAAGATATAAGGAAAAAGAAAGAGGTGCATTTATCAGAGACCTTCGGACAGGGCTGGAGCCTTAGTGGCTTTGGTGAATTCCATGTTGGGCTGTGTTTTTTGTAAAGTATAAGAGCCTTTGGCAAACTGAAATTATTTAGGACAATGTGTTAGACAGATGTGTAAGGTGTTAAAAACAAGTAAAAGCCAATATGAAGAAACAAAGGCAGGGATTCGCCATCTTTGTCCCCAGCCAGACGAGACAGGCGATCCCAGGTACTGAACTATCCCGAGTCTAAGACCTCTAGGGACACAGACAACTGAACTGCTGGCTGCTGCCTGCACCCAGGACCTGGGAAAGCAATGGTTCGTCTGTGTGCCAGCCAGGCATGGGGCCGGTGCCCTGCAGGATCCCTGCTGCCATCTTCGCTCTCTGACAGAGCAGATGGGCAGTCTTCAATCCTCAAAGACAACCCAAGCATAACATTTCTTGGGGAAGGACACACAGGGCTCCAATGGCACCCAAGAGGAGAGCAGCACACCAGCAATCTGTGCCAGGGGAAACCCAGCCATCCAGTGTTGTGGAAATAGCCTTATAGGCTCAAAGGAGGTTGAAGCACCAGCCAGTGACAACAAGACCAACTAACACTAGTGAGAACTCGATGGCAAAAGGCAAACGCAGGAATGTTACTAACAGAAATCAAGGCAATATGGTAGCATCTGAACCCAATTCTCCATTAACAGCGAGTCTTGGATACCCCAACACACCAGAAAAACAAGATTTGGATTTAAAAGCACTGGTCATGATGCTGTTACAGGAACACATGAAGGACATAAATAAATCTCTTAGAGAAATTCAGGAGGAAATGGATCAAAAGTTAGAAGCCCTTACAAGGGAAACACAAAAATCATTAAAAGAAATTCAGGAGAATGCCGGTCAAAAGATAGAAGCCAATAGGGAAGAAATGCAAAAATCATTTAAAGAAATACAGGAGAAGTTTGGTCAACAGGCTGAGATCATGAAAGAGGAAACACAAAAATCTCTTAAAGAATTCCCGGAAAACACAAACAAGCAAGTGAAAGAGCTGAGCAAAACCATCCAGGATCTAAAAACAGAAGTAGAAACAACTAAGAAAGCACAAAGGGAGACAACTTTGGAGATAGAAAACCTCGGGAAGAAATCAGGGGCCGTAGACGCAAATATCAACAACAGAATACAAGAGATAGAAGAAAGAATCTCAGATGCCGAAGATACCATAGAAAACATGGACTCAACAGTCAAAGAAAATGCAAAATGCAAAAAGCTTGTAATCCAAAACATCCAGGAAATCCAGGACACAATGAGAAGGCCAAACCTAAGGATCATAGGCATAGATGAGAGTGAAGATTTACAACTTAAAGGGCCAGCAAATATCTTCAATAAAATTATGGAAGAAAACTTCCCTAACCTAAAGAAAGAGATGCCCATGAATATAGAAGAAGCCTACAGAAATCCAAACAGACTGGACCAAACCAGAAATACCTCCCGTCACATAATAATCAAAACCCAAAATATACTAAACAAAGAAAGAATATTAAAGGCAGTAAGAGAAAAAGGCCAAGTAACATATAAAGAAAGACCTATCAGAATCACAAGAGACTGTGAAAGATAGAAGATTCTGGGCAGATCTCATGCAGACTCTAAGAGAACACAAATGTCAGCCAAAACTACTATACCCAGCAAAACTCTCAATCACCTTAGATGGAGAAACCAAAATATTCCATGACAAAACTAGGTTTAACCAATATCTTTCCACAAACCCAGCCCTACAAAGGATAGTAGGAGGAAAACACCAATACAAGGAGGGAAATGTCACCCTGGAAAAAGCAAGATAATAACCTTCTTTCATCAAACCCAAAAGAAGATAACGAATCAAATATAAAAAAACAACATCAAAAATGATGGGAAGGAATAATCATTATTCCTTAATATCTCTTAACATCAATGGACTCAATTCCCCAATAAAAAGACATAGACTAACAGACATGTAAACAGGACCCTACATTTTGCTGCATACAGGAAACACACCTCAGTGTCAAAGACAAACACTATCTTAGAGTAAAAGGCTGGAAGACAAATTTATAAGAAAATGGTCTCAGGAAACAAGCTGGAGTAGCCACTCTAATATCAGATAAAATTTACTTTCAACCTAAAGTCATCAAAAGAGACACTGAGGGACACTTCTTGCTGGTCAAAGGAAAAATACACCAAGAAGAACTCCCAATCCTGAACATCGATGCTCCAAATGCAAAAGCACCCTCATTCATAAAAGAAACTTTACTAAAGCTCAAAGCACACATTGCACCTAACACAATAATTGTGGGTGACTTCAACACTCCACTCTCCTCAATGGACCGATCAGGAAAACAGAAACTAAACAGGGACACAGTGAAACTAATTGAAGCTTTGGACCAGTTGGAGTTAACAGATATATATATAGAACATTTCACCCTAAAGCAAAAGAATATACCTTTTTCTAAGCACCTCATGGTACCTTCTCCAAAATCATCATATAATTGGTCACAAGACGGACCTCAACAAATATAAGAAGATCAAAATAATCCCATGCCTCCTATTAGATCACTATGGAGTAAAAGTGGTCTTCAATAGCAACAAAATCAACAGAAAGCCCACATACACATAGAAACTGAACAATACTCTACTCAATGATACCTTGGTCAAAGAAGAAATCAGAGACTTTTTAGAATTTAATGAAAATGTTGGGCACAACATACCCAAATCTTTGGGAGACAATGAAAGCAGTGCTAAGAGGAAAACTCATAGCCCTGAGTGCCTCCAAAAAGAAAATGGAGAGAGCATACACTAGCAGCTTAATGACACACCTGAAAGCCCTGGAACAAAAAGAAGCTAATTCACCCAGGGGGAGTAGAAGACAGGAAATCATCAAACTCAGGGCTGAAATCAATCAAGTAGAAACAAAGAGAACCAAACAAAATTAGAAATGAAAAGGAAGATATAACAACAGAAACTGAAGAAATTCAAAAAAATCATCAGATCCTACTACAACAGCCTATACTTAACACAACTGGAGAAGCTGGAGGAAATAGATAGTTTCCTGGACAGATATCAAACACCAAAATTAAATCCGGATCAAATAGATCATATGAACAGTCCCATAACCCCTAAAGAAATAAAAGGGGTCATAGAATGCCTTCCAATCAAAAAAAGCATGGGACCAGATGGTTTTAGTGCAGAATTCTATAATACCTTCAAAGAAGACCTAACACCAATACTCTTCAAACTATTTCACAAAATAGAAACAGAAGGAACACTACCCAATTCATTCCATGAAGCCACAATTACGCTGATACCAAAACCACAAAAAGATCCAACAAAGAAAGAGAACTTCAGGCCAATTTCCCTTATGAATATCGATGCAAAAATACTAAATAAAATTCTTACCAACCGAATCCAAGAACACATCAAAACTATCATCGACCATGATCAAGTAGGCTTCATCCCAGGGATGCAGGGATGGTTCAATATAAGGAAATCCATCAATGCAATCCACTACATAAACAAACTCAAAGGAAAAAAAAAAACACATGATCATTTCATTAGATGCTGAAAAAGCATTTGACAAAATTCAGCATCCTTTCATGCTAAAAGTCTTGGAAAGAACAGGAATTCAAGGCCCATACCTAAACATAGTTAAAGCAATATACAGCAAACCGGTAGCCAACATCAAACTAAATGCAGAGAAACTTGAAGCAATCCCACTAAAATCAGGGACTAGACAAGGCTGCCCTCTCTCTCCATATCTTTTCAATATAGTACTTGAAGTTCTCGCTAGAGCAATTAGACAAAATAAGGAGGTCAAAGGGATACAAATTGGAAAGGAAGAAATCAAATTATCACTATTTGCAGATGATATGATAGTATACTTAAGTGACCCAAAAAAACTCCACCAGAGAACTCCTACAGCTGATAAACAACTTCAGCAAAGTGGCTGGTTATGAAATCAACTCAAGTGGCCATATTCGCTGCCTGCCGGGACAGAAAAGGGTCACTAGGTACTGTGTCACCCTGAGCTTTAGATTTCTGGTGGTGCAAACAAAATCTGGTGGCTGGCTACAAAATCAATGCAAGCAAATCAATAGCCTTTATATTCTCAAAGGACAAGCAGACTGAGAAAGAAATTTGGGGAATGACTCCCTTCACAATAGCTACAAACAGCATAAAGTATCTTGGGGTTACTCTAACCAAACAAGTGAAAGACCTATATGACAAGAACTTCAGATCTCTGAAGAAGGAAATCGAAGAAGATCTCAGAAAATGGAAAAATCTTCCATGCTCGTGGATTAGCAGGATTAATATAGTTAAAATGGCCATCTTGCCAAAGGCAATCTACAGATTCAATGCTATCCCCATAAAAATGCCAACCCTAAAAAGTTCATAGAGCTAGAAAGAGCAATTCTCAAATTCATCTGGAATAACAAAAAACCCAGGATAGCTAAAACTATTCTCAACAGTAAAAGAACTTCAGGGAGATTCAGTATCCCAGACTTTAAGCTTTACTACAGAGCAATAGTGATAAAAAACTGCATGGTATTGGTACAATGTCAGGCAAGCAGATCAATGGAATAGGATTGAAGACCCAGAAATGAACCCATACACCTATGGTGACTTGATCTTCAACAAAGGAGCTGAAAGCATCCAGTGGAAAAAAGATAGTCTTTTCAACAAATGGTGCTGGTTCAATTGGAGGTCAGCATGCAGAATGTGAATCGATCCATTCTTATCTCCTTGTACTAAGCTCAACTCCAAATGGATCAAGGACCTCCACATAAAACCTGACACACTAAAACTAATAGAAAAGAAACTGGGGAAGACCCTTGAGGACATGGGCACAGGGGAAATGTTCCTGAATAGAACACCAATAGCTTATGCTCTAAGATCAAGAATTGACAAATGGGACCTTATAAAACTACAAAGTTTCTGTAAGGCAAAGGACACTGTCAAAAGGACAAAACGTCAACCAACAGATTGGGAAAGGATCTTCACCAACCCTAAATCCGACAGAGGGCTAATATCTAATATATACAAAGAACTCAAGAAGGTAGAACCCAGAGAACCAAATAACCCCATTAAAAAGTGGGGTACGGAGCTAAACAAAGAATTTTCAGAGGGCTGAAGAACACCTTAAGAAATGTTCAACATCATTAATCATTAAGGAAATGCAAATCAAAACAACCCTGAGATTTCACCTCACACCAGTCAGAATGGCTAAGGTCAAAAACTTAGGAGACAGCAGGTGTTGGCGAGGATGTGGAGAAAGAGGAACACTCCTCCACTGCTGGTGGGATTGCAAGATGGTGCAACCACTTTGGAAATCAGTCTGGCGGTTCCTCAGAAAACTGGGCATGACACTTCCTGAGGACCCTGTTATACCATTCCTGGGCATATACCCAGAGGATTCTTCAGCATGCAATAGGACACATGCTCCACTGTGTTCATAGCAGCCCTATTTGTAGTAGCCAGAAGCTGGAAAGGATTCGGGTGTCCTTCAATGGAGGAATGGATACAAAAAATGTGGTATATTTACACAATGGAGTACTATTCAGCCATTAGAAACAATGAATTCATGAAATTCTTAGGCAAATGGATGGAGCTGGAGAACACCATACTAAGTGAGGTAACCCAGTCTCAAAAGATCAGTCATGGTATGCACTCACTGATAAGTGGATATTAGCCTAGAAACTTTGAGTACCCAAGACATAATCCACATATTAAATGATGTCCAAAAAGAATGGAGGAGTGGCCCCTGGTTCTGGAAAGACTCAGTGCAAGAGTATAGGGGAATTCCAGAACAGGGAAGTGGGAAGGGGTAGATGGAGGAACAGGGGGAGGGAAGAGGGCTTATGGAACTTGCGGGTAGTGGGGACCCAGAAAAGGGGAAATCATTTGAAATGTAAATAAAAATATAATTAAAAAAAAAGAAATCAACTCAAGCAAATCAGTAGCCTGCCTATACTCAAAGGATAAACAGGCAGAGAAAGAAGTTAGGGAAGCAATACCCTTCACAATAGCCACAAACAATATAAAGTATCTTGGTGTGACTCTAACCAAACAAATAAAAGATTTGTATGAGAAGAACTTTAGGTCTCTGAAGAAGGAAATCGAAGAAGACCTCAGAAAATGGAAAAATCTTCCATGCTCTTGGATTGACAGGATTAATATAGTTTAAATGGCCATCTTGCCAAAAGCAATATACAGATTCAGTGCAATCCCCATCAAAATCCCAACTCAGTTCTTCTTAGAGTTAGAAAAAGCAATTCTCAAATTCATCTGGAATAACAAAAAACCCAGGATAGTTAAAACTATTCTCAACAGTAAAAGAGCTTCTGGGGGAATCAATATCCCAGACCTCAAGCAATACTACAGAGCAATAGTGTTAAAAACTGCATGGTATTGGCACAGTAACAGGCAAGTGGACCAATGGAATAGAATTGAAGACCCAGAAATGAACCCACACACCTATGGCCACTGATCCTCCATAAAGGGGTTGAAAACATCCAATGGAAAAAAGATAGCCTTTTCAACAAATGGTGCTGGTTCAACTGGAGGTCAGCATGCACAAGAATGTGAATTGATCTATCCTTATCTCCTTGTACTAAGCTCAGCTCCAAATGGATCAAGGACCTCCACATAAAGCCAGACACTCTGAAGCTAATAGAAAAGAAACTGGGGAAGACCCTTGTGGACATGGGTAGAGGGGGAAAGTTCCTGAACAGAACACCAATAGCATATGCTCTAAGATCAAGAATAGACAAATGGGACCTTATAAAATTACAAAGTTTCTGTAAGGCAAAGGACACCATCAAAAGGACAAATCGGCAACCAATAAATTGGGAAAAGATCTTCACCAACCCTACATCAGATAGAGGGCTAATATCCAATATATACAAAGTTAGACCCAGAAAGCCAAATAACCCTATTAAAAAATTGGGTACAATGGAGGCTGAACAATAATCTACTCAATGAGATCTTGGTCAAAGAAGAAATAAAGAAAGATATCAGAGACTTTTTAGAATTTAATGAAAATGAAGGCACAACATACCCAAATCTTTGGACACAATGAAAGCAGTGCTAAGAGGAAAACTCATAGCCCTGAGTGCCTCCAAAAAGAAAATGGAGAGTGCATACACTAGCACCTGAAAGCCGTGGAACAAAAAGAAGCCAATTAACCCAGGAGGAGTAAAAGACAGGATATCATCAAACTGAGGGCCGAAATCAGTCAAGTGGAAACAAAGAGAACCATACAAAGAATCAACGAATCCAGAAGCTGGTTTTTTGAGAAAATCAACAAGATAGATAGATCCTTAGCCAGACTGACAAAAGGGCAGAGATAAAGTATCCAAATTAACAAAATTAGAAATGAAAGGGGGGATATAATACAACAGAAATTGAGGAAATTCAAAAAATCATCAGATCCTACTACAAAAACCTATACTCAACACAACTGGAGAATCTGGAGGAAATGGACAATTTCCTTGACAGATACTAAATACCAAAATTAAATCAGGACCAAGTAGATCATCTAAACAGTCCCATAACCCCTAAAGAAATAGAAGGGGTTATAGAAAGCCTTCCAACCAAGAAAAGCACAGGACCAGATGGCTTCAGTGCAGAATTCTATCAGACCTTCAAAGAAGACCTAACACCAATACTCTTCAAACTATTCCACAAAATAGAAACAAAAGGAACACTACCCAAATCCTTCTATGAAGCCACAATTGCACTGATTACCAAAACCACACAGAGATCCAACAAAGAAAGAGAACTTCAGGCCAATTTCCCTATGAACATCGATGCAAAGATACTCAATAAAATTCTTGCCAACTGAATCCAAGAACACATAAAAACGATCATCCACCATGATCAAGTAGGCTTTAATCCAGGGATTCAGGGTTGGTTCAATATAAGGAAATCCATCAATGCAATCCACTACATAAACAAACTCAAAGAAAAAAAAAACACATGATCATTTCATTGGATGCTAAAAACGCATTTGACAAAATTCAGCATCCTTTCATGCTTAAAGTCTTGGAAAGAACAGGAATTCAAGGCCCATATCTAAACATAGTAAAAGCAATATACAGCAAACCGGTAGCCAGCATCAAACTAAATGGAGAGAAACTTGAAGCAATCCCACTAAAATCAGGGACTGGGCAGGGCTGCCCACTTTCTCCTTATCTTTTCAATATTGTACTTGAGGTACTAGCTCGGGCAATTAGACACCATAAGGAGGTTAAAGGGATACAAATTGGAAAGGAAGAAGTCAAACTATCATTACTTGCAGATGATATGATAGTCTACCTAAGTGACCCAAAAAACTCCACTAAAGAAATCCTACAGCTGATAAACAACTTCAGCAAAGTGGCAGGTTATAAAATCTACTCAAGTAAATCAGTGGCCTTCCTATACTCAAAGGATAAGCAGGCTGAGAAAGAAATTAGGAAAATAACACCCTTCACAATAGCCACAAACAGTATAAAGTACCTTGGGGTGACTCTTACCAAACATGTGAAAGATCTATATGACAAGAACTTCAAGACTCTGAAGAAGGAAATAGAAGAAGACCTCAAAAAAATGGAAAAACCTCCCATGCTCATGGATCGGCAGGATTAACATAGTTAAAATGGCCATTTTGCCAAAAGCAATATACAGATTCAACACAATACCCATCCAAATCCCAACTCAATTCTTCATAGAGTTAGAAAGAGCAATTCTCAAATTCATCTGCAATAACAAAAAACCCAGGATAGCTAAAACTATTCTCAACAACAAAAGAAATTCTGGGGGAATCAGTATCCCTGACCTCAAGCAATATTACAGAGCAATAGTGTTAAAAACTGCATGGTATTGGTACAGTGACAGGCAGGCAGATCAGTGGAACAGGACTGAAGACCCAGAAATGAACCCACTCACCTATGGCCATTTGATCCTCCATAAAGGGCCTGAAAATACCCAATGGAAAAAAAGATAGCCTTTTCAACAAATGGTGCTGGTTCAACTGGAGGTCAGCATGCACAAGAATACGAATTGATCCATCCTTGTCTCCTTGTACTAAGCTCAACTCCAAATGGATCAAGGACCTCCACATAAAGCCAGACACTCTGAAGTTAATAGAAAAGAAACTGGGGAAGATCCTTGAGGACATTGGTACAGGGGGAAAGTTCCTGAACAGAACACCAATAGCGCATGCTCTAAGATCAAGAATTGACAAATGGAACCTCATAAAATTACAAAGTTTCTGTAAAGCAAAAGACACCATCAAAAGGACAAATTGGCAACCAATAAATTGGGAAAAGATCTTCACCAACCCTACATCAGATAGAGGGCTAATATCCAATATATACAAAGAACTCAAGAAGTTAGACCCCAGAAAACCAAATAACCCTATTAAAAAATGGGGTACAGAGTTAAACAAAGAATTCTCACCTGAAGAACTTCGGATGGCGGAGAAACATCTTAAAAAATGCTCAAGGGATACCTGGGTTCTTTCCAGCATCTGGCAATTATAAATAGGGCTGCTATGAACATAGTAGAGCATGTATCCTTATTACATGGTGGGGAATCCTCTGGATATATGCCCAGGAGTGGTATAGCAGGATCTTCTGGAAGTGAGGTGCCCAGTTTTCGGAGGAACGGCCAGACTGATTTCCAGAGTGGTTGTACCAATTTGCAACCCCACCAGCAGTGGAGGAGTGTTCCTCTTTCTCCACACCCTCTCCAACACCTGCTGTCTCCTGAATTTTTAATCTTAGCCATTCTGACTGGTGTAAGATGAAATCTTAGGGTTGTTTTGATTTGCATTTCCCTAATGACTAATGAAGTTGAGCATTTTTTAAGATGCTTCTCCGCCATCCGAAGTTCCTCAGGTGAGAATTCTTTGTTTAACTCTGTACCCCATTTTTTAATAGGGTTGTTCGGTTTTCTGGAGTCTAACTTCTTGAGTTCTTTATATATATTGGATATTAGCCCTCTATCTGATGTAGGATTGGTGAAGATCTTTTCCCAATTTGTTGGTTGCCGATCTGTCCTCTTGATGGTGTCCTTTGCCTTACAGAAACTCTGCAACCTTATGAGGTCCCATTTGTCAATTCTTGCTCTTAGAGCATACGCTATTGGTGTTCTGTTCAGAAACTTTCTCCCTGTACCGATGTCCTCAAGGGTCTTCCCCAGTTTCTTTTCTATTAGCTTCAGAGTGCAAAAAATGTGGTATATCTACACAATGGAGTACTATTCAGCCATTAGAAACAATGAATTCATGAAATTCTTAGGCAAATGGATGGAGCTAGAGAACATCATACTAAGTGAGGTAACCCAGACTCAAAAGGTGAATCATGGTATGCACTCACTAATAAGTGGTTAGTAACCTAGAAAACTGGAATACCCAAAACATAATCCACACATCAAATGAGATACAAGAAGAAAGGAGGAGTGGCCCCTGGTTCTGGAAAGACTCAGTGAAACAGTATTCGGCAAAACCAGAACGGGGAAGTGGGAAGGGGTGGGGGGAGGACAGGGGAAGAGAAGGGGGCTTACGGGACTTTCGGGAAGTGGGGGGGCTAGAAAAGGGGAAATCATTTGAAATGTAAATAAATTATATTGAATAAAAAAAATTTAAAAAAATGCTCAAGGGGCTGGAGAGATGGCTCAGCAGCTAAGAGCCCTGACTGTTCTTCTAAGGTCCTGAGTTCAATTCCCAGCAACCACATGGTGGCTCACAACCATCTGAAATGGGATCTGATGCCCTCTCCTGGTGTGTCTGAATACAGCTACAGTGTACTCATATAAATAAATAAAAATAAATTAATTAATTAAAAAAATGCTCAACTTCACTAGTCATCAGGGAAATGCAAATCAAAACAACCCTGAGATTTCACCTTACACCAGTCAGAATGACTAAAGTTAAAAACTCAGGAGACAGCAGGTATTGGCGAGGATGTGGAGAAAGAGGAACACTTCTCTACTGCTGGTGGGGTTGCAAATTGGTACAACCACTCTGGAAATCATTCTGGCGGTTTCTCAGAATACTGGACATGTCACTTCCGAAAGATCCTGCTATACCACTTCCTGGGCATATACCCAGAGTATTCCCCAGCATGTAATAAGGATATATGCTCCACTATGTTCATAGCAGCCCTATTTATAATAGCCAGAAGCTGAAAAGAACCCAGGTATCCCTCAACAGAAGAATGGATGCAAAAAATGTGGTATATATACACAATGGAGTACTATTCAGCCATTAGAAACAATGAATTCATGAAATTCTTAGGCAAATGGAGCTGGAGAACATCATACTAAGTGAGGTAACCCAGCCTCAAAAGATCAATTATGGTATGCACTCACTAATAAGTGGATATTAGCCTGGAAAACTGGAATACCCAAAACCTATTCCACACATCAAATGAGGTACAAGAAGAATGGAGGAGTGGCCCCTGGTTCTGGAAAGACTCAGTGTAACAGTATAAGGCAAAACCACAACAGGGAAGTGGGAAGGGGTGGGTGGGAGAGCAGGGGGAGGGAAGGGGGCTTATGTGATTTTCAGGGAGTGGGGGACCAAAAAAGGGGAAATCATTTGAAATGTAAATAAAAAAATATATAAAATAAAATAAAAAATGGGGTACAGAGCTAAACAAAGAATTTTCACCTGAAGAACTTCAGATGGCTGAGAAGCATCTTAAAAAAATGCTTAACTTCATTAGTCATTAGGGAAATGCAAATCAAAACAACCCTGAGATTTCACCTTATACCAGTCAGAATGGCTAAGATTAAAAATTCAGGAGACAGCAGTTGTTGGCAAGGATGTGGAGAAAGAAGAACACTTCTCCACTGCTGGTGGGGCTGCAAATTGGTACAACCACTCTGGAAATCAGTCTGGCAGTTTCTCAGAAAACTGGGCACATCACTTCCAGAGGATCCTGCTATACCACCCCTGGGCATATACTCAGAGGATTCCCCAGCAGGTAATAAGGATAAGTGCTCCACTATGTTCATAGCAGCCCTATTTATAATAGCCAGAACCTGGAAAGAACCCAAGTATCCCTCAACAGAAGAATGGATGCAGAAAATGTGGTATATATACACAATGGAGTACTATTCAGCCATTAGAAACAATGAATTCATGAAATTCTTAGGCAAATTGATGGAGCTGGAGAACATCATACTAAGTGAGGTAACCCAGTCTCAAAAGGTTAATCATGGTATGCACTCACTAATAAGTGGATATTAGCCTAGAAAATTGGAATACCCAAAACATAATTCACACATCAAATGATGTACAAGAAGAACGGAGGAGTGGCCTGGTTTTGGAAAGACTCAGTGTAGCAGTATAGGGCAAAACCAGAACAGGGAAGTGGGAAGGGGTGGATGGGAGAACAGGGGGAAGGAAGAGGGCTTATGGGACTTTTGGGGATTGGGGGTCCAGAAAAGGGGAAATCATTTGAAATGTAAATAAAAATATATCGAATAAAAAATATTAAAAAAAAATGGAGTGTAGATCTAAACAAAGAATTTTCACCTGAAGAAATTCGGATGGCCGAGAAGCACCTTAAGAAACGCTCAACATGGGCACCTCACTTCCAGACGATCCTGCTATACCACTCCTGGGCATATACCCAAAAGATTCCCCAGCATGTAATAAGGATACATGTTCTACTATGTTCATAGCAGCCCTATTTATAATTGCCAGAAGATGGAAAGAACCCAGGTATCCCTCAACTGAAGAATGGATGCAAAAAATGTGGTATATATACACCATGGAGTACTATTCAGTCATTAGAAACAATGAATTCATGAAATTCTTAGGCAAATGGATGGAGCTGGAGAACATCATACTAAGTGAGGTAACCCAGACTCAAAAGATGAATCATGGTATGCACTCACTAATAAGTAGATATTAACCTAGAAAACTGGAATGCCCAAAACATAATCCACACATCAAATGAGGTACAAGAAGTACGGAGGAGTGGCCCCTTGTTCTGGAAAGACTCAGTGAAGCAATATAGAACAAAATCAGAACAGGGAAGTGGGAAGGGTTGGGTGGGAAAACAGGGGGAGGGAAGGGGACTGATGGGACTTTCAGGGAGTGGGGGTCCAGAAAAGGGGAAATCATTTGAAATGTAAATAAATATATCAATAAATTAAAAAAAAAGAAACGCTCAACATCATTAGTCATTAGGGAAATGCAAATCAAAACAACCCTGAGATTTCACCTCACACCAGTCAGAATGGGTAAGGTTAAAAACTCAGGAGACAGCTGGTGTTGGCGAGAATGTGGAGAAAGAGGAACACTACTCCAGTGCTGGTGGGATTGCAAGATGGTACAACCACTCTGGAAATCAGTCTGGCGGTTTCTCAGAAAACTGGGCATGTCACTTCCAAAAGATCCTGCTATACCACTCCTGGGCATATACCCAGAGGATTCCCCAGCATACAATAAGGACACATGCTCCACTATGTTCATAGCAGCCCTATTTATAATAGCCAGAAGCTGGAAAGAACCTAGATGTCTCTCGATGGAGGAATGGATACAGAAAATGTGGTATATTTACAGAATGGAATACTACTCAGCAATTAAAAACAATGAATTCATGAAATTTGTAGGCAAATGGTTGGAACTGGAAAATATCATCCATCCTAAGTGAGGTAACCCAATCACAAAAGAATATACATGGAATGCAATCACTGATAAGTGGATATTAGTTAGCTCAGAAGCTCTGAATACCCAAGGCACAATTAGCATAACAAATGACTCCCATGAAGAAGTAAGGAGAGGGCCATGATCTTGGAAAGGCCTGATCTAGCATTGTAGGGGAGTACCAGGACAGAGAAAAAGGAGGGAGGTGATTGGAGAATGGGTGAAGAGAAGGCTTATGGGACATATTGGAAGGTGGAACTGGGAAAGGGGAAAGCATTTGGAATGTAAACAAAGAATTTAGAACAAAAGAAAAAGAAAAAGAAACAAAGGCAAAGGAGCGGGAGCTGCACCGTATCACCTGGAGGCAAATATGGGTAGATTTTTATCAATTCAGAGTCCCTAGTGGGGTGTAGGGTGGGCTGGGGGACTGATAAAAGAACAGGTTCAGTGCTGGTGGGCCTTGGGAAGACCTTCAAACCTGACCCCCAGCTTCTCAGCAAGCTCAAACAGCACATGGCAATTGAGTGGTGTTGTAATGTACCTTACAGGTTCCTCACCCTCTGGGCAATGTTTCAATTCCTGTTATACTATGTTTTTCCTTTGTCATTGTACTAGTTAGCTTCTAGACAGTGTGTGAAATACTAGTGACAAACATCCTCAGAGAAGAAAGACTGAGTTGGGTTCATGGTTTCTGAGATTTAACCTAAGCTTTGAGCCTGGGATGAAGCAGAGCATCCTGGCATGAACATCCTGGAGGAGGGTGTCGGCTGCTCACTTCCATGGCAACCAGGAAATAAGAGAACAGGATCTTCTCCCAAAATGCCCTTCAGGACCTACTTCCAAATAGGCCCCATCTCCAAAGATTGCAAACAACTTCATTAATATTATGAAATCCTAAATAGAATTAATCCGTTGGCAGAATCAGAGTCCTCGTGATCCAGTTGCTTTCTCGAAAGTCCACCCCTGCAGTCTGCTACCTGGCACCAAGCCTTCCACACATAAGCCCTTTGTAAGGACATGTCATCATTCATCTCATAATAGTCATTGTAATAGTCCACCTCTACCGGTGCTAGTCTCTGAGTTGGATTATATCTTACTGGCCTTCTTACTGCTTCCATCACCTGTTTAACTAATTATTGTATTAGATTCCACCTGTCCTGTGACTGGCAAAGCCTGTACACACTCAGCTCCATGTGCACTGGAACCCAGGGATATTTTGACCATTGGGCCACTGGAAGTATCTACAGTACAGCCAAGCTATGCAGGAAGAGAAATGGCATTGGAGGCAGTCCTTCAGCTCCTAGCAAGAGGAGTCTACTGATCCTCACATTAGCATGCAGCACTCAATTACTCTTGGCATATGACTGTTTGCTTGTGGAAGATTCTCTACCATTACATGTCCTGGGTGTACCTTCCCTCTTTGGCACTTTCATAGCTGTTGCTATTTTTTTTAAATCACTTTGCCTATATTTATTCATAGATTATTATGTTTTTGATAACTTCAACATCTTCTTATCTTGGTATTGAAGCTTATATTTTCATAGCAGATTATGTCACCTGTTACATTCTATGTATTTCCCATAGTGGTGTTATTTATAGTGACTTTTAAAACTGCTTTATTTATCTTCTGTATCTCTGTGCTATGGGTTTGATTTGAAATGTCCTTAGGAAGCTCTTGTGTTGAAGGCTTTATTCCTAGTGCAGTATTATTCTAAGGCAAGGCCCTTGAAAGAAGGACAATGTGGATTAATCTAATGGTGGATTAATACCTTGGTGAACTGTTTGGAGGTATTAGCAACTTGAGGAGGCAGGACCTAGGTGGAGCAGGTAGGACAGTCCCCTCTTTATTTCTTTGCTTTCTGGCTTGTCATCCACACACATCTGCCATGACATGTTCACCATAGGCTTAAAAGCCACCAAAGCAGGTGACTATGAACACAAACCTCTGAAATTGTGCCAGAATAAATCCTTTCTTGTTTGTGTTGATTCCTGTGGGGCAGTTTGTCACTGTGACAGAAAGCTGACTAATGATTTTATGGCACAGAAAGTCTGTCATCATGTCGAGAAAACACCGTTTTGCTGTGTGTACACTGCCCCACCCTCTGGCTTATGCATTCTCTCGGCCTTCTTTTCCATCATTTCTCTGAGCCTTGGAGGAGGTGATACAGTTGTCCCAGTTAGGACCAAGCATTCCAGCATCACTTCCTCTCCTCCCGGTGGCCAGCCCTAATGTTCCTGCTCTAAAGCCTACCCACTATAGAATGAGCTTCCCTAAGGAATGTTGGATGCAACAGCAACCTCAAATGACCCTCTTCCAAAGCTCCAACTCTGTTCCTCAATCACACAGACTTGTTAATCGATGTACCCATATGTATTCTGATGACATGATTGCTTTAGCTGGGCTGAGCGGTGGCGCATGCCTTTAATCCTAATGCTCAGAAGTCCAAGGCAATTATGCTCTAAGATATTTCTTAGATTAAGATAAAGGCCATCCTGGTCTCCATAGTAAGACCCTTACTCAAACTGAAACAGTTATTTGGTGTTTATTCTGTAACTATAGAGATATTCCAAAATTGCAATTTCTTTCTTTTTTTTTGGATATTTATATTTCAAACGTTATCCCCTTTCCCGGTCCCCCCCCCTCCGAAACGCCCTATCCCATACTCCTCCCCCTGCTTCTATGAGTGTGTTCCTCTACCCACCCCACTACCACCTCCATGCTCTCAATTCCCCTACTCTGGGGCATCTATCAAGCCTTCATAGGACCAAGGACCTCTCCTCCCATTGATACCTGACAAGGCTGTCCTCCACTACATATACAGCTGAAGCCATGTGTACCCCTTGGTTGATGATTTAGTCCCTGGGAGCTCTGGGGGGTCTGGTTGGTTGATATTGTTGTTCTTCCTATGAGGTTGCAAACCCCTTCAGCTCCTTCAGTCCTTTCTCTAACTCCTTCATTGGAGACCTCATTCTTAGTCCAATGGTTGGCTTGAAGAATCCACCTCTATATTTGTAAAGCTCTAGCGGGGCCTCTCAGGAGACAGTCATATCAGGCTAATTTCAGCAAGCATTTCTTGGCATCCACAATAGTGCTGGGGTTTGGTGACTATATATGGGATAAATCCCCAGGTGGGACAGTCTCTGGATGACCTTACCTTCAGTCTCTGCTCTACACTTTATTTCCATATTTACTCCTGTGAGTATTTTGTTCCCCTTTCTAAGAAGGATGGAAGTACCCACACTTTGGTCTTCCTTCTTCTTGAACTTCATGTAGTCTGTGGATTGTATCTTGAGTATTCTGATCATTTTGGCTAATATCCACTTATCAGTGAGTGCATAAAATATGTGTGTTCTTTTGTGACTGAGTTACCTCATTCAGGATGATATTTTCTAGTTCCATCCATTTGCCTAAGAATTTCATTAATTTATCATTTTTAATAGCAGAGTAGTACTCCATTGTTTAAATATACCACATTTTCTGTTTCCATTCTTCTGTTGAAGGACATCTGGGTTCTTTCCCGCTTCTGGCTATTATTAATAAGGTTTCTATGAACATAGTGGAGCACGTGTCCTTATTACATGTTGAAGACTCTTCTGGGTATATACCCAGGAGTGGTATAGCTAGGTTATCAGGTAGTACTATGTCCAATTTTCTGAGAAGCCTCCAGACTGACTTCCTGAGAGGTTGTACCAGCTTGCAATCCCACCAACAATGGAGGAGTGTTCCTATTTCTCCACATCCTCACCATCACCTGCTGGCATCTGGTGATTTGATTTTAGCCATTCTGACTGGTGGGAGGTGGAATCTCAGGATTGTTTTGATTTGCATTTCCCTGATGACTAAGGATGTTGAACTTTCTTTAGGTGCTTCTCAGACATTCAATATTTTTCAGTTGAGAATTCTTTGTTTAGTTCTGAAGCCCATTTTAATAGGGTTATTTGGTTCTCTGGAGCCTAAATTCTTGAGTTCTTTGAATATATTGGATACTAGCCCTGTATTGGATTTAGGATTGGTTAAGATCTTTTCTCAATCATATGGTTGCTGTTTTGTCCTATTGACAGTGTCCTTTGCCTTACAGAAGCTTTGCAATTTTATGAGGTTCCATTTGTTGATTCTTGATCTTAATAGGCTATTGGTGTTCTGTTCAGGAAATTTTTCCCTGTGCCCATATTCGAGGCTCTTCCTCACTTTCTCCTCTGTATGTTTCAGTGTATCTGGTTTTATGTGGAGGCCCTTGATCCACTTGGACTTGATCTTTGTACAGAGAGATAAGAATGGGTCAATTAGCATTTTTTTACATGCTGACCGCCAGTTCAACTAGCACCATTTGTTAAAAATGCTGTCTTTTTTCCACTGGATGGTTTTAGCTCCATTGTCAAAGATCAAGTGACCATAGGTGTGTGGGTTCATTTCTGGACCTTCAATTCTATTCCATTGATCTTCCTGCCTGTCTCTGTACTGATACCATATAGTTTTTGTTTTTGTTATCACTATTGCTCTGTAATACAGCTTCATATCAGGGATGGTGATTCTTCCAGAAGTTCTTTTATTGTTGAGAATAGTTTTTGCTATACTGGGTTTTTTTGTTCTTCCAAAAGAATTTACAAATTGCTCTTTCTAACTCTATGAAGAATTGATTTGGAATTTTGATGCGGATTGGATTGAATCGGTAGATTGCTTTTGGCAAGATGTCTGTTTTTACTCTATTAATCCTGCCAATCAATGAGTTTGGAAGATCTTTCCATCTTCTGAGGTCTTCTTTGATTTTTTTTTCTTCAGAGATTTGACATTCTTCTCATATAGATCTTTCACTTGCTTGGTTAGAGTCATACCAAGGTATGTCATATTATTTGTGACTATTGTGAAGGTTGTCATTTCCCTAATTTTTTTCTCAGCCTGTTTATCCTTTGAGTAGAGGAAGTCTACTGATTTGTTTGAGTTAATTTTATATCCAACCACTTTGCTGAAGTTACTTATCAGCTTTAGGAGTTCTCTGGCGGAATTTTTGGGGTCACTTAAGTATATGATCATATCATCTGCAAATAGTGATATTTTGACTTCTTCCTTTCTAATTGTATGCCTTTGATCTCCTTTTATTGTCTAATTGCTTTAGCTAGAACTTCAAGTACTATATTGAATAGATAGGGAGAGAATGGGCAATGTTGTCTAGTCCCTGATTTTAGTGAGATTACTTCAAGTTTCTCTCCATTTAGTTTGATGTTGGTTACTGGTTTGCTGTATGTGCCTTGAATTTCTGATCTTTCCAAGACTTTTAACATAAAGGGATGCTGAATTTTGTCAAATACCTTTTCAGCATCTCATAAAATGATCATGTAGTTTTTTTACTTTGAATTTATTTATGTAGTGGATTACATTGATGGATTTCCGCATATTGAACCATCCCTGCATTCCTGGAATGAAACCTACTTGGCCATGGTGAATGATCATTTAGATATGCTCTTGGATTCGATTGGCAAGAATTTTATTGAGTATTTTTGTATCAATGTTCATAAGAAAAATTGGTCTGAAGTTTTCTTTCTTTGTTTGGTCATTGTGTGGTTTAGGTATAAGCGTAATTGTGGCTTCATAGAACAAATCGGGCAGTGTTCCTTCTGTTTCTATTTTGTGGAATAGTTTGAAGAGTATTAGTATTAGGTGTTCTTTGAAGGTCTGATAGAATTTTTCACTAAACCCATGTAGTCCTGGGCTTATTTTGTGTGTGTGTTGGGAAACTATTAATGACTGCTTCCATTTCTTTAGGAGTTATGGGACAGTTTAGATTGTTTATCTGATCCTGTTTTAACTTTGGCACCTGGTACGTGTCTAGAAAATTGTCCATTTTATCCAGTCAGATTTTCCAATGTTGTTTAGTATAAGCTCTTGTAGTAGGATCTGATGATTTTTTTTAAATTTACACAGTTTCCATTGTTGTTTCTCTTTTCATTTCTGATTTTATTAATTTAGATGCTATCTCTGTGCCCTCTGGTTAGTCTGGCTAAGGGTTTATCTATCTTGTTGATTTTCTCAAAGAACCAGCTCCTAGTTTGGTTGATTCTTTGTATAGTTCTTTTTGTTTCTATTTTGTTGATTTCAGCTCTGAGTTTGATTATTTCCTCCCACTACTCCTCTTGGGTGTATTTGCTTCTTTTTGTTCTAGAGCTTTCAGGTCTGCTGTCAAGCTACTAGTGTAAGCTCTCTCTATTTTCTTTTTGGAGGCACTCAGAGCTATGAGTTTTCCTCTTAACACTGCTTTCATTGTGTCCCATAGTTGGTATGATGTGTCTTCATTTTCATTAAATTCTAAAAAGTCTTTAATTTCTTTCATTATTTCTTCCTTGACCAAGTTATCATTGAGTAGAGCATTGTTCAGCTTCCATGTGTATGCGTGTTTTCTGTTATTTTTGTTGGAATTTAAAACCAGCCTTAGTCTGTGGTGATCTGATAGGGTGCATGGGATTATTTCAATCTTCTTGTTTCTATTGAGGCCTGAATTATCTGGTCAATTTTGGAGAAGGTACCATGAGGTGCTAAGGAGAATGTATATTCTTTTGCTTTAGAAAGAAATGCTCTATAAATATCTGTTAAAAACCATTTGGTTTATAACTTCTGTTAGTTTCACTGTGTCTCTGTTTAGTTTCTGTTTCTATTATCTGTCCACTGCTAAGAGTGGGGTGTTGAAGTCTCCTACTATTATTGTGTAGTGTGTGCTGTGTGCTTTGAGCTTTAGTAAAGTTTCTTTTATGAATGTGTGTGTCCTTGCAATTCTAGCATAGATGTTCAAAATTTAAAGTTCATCTTGGTAGATTTTTCCTTTGACCAATTTGAAGTGTCCTTCCTTATCTTTTTTGATAACTTTAGGTAGAAAGTCAATTTTATTCAATAGAATAGTCCATTTTATTCAATTAGAATGGCTACTCCAGCTTGTTTCTTTGGACCATTTACTTGGAAAATTGTTTTCCAACTTTTTACTCTGAGGAAATGTCTGTCTTTGTTACTGAGGTGAGTTTCCTGTATGCAGCAAAATGTTGAGTCCTGTTTACATATCCAGTCTGTTAGTCTATGTCTTTTTATTAGGGAATTGAGTCCATTGATGCTAAGATATACTAAGGAAAAAAATGATTGTTACTTCCTGTTATTTTTGTTGTTAGAGGTGGAATTATGTTTGTGGGGCTATCTTCTTTTGGGTTTGTTGAAAGATTACCTTCTTGCTTTTTATAGGGTGCAGTTTCCCTCCTTCTGTTGGCATTTTCCATCTAATATCCTTTGTAGAGCTGGATTTGTGGAAAGATATTGTATAAATTTAGTTTTGACATGGAATATCTTGTTTTCTCCATCTACAATAATTGAGAGTTTTGTTGGGTATTGTAGACTGGACTGGCATTTATGTTTTCTTCGGATCTGTATAACATCTGCCCAGGATCTTCTAGCTTTCATAGTCTCTGGTGAGAAGTCCGGTATACTTCTGATAGGTCTGCCTTTATATGTTACTTGACCTTTTTCCCTTACTGCTTTTAATATTCTTTCTTTGTTTAGAGCATTTGGTGTTTCCACTATTATGTGACAGGAAGACTTTCTTTTCTGGTCCAGTCTATTTGGAGTTCTGTAGGCTTCTTGTATGATCATTGGTATCTCTTTAGGTTATACCTAAAGAGAAGGTATACCTAGGGAAGTCTTCTTCTATAATTTTGTTGAAGATATTTACTGGCCCTTTAAGTTGGGAATCTTTACACTCTTCTATACCTGTTATTCTTAGGTTTTGTCTTCTCATTGTGTCCTGGATTTGCTGGGTTAGGAGTATTTTATCTTTTGCATTTTCTTTGACTGTTGTGTCAATGTTTTCTATGGTATCTTCTTCACCTGAGATTCTCTCTTCTATCTCTTGTATTCTGTTGGTGATGCTTACATCCATGGACCCTGATATCTTTCCTAGGTTTTCTATCTCCAGGGTTGTCTCCCTTTGTGATTTCTTTATTGTTTCTAGTTCCATTTTTAGATCTTGGATGGTTTTGTTCATTTCCTTCACTTGTTTGATTGTATTTTCCTATAATTCTTTAAGGGATTTTTGTGTTTCCTCTTTAAGGGCTTCTCTGGTTGTTTATCTGTGTTCTCCTGTATTTCTTTAAGGGTGCTATTTATGTCCTTCTTAAAGTCCTCTAGCATCATCATGAGAAGTGATTTTAGATCTGAATCTTACTTTTCCACTGTGATGGTGCATCCAGGACTTGCCATAGAGGGAGAATTGGGTTCTGATGATGCCAAGTTACCTTGGCTTCTGTTACTTATGTTCTTATGCTTACCTCCTGCCATCTGATTATCTCTAGTGCTACCTGCCTATGCTTTATCTGACTGGAGCCTGTTCTTCCTGTGATCCTGGTTGTGTCAGAACTCCTCAGAGTCAAGCTCTTCTCTGTCGTCCTGTGATTCCGGGATCCTGTGATCCTGAGGTCCTGGGTATGTCAGAGCTCCTGGGATTCAAGCTGCCTCTGGAGCCCTGAGATCCTGGTGTGACCAAGCTCCTGGGTTCCTGGGATCCTGGGATCCTGTGGTCCTGGGCGTGTTAGAGTGCCTAGGAGTGGAGCTTCCTCTGGGTGTTAAAGGACTGGCTGCAGAATTCACACCCAAGGTAAACTAGCCCAGACCAGAATTTACTCGTGCCACTGGTCCAGCGTTCCTGTGTCCCTGGATCCTGCTGGTTACCCTTATGCTCGGTGGTGTTGGGGACAAATGTTATGTCCTCCTCACCTCTGATCCTATGATCCTGGATGTGTTAAAGCATCCGGAAGTGCTGCTTCCTCTGTATGTTATGGGACTGGCTGCAGAGTCCAAAATTGCAAATTCAATCACACTAAGAAAAGACTCATTGAGCTATATCTCCATTTCAAGTCTTTATTTCTTCATGCATATTTGAATATTTTGAAATAATTTTAGTTAAAAATGAAATAATAGTGAAAATGTTATGTTAGAGGGAAATGGATAGTCTTGGACACATCTTTTTCAAGAGAAAGAAAAGTTGGATATGCTGAACTAAGCACATATCACACAAAAAATGAGTGAAATTCAGTCAAAAAGAAACAAATCATAAAATAAACATACAAACAACAATGAAATACAAAGTATAGTGCAGATAACCCTCAAAGCAAAAGTGTTTCTTTGACATATGACAAATTTTCCAAATTTCTCATTATTTTTATCAATTTCTAAAAATATGAGGAAATATAAAATACCCATCTCACAAAATAAAAATATAGATACTATATGATTTCAAGAGAATAGTGGGAACATCAGTATACTATATTTTGATTTGGGGTGTGTGTGTGTGTGTGTGTGTGTGATGAAAGAGAGAGCGAGACAGAGAGAGACAGAGAAAGGACAGAGAAAGAGAAACAGGACACACACACACACACACACACACAGAGAGAGAGAGAGAGAGAGAGAGAGAGAGAGAGAGAGAGAGAGAGAGGTTCTTGCTTTTGTAGACCACATTAGCCCCAAACCCAAGATCTTCCTTACATTCTTATATTTAGGCAAGAATGACAAATTTATAGAAAAAGTATTTAATAAGTCTAGAAATCTCACTAAGTGGTGTATCTATTAAAGAAATTGAACCTATAATTTAAAAGCTTCCTAAGTGAATTCACTAGTGAAGTCTTTTAAATATTTAAGGGAGCAATTATACCAATCCTGCACAAATATTTTCATAATATGGAAAGAGGGAGAATGTCTCAAGTCATTGCTACATCTAAGAGTATCTTAATATCAAGGACATTCCATGGAAGAATATTGCGGGCCACTGTCATCCATCACCATGTGGGCAGTCCTCCTAAGAAAAATATCAGGAAACCCAATCTAGAGATATCTGTATAAACCAGAAATAAACAAATAGAAAATGAAATTTTTATGTCATATATTTTTATAAATTAGAGCCACACTATACCTAAATCTAGCAAAAGAGGCACCACAGTGTTTGTGAGAACAAACCACAAGACACCAAGAACAGTTAACTAAGGCCCAATTACTCAGGGCTGGGGATGCAGTTCAGTGGTAGAGCATTTGTCTTATATGAGCAAGGTCCTAGGTTGGATCCCTAGTACCTCAAAAACAAATAAAACCCTTAATCATGTGCAGATTGCCATACAAAGCATTTTAAAATATCATTTTCTCCTAAATTCAATTAATTCAATTGCAATTAATATGCCAGCACATATATGTGTCCTTGCAGAAATTAACTAGATAATTTATATTAAAAAGTATGAAATCACACACTATACATATAAAATAAAACTCTTATTCTGAAGGGTAGCATAGCTCCTTATAAAGCTACAGTAATTCATACCATGTTGAATTTATTACAAAAAATAAACAATTAGATCAAAAGAATAGGATGAAGACCCAGGTAGACATATAAAAAAAAAAATCAGGATACTTGCTATGAAAAGATTTTGCTGTGGTTGATTAAAAATAGGTCAATTAAATGTCAATTTTTAATATGTATATATATTTTGATCTTTAACTGTGTATCAAATAAATTCCAAGTGGCCTCTGTCTACATGTAGCAAGTAACTCTATAAAGTTTGCAGGAGGACATATTTTTATTATTCTTGAGTACAGCAACATGTTTGATTAACTGGAGTAAGGTTTAAAAAAATCTAGGTCACAATAGGTCAATTAAGATAAAAGGCCTAAAGAAGATATTTATAGGTTGTGAAACCCAGAAGCAAGGATTAAGATGTCCTAGAGCATGCCCTGGGAGAATGTGGTGAGGGGACAGTACTGAACACATCCTGAGCCAGGTGGCCAAGTGTAGGCTAGGATGCAGACAATAGAACCCCAGAGAAGCTCCAAACGACTGAGTTCTCAGTGCAGACAGTAGACTGCTCTGCCTAAGGAAGCACAGAGCTGAAATGTGGCAAAGGAAAAATGGATCACTGGATGTGGTAACTCGGATGTCCTTGGCAAAAACAAGATGAGTAGTGCGCAAGGGAGCTACCTTTCAACGATTAAGAAATACTTTATCTGGGTTAGATAAAAGAGATTAGTAAAGATGCTTAAAACCTTTCACAATGAAGAAATGCTGAATAGACAAGGAGTGCCCAGAATCTGTTTTATATTTTGAAGGAGGTATAGTAGATGGATACATGGGCATTCTTATGGGGATGGGGGGGGTATCCTCAATTGGACCTTACAATCAGTGTCACAGGAGCTGGGAAGGACCATCAATTCTGGCTGCTGAGATGGCTCAGTAGATCAGAGTACCTCCCACTCAAGCCTGATGACTAGAAGTTGAGTCCTCAGAGCAAAAGTCAGATACAGTAGCTTAAGCATCTGTAATCCTGGACCACCTACAGGAAATGGAGGTGGAGAAAGGTGAGTCTCCAGAGGTGTATGCAGCTGTGAAGGCCCTGTCTTAGACAAGGTGAAAAGGCAGGAACTGATTCCCAAAGGTTGTCTTCGGATCTCCACACACAAGCTATGGTTCAACCACCCCTGGACCACAGCTTTTGGTTTTTTTTTTTTTTGAAAGAATGCAATTTATTGAATATTATTATCTGAATTTATTGAATATTATTTTGTTCATAGCAGCCTTATTTATAATAGCCAGAAGCTGGAAAGAGCCCAGATGTCCCTCAACAGAGGAATGGATACAGAAAATGTGGTATATTTACACAATGGAATACTACTCAGCAATTCAAAACAATGAATTCATGAAATTCTTAGGCAAATGGTTAGAACTGGAAAATAATCATCCTAAGTGAGGTAACCCAATCACAAAAGAACACACATGGAATGGAATCACTGATAAGTGGATATTAGCCCAGAAGCTCTGAATACCCAAGACACAATTCACATATCAAATGATTCCCAAGAAGAAAGAAGAAGTGGGCCCTGGTCCTGGAAAGGCTTGATGCAGCAATGTAGGGGATTACCAGGACAGAGAAGTGGGAGGGGGTTGATCTGGGCTGGGAATGAGCTGAGGGAAGAGGGCTTATGGGACTTATAGGGAGGGGGGAACCGGGAAAGGGGAAAGCATTTGGAATGTAAACAAAGAATGTAGAAAATTTAAAAAAGAATGTAATTTATTGAATATTATTATCTGAAATGTGTATGTGTCAGACATTAGAAAATTCCCTTGAGGTTTTCATGTGTCACACTCTGAGTATCAATGTCATAGTGTCACAACACACATTAAGAGTACTTATAAACATGTGAATAGTCCAGGTGTGCTGCTACATGTATTTTGTCCCATCACTCAGGAGACAAAGGTAAGGCAGATCTCTGAGTTCCAGGTCAGTCTGGTCTGCAGAGTGAGTTCCAGGACAGCCAGTGCTACACGGATAAAACCTGTCTTGAAGAACAAAACAAAACAAAACAAAACACAAGTGTATGATTTCCAACATTCATGTCCAGATGGTGTGCTCCATGCCTTCCTGGAGTATGTTACAAGTAATCTACTATAAAAAAAAAAGTTAGGCTACAAATTTAACTATGGGAATTCAAGGAATAGTCAATCCAAAATGATCACTGAGAGAATAAATCTGTAGAACTCAAGCTTGCCAACTTGTGAGTGCTGGGTATTGAACCCAGGGCCTTGCACATCTAGACAAACTCTCTATCACTAAGCTATAGCACAGCCCTACCCTTGACAGTTTTAAAAATTACTAAAACACTGTGGTGACAAAGATTTTATGATAGTGGTGTAAAATGGCATTATAAGAAGGCAGGGGTCAGTAGAGTAGATCTGGATCCAAAAGTAAACCCCCATATTTTACAGTCAATATATTTTCTTAGAAGTATTTTTGGACTTACCTGTTTCATATGTGTATGTTCCCTGCATATATGTATGTGCACTACACAAGTGCCTGTTACCTTAGAGTTGAGTAGATGGTGTTAGATACTCTGAACTGAGGCTACCAATGGCTGGAAGCCACTATGTGGATGCTGGAAACCAAATCTGGGTCCTCAGCGCTTAACTGCTGAGCCATCTCTAACTCTCAGTCAAAATATTTTTACCAAGTCAAACTGGTTGGTAAAACAGTGGTGCTGTGGTGCCATGTATAAAATAAATGAATTCAGAATGCCACTTGTGTTGGATAAGAGACTAAATTCTGTAATGAATAAAGGATTCTTTCCATTCGATCATAAAAGAACAAATAACTCAAAATATAGGCAAAGAATCTAAATAATCATTTCTCCTTAAGAACATGGAAGATGTCAACAAAATAATATAATATGTGAAGTGACCAAGAATAGGTGACTGGTCAAAACAAAGCAAAACAAAATCCACAGTCTAGAATAATCTCCAGTGGCCTCCTCTGTCATCAAGGAGTTGGGGAAATCTTTCTATAGAATCCAACAAGCTATGGAGTCCAGAGCTGGCTAACAGTACTAAGAGCAAGACTAAGGATTGCTGCTAAGATCAGGAAATTGATTTCATGTCTGAATGCAGGAGCAAAGGTGACTGAAAACATAATACCAAACAGCTCTAATGTGACATGAATTGTACCCAGAGTCAGGACCAGGGGTTTCGGTGAATCTTTTCTAAATCATCTTACTTCCTGGGAGCAGTTTCTGTAGCTTTTGCTCTCTAAGCTCTGGGCACATGGTCTCAACCAGCCAAACAGCTCCCACATTAAAGTTCTCTCTGCTCAATCTCATCTTGTATAGAGCAGCCCAGGAGAATCACCTGGAAAATGTCTCACCATTTTGTCTTCAGGACAATTGCTGGGCCCACTTTACATAGTTCTTTAAAAGTGTCTCAAGAGAGATTACCTATAGTTGCGCATTTAGCATAATGATATATTTATTACCAGCTAATTTCTCTCCAACCTCTACTCCTGCTTCCTAGGATTATCTTCTGCCTCCAAGCTTCAGACATTATTCTGTGGCAATCTTAAGGAACAGACAGTAACCTGCCTTCTCAATTAATTAAATTAACTTTTGCACAAGCTATGCACAATGTTTGACAATTGATGCTATTCTAGTTAAAAAGTTAACTGTCTGGATTGTCTCAAGTGAATCGATACATGCAGGTTTCTATTATCAGATGAATCTTGTGCCAAGGTCAGTGATAAGCCTGTTATCAGTCATTCTTCCCAGCTTCCTTATGAGATTTGAACAGGTTCACAGTATCAGGTACGAACTCCCTGCTAATTAATTAGCTAACGGAGTAGTGGGTTTCCATAGGCTTTCCATACATTCTTAGTTATGGCTAAGATCCCCCACCCCCTGCTCTCTACCTCTTCCATATTTCTTTTTTTTATTTGATAGATGAGGAAACACATTTTATTTTAATTTTTATTTTTTATTATATTCAACAAAATATACTTTTTATACCAATCATAAAAATGGACATGCCATTAAATGAACATAAAAAGATAGTCTTTTGTTGTTTGTTTGTTTGTTGATTTGTTTTGTTTTAGTAGAGTTTAAAATCTTGTCCCTTACTGTGTACAAACCCAAAATAAGAACAATTTTTAGACATTGGAGTTCACTGTAATAAGGCTGCACTTAAATCTCCCTCACATCACCAAAGGATTTCACCTCCATAGTAGCTAAGCTAAAAGTTGACAGTTCTGCTGCACTAAGGAATAAATTGTAGCCCTGATTATTTGGATATAGATTTCCTGCTATGGTCAAAGCTATTTGACTTGAGTGATTGTCATCATTCTCAGCCCACAGGGAACAGGTTACATTCATTTAAGAAATGGTGTGTGCCTGAAACTAATAGAAAAGAAACTGGGGAAGATCCTGGAGGACATGGGCACAGGGGAAATGTTCCTGAATAGAACACCAATAGCTTATGCTCTAAGATCAAGAATTGACAAATGGGACCTCATAAAACTACAAAGTTTCTGTAAGGCAAAGGACACCGTCAAAAGGACAAAACGTCAACCAACAGACTGGGAAAGGATCTTCACCAACCCTAAATCTGACAGAGGGCTAATATCTAATATATACAAAGAACTCAAGAAAGTAGAACCCAGAGATCCAAATAACCCCATTAAAAAGTGGGGTACAGAGCTAAACAAAGAATTTTCACATGAAGAACTTCGGAGAGCTGAGAAACACCTTAAGAAATGTTCAACATCATTAATCATTAGGGAAATGCAAATCAAAACAACCCTGAGATTTCACCTCACACCAGTCAGAATGGCTAAGGTCAAAAACTCAGGAGACAGCAGGTGTTGGCAAGGATGTGGAGAAAGAGGAACACTCCTCTACTGCTGGTGGGATTGCAAGATGGTGCAACCACTTTGGAAATCAGTCTGGTGGTTCCTCAGAAAACTGGGCATGTCACTTCCTGAGGACCCTGTTATACCACTCCTGGGCATATATCCAGAGGATTCTTCAGCATGCAATAAGGACACATGCTCCACTATGTTCATAGCAGCCCTATTTGTAGTAGCCAGAAGCTGGAAAGAACCTAGGTGTCCTTCAACGGAGGAATGGATACAAAAAAATGTGGTATATTTACACAATAGAGTACTATTCAGCCATTAGAAACAATGAATTCATAAAATTCTTAGACAAATGGATGGAGCTGGAGAACATCATACTAAGTGAGGTAACCCAGTCTCAAAAGATCAATCATGGTATACACTCACTGCTAAGTGGATATTAGCCTAGAAACTTTGAATGCCCAAGACATAATCCACATATTAAATGATGTCCAAAAAGAATGGAGGAGTGGCCCCTGGTTCTGGAAAGACTCAGTGCAAAAGTATAGGGGAATTCCAGAACAGGGAAATGGGAAGGGGTGCATGGAAGAACAGGGGGACATAAGAGGGCTTATGGGACTTTCGGGGAGTGGGGACCCAGAAAAGGGGAAATCATTTGAAATGTATATAAAAATATATCAATAAAATAAAAAAAAGAAAAGAAAAACCAAAAAAAAAAAGCTCCAAAAAAAAAAAAAAAGAAAAAGAAAAAAAGAAATGGTGTGTGCATTAAGATGGTCTGTCCATGAAGTCATTCATCAACTGTTTCAATGAACAATGGCTCTGCTTGGAGGGTGGCATAGGTGAGGGTAAGATTCCGGTTCATTGGCTGTGATGATTTTGAAATCTCATAAAAAGAATAACTTATAAGATCATCTTCTTCAAAATTGATGCAATAATTATAAATATCAAGCAAAATATTCAGTCTCACTCTTTGCTGTTCTCTTATAAGCCACCTCCCAAATTAATTTTCTACATTTCTTTTGACTATATAAATAATTTTGAAATATGTAAGCTGTTCGGAAAACCATAGTATAGTATAAAATATCAAATAAACAATCCTACTAATAGAGAGCATGATTTTAAGACTATTATGTGGTACACAGCAAGACACTGTCACATACAAACAAGCAGAAAGTGCATATGGATTGTACAATATTGAACATATTTCTCCAATGACCAAATTAGAGAGACCACTGGGTGACAGCCAACAAATTTCTAATTCCTCATATTTTTGGAATTTCAATCAATTAGGATACATTGGTAATATTAATTTTCATATTAAGAGATATTAAAGAAAAGTCATTATTACTTCCTGTTATTTTTGTTGTTAGATATAGAATTATGTTGCATGGGTTTTTTGAAAGATTACTTTCTTGCTTTTTCTAGGTTGTAGTTTCCCTCCTTATGTTGGCATTTTTCATTTATTATCCTTCGTAGGCTGGATTTGTGGAAAGATATTGTGTAAATTTGGCTTTGTCATGGAATATCTTGTTTTCTCCATCTATGGTAATTGAGAATTTTGCTGAGTATAGAAGCCTAGGCTGGCACTTGTGTTCTCTTAGGGTCTGTATGACATCTGCCCAGGATCTTTTGACTTTCAGAGTCTCTGGTGAGAAGTCTGGTGTAATTCTGATAGGTCTGCCTTTATATGTTACTTGACCTTTTTCCCTTACTGCTTTTAATATTCTTTCTTTGTTTAGTGCATTTGGTGTTTCAATTATTATGTGATGGGAGAAATTTCTTTTCTGGTCCAGTCCATTTGGAGTTCTGTAGACTTCTTGTATGTTCATTGACATCTCTTTCCTTAGGTTATAAAAGTTTTCTTCTATAATTTTGTTGAAGATATTTACTGGCCCTTTAAGTTGGGAATCTTCACTCTCTTCTATACCTATTATCCTTAGGTTTGGTCTTCTCACTGTGTCCTGGATTTCCTGGATGTTTTGGGTTAGGAGTTTTTTTGCTTTTTTGTATTTTCTTTGACTGTTGTGTCAATGCTTTCTATGGCACCTTTTTCACCTGAGATTCTCTCTTTTATCTCTTTTTCTTAAATGATTTATTTATTTATCTTATGTAGTAAGTACACTATCACTGTCTTTAGACATTCCAGAAGAGGGAGTGTCTAAAGAGACACTCCAGAAGAGCGAGTCAGATCTCCTTGTGAGCCACCATGTGGTTGCTGGGAATTGAACTCAGGACCTTTGGAAGAGCAGTCAGTGCTCTTAGTCGCTGAGCCATCTCTTCAGCCCCCTCTCTTCCATCTCTTGCATTCTGTTGGTGATCCTTGCATCTATGACTCCTGATCTCTTTCCTAGGTTTTCTATCTCCAAGGTTGTCTCCCTTTGTGATTTCTTTATTGTTTCTAGTTCCATCTTTAGATCCTGGATGATTTTATTGATTTTCTTTGCCTATTTGATTGTGTTTTCCTGTAATTCTTTAAGGGATTTTTGTGTTTCCTCTTTAAAGGCTTCTAGCTGTTTACCTGTGTTCTCCTGTATTTCTTTAAGAGAGTTATTTATGTCCTTCTTAAAGTCCTCTATTATCATCTTGAGAAGTGATTTTAGATCTGAATCTTACTTTTCCAGTGTAATGGTGTATCCAGGACTTGCTATGGTGGAAGAATTGGGTTCTGATGATGCCAAGTTACCTTGGTTTCTGTTGCTTATATTCCTATGCTTGCCTCCCGCCATCTGATTATCTCTAGTGCTACTTGCCCTCACTATATCTGACTGGAACCTGTTCTTCCTGTGGTCCTGGTTATGTCAGAACTCCTCAGAGTCAAGCTCTCTCTGTGATCCTGTGATTCTGGGATCCCGGGATCCTGAGATACTGAGTGTGTCAGAGCTCCTGTGTGACCAAGCTCCTGGGATCCTGGGATCCTGAGATTGTGGACAGTAAAAGCGCCTGGGAGTGGAGCTTCATCTGGGTGTTGTGGGACTGTCTGCAGAGTTTGCACCCAAGGTCTGCTCAGGGCACTGACCCACAGACTAGAAGGAACCCGTGCTACTGGTCTGGCTGAGTTCCTGCGTGCCTGAATCCTGCTGGTCCCAGTTACTCCTGGTGTTGGGACAAATGTTGTGTCCTCACCTCTGATCCTATTCTTACATATTTCTACTACCATGGCACATCACGTGTTCTACTCTTCCCTTCCCTCCTTCAGTCCTCTTCCCCTCCCCCCATCTCATGGTCTCTTTCTAGTTTCCTGATCTCTACAAATATAATAACTAAAATCTAGAATCCACATATAAGAGGAAAGTATGTACATTTGTCTATGAATCTGGGTTGCCTCATTTAATACAATATTCTCCAGTTCCAACTACTTGGTTATTTTCCCTCCATTTTAATTATTTATTTATTTGGTATGGGGGAGTCAGAGGTCAACTTTCAGGTGTAGATTCTCTTCCTATTTTGGTTCCAGAGAGTAAATTTAGGTCATTAGTCTTGGCAGCAAAAGCTATGGCACCAGCCCAATACCACCCATTTCCCTAGGAGTTTCATAATCATTTTTCTTTACAGATAAATGAAATTCCATTCTGTATGTACCATTTTATATTCATCAGTTTATAGACATCTGGGCTCATTCCATTTTTTAGCTATTGTGAATTGACTAGCAATATGCACAGATAAGCAAATATCTCTATAGTAGGAGACAGTCAGATTATGACTAGATGCGGTAACTGCAGCCCTAGGTGTTTTCCCCACTCTGTCTTTCCTAATGGTCTCAACCATGTATTAAAAGCTCTGTTGTTTGAAATCAGGAGAATCTAATCTTTACATCATAAGAAAAAACATTTTCTGGGGATAAGATGTTCTCAGTCTTTAGAAAATTATCAAATAGTCTCAAGGATTAGCCTCGTTGCTAATCCCATATCTCACTCCATTTAATTCTCCATAATACACTGTGCTTCACTTAGCTCAGTCTAAATGGCATTGTTAGTGTTTTGGTTAATAGTTACCATCAAATTGTTTCTCTTTAGAAGGAGAAAGGCAGCATGAAGTGGCATTGAGCACCTGACCCTAACATGTTTGTAAACGTTAACTTAAAAAGTTTAGGAATTCAGAGAAGTCTGGGGAAACAACCTAGCAGAAATTCTCTTCCCTTCCAGATAACTGTCCTGTCAGGTTCAAATGACTCTTGTTTAGATTTCCCAAGGAAAGACATCTGAGCCTGACTCAACCCAAAGCTCACATTAGTCAAGGTGAAGGAAAAGTTGAAATCAGGCATATGGATAATGCTGGCCTAGCAGCTCCAGTGAAGTCCCAGCAGAAAAGGTCAGAAATATGTTTTGCCACAAGACCCTACTTTGTCACACCTTTGCCTTTGAGGCACACAAGGGGAGACTTGCTAACCCCCTGTGGAGGAAGCTTTAAGAACCTTGTTTACTGAGATGTAAAAATTAAATGTGTAAATGGAAGCCAGGCAGATGGGTCCAGGAGTACCACTCACTGTGTAAGCACAAGGACCTGAGTTCAGATCCCAAAACTCACATAAAGATGGATGTTGTAGTGCACTTGTATTACCCTAGAACTCCTGTGGAGGAGGAAGAGGAGGAGAAGGGAGGAGGAGGAAGAAGAAGAGGAGGAGGAAGAGGAGGTGAAAGAGGCAGAAGGATTCTTAAAAGCTCTGGCACCTAGAAAACTGGAATACCCAAAACATAATCCACACATCAAATGAGATACAAGAAGAAAGCAGGAGTGGTCCCTGGTTCTGGAAAGACTCAGTGAAACAGTATTTGGCAAAACCAGAACGGGGAACTGGGAAGGGGTGGGAGGGAGGACAGGGGAAGAGAAGGGGGCTTACGGGACTTTCGGGGAGTGGGGGGGGGGGCTAGAAAAGGGGAAATCATTTGAAATGTAAATAAATTATATCGAATAAAAAAAATAAATTAATTGAAGGTAGAATTAGAAACATTTGTGATAAAATCTAAGATTTACATTGAAAACATTTCTGATAAAATAGAGGAAGTATATAGAAAGATATATTAAAATTGAAGATTATCATGAAAAATAATGCAGACAAAATGATAGACATAATAAAACATTACTAAATTAATTAAAAGGAGAATTACAAACATTTTCTGATAAAATTGAAGATTTACATATGTTGTTAGTCATGTCTTTTAATTGTTGTTAAGAGATATTAAGGGATAGTGATTGTTGCTTCCTGTTATTTTTGATGCTATTTTTATGTTTGTGTGGGTATCTTCTTTTGGGTTTGTTGGAAGAAGATTATTTTCTTGCTTTTTCTAGGGTGTAGTTTCCCTCCTTGTATTGGCATTTTCCATCAATTATCCTTTGTAGGGCTGGATTTATGGACAGATATTGTGTAAATTTGGTTTTATCATGGAATATCTTGGTTTCTCCATCTATGATGATTGAGAGTTTTGCTGTGTATAGTAGCCTGGGCTGGCATTTGTGTTCTCTTAGGGTCTGTATGAGGTCTGCACAGGATCTTCTAGCTTTCATCGTCTTTGGTGAGAAGTCTGGGGTGATTCTGATAGGTCTGCCTTTATAAGTTACTTGCTCTTTTTCCCTTACTGCTTTTAGTATTCTTTCTTTGTTTAGTGAATTTGGTGTTTTGATTATTATGTCCTGGGAGGACTTTCTGTTCTGGTCCAGTCTGTTTGGAGTTCTGAAGGCTTCTTGTATGTTCATGGGCATCTCTATCTCTAGGTTAGGGAAGTTTTCTTCTACAATTTTGTTGAAGATATTTACTGGGCCTTTAAGATGTAAATCCTCGCTCTGGTCTATACCTATAATCCTTAGGTGTTGTCTTCTCATTGTGTCCTGGAGTTCCTGGATGTTTTGGGTTACCAGCTTTATGCATTTTGTATTTTCTTTGACTTTTATGTCAATGTATTCTATACTATCCTCAGCACCTGAGGTTCTTTCTTCTATCTCTTGTATTCTGTTGTTGATGTTTGCATCTAAGACTCCTGAATTCTTTCCAAGGTTTTCTATCTACAGAGATGTCACTTTGTGATTTCTTTATTGTTTCTACTTCCACTTTTAGATCCTGGATGGTTTTGTTCAGTTCCTTCACTAGATTGTTTGTGTTTTCTTGTATTTCTTTAAGGGATTTTTGTGTTTCTTCTTTAAGGGCTTCTGCCTGTTGACCCATGATCTCCTGTATTTCTTTAAGGAATTTTTGTGTTTCCTCTTTAAGGGCTTTTACCTGTTGACCAATGTTCTCCTGTATTTCTTTAAGGGAATTATTTAAGTCTTTCTCGAAGCCCTCTATCAGCATCATAAGATTTTAAATCCAGCTTTTCCAGTATGTTGGGGTAGCTAGGACTTGCTGTGGTGGGAGAACTGGGTTCTAATGATGCCATGTGGCCTTGGTTTCTGTTGGTAGGGTTCTTGTGCTTGCCTATCGCCATTTGGTTATCTCTGGTGTTAGTTGGTATTGTTGTGTCTGACTGGAGTTTGTTCGTTCTGTGGGCCTATAAGCCTGTGTCCTTTACTCCTCTGAGCTCAAAAGTGAAAGTACTTCTGGGAGTACTTCTCTCTCCTGGCAGGCTATGCACAGAAGGCTGTGGAGCTTCCAGGCTCCCTGGTGCAAATGGCGGTGGGAAGACTTCAGTCCCAGATGCTCCACTGATCTTATGCCCTTTATGCTCCTAGCTGGTCCCCTCCAGAGAGAAGGTGGAGATCTCACCTCAGTGCTCAGAAGTGAAAGCACTGCTGGGAGATCACTCTCTCCTGGCAGGCTATGCACAGAAGGCTGTGGAGTTTCCCAGCTCCCTCTATAATCAATTTTATTTAAAAATTTTTGTGTTCATTTTCAGAAAACATAAATGCAAAAAGTTAATACAGAAACTCTCAGAATAGCTCCTTGGAGTTGGTCACATGTGGCATCTAAAAAGATTTTTCTCCTAATAAAGATGGAGACATTTTTGTATGCATATTTATGGGGTCTAGTAGGATAATTTAACACAATATGTATAACATTATCCATTCACTCAGCAGTGGACACCTCAACTGATCTCATAGCTTAGTTATTATAATCTGTCAAACATTTGTCAAAAGAAGACATAGAAGTAATCAGTGCATGTATTTTTTTTTTCAATGCTCAATCCTTTTGATTAGGAAAACACAAATCAAAACCATTAGGAGATGCTCCCTTACCTCAGTTAGAATGGATATTATCAAAATGACCAAACCAAAAAACAAAATGTTACTGAGGCTGCAGAGAAAGAGAAACTTATTCTTTGTTACTGAGGGCATGGAGATCGGGTCTCACACAGTGCATAACTTTATGACTTGCAGTCCTGAAGAACTGGTTTAAAACAAAACAAATTAAAAAAAAACACACAACAAAACCAGGCTTATTATAGTTATAGCAAAGACTCTGCTGCTATTTGAAACACCAGAGTAATCTGGACTGAGTTCTTTTAAAGGCTCCAAAGAATTGACTGTGGACACAGAGGTTCTTAAGCGCCATTCTGAGAGCAGCAAAAAGTCTCTTTAAAACCCTAGGTTTTAAGAGCTGTGTCATGAAACTCAGCTTGAAGAGTTCTTCCAGAGTTCATAACTTTTACAGAGTTCCAAAAGACAATGCCAAGAGAGTGACAGAACAGAGGGCCATGGAGACCAGAAAACCAGTGCTCTGACTCTGCCTGAATGCTTCCCCACTTCACTGAGGGCACTGAGCGCTGTTCCTCTCATGCCTGTTCTCCTTTGCTTGCTATTATTTTCTGAGTGCTGTAAACAGCTTCTATTGCCACGCCCCTCCAATTTAATTCTTTGCCTAATCCAAGACAGTCTGTTTTAGATTCCCTTTGAGGGGTGATGAGAAAGCTCTGGAAGCCCAGAGCATGTTAACCCAGTTTCCAGGCCAGACTGCCCTGGATGCTGCTTGACAGGAAGTGGAATGGCAGGGTAGTTACAGGCATGAGTGGTGGAGCTAAAGTTGCCCTGGGGCCTCTCTGTTCTGTTCTGTTCTGTTCTGTTGTATACTGTGTGAATAAGAATGACTTGTGAGTGGGAGAATTACTTAACTTTTATCATTTCCTCATTTGATAAATTCAGTGACTTAAATATAACTTACTTTGTCATGTTGTCCAGGAGTCTCATACAACTTTTAGAAGTACTTAGAATAGGGCGTGATGCTTAGCGAGCACTCAGATTTACGAGTCACCTATTTATATTAACTTAGGGATTCTTCATCTCCCATTCGTTCCACTCACTGAGAACTTTTCTCTCAAACCCTCTTTCTTCTCCTCCATTCTCCCCTAGTCACATTTGAACCACGTGCATATTTATGTTTCAACATAAAAGACAACAGACATCTGATATGCCACAGGTCTCAAGACAATGAGATTCGAGATATGGGACGTGGTAACATTGAGAAACTGCCTCCCACAAAACCGTTCTCAAAGCCAAGTCTTCTACAGTTGGAAGAAGGGGCTTCTAGTGAATAGTGACAAAATCCAATGTTAGTCTACCTTATTAAAATTCCTAACAGGGGCCCAGAAGGTAAAGGTACTTGCCACCAAGACTGAAGATCTGTTCAATCCATAGGACTCATAAAGCAAAAGGTGAGAACTGACTCCCACAAGCTGTCTAAATGTAACAGCACCACCCACACACACACACACAACTTTTAAAATAATGTTTGTAAAACAATCCCAGGAAGAGCTGCAGAGATGCTTCAGGAGTTAAGCATTTAATTCTAGTACCCACAAAGAGTGGCTCAAATCTACCTGTAACTCCAGTTCCAGAGGGTCTAACTCTCTCTTTTGACCTCCGCAGCCAAAAGGCACTTGTGTGCACTTGCAGTACACACACACACACACACACACACACACACACACACACACACACATATATATATATATATATATATATATATATACATAAATTCCTTAAAAATAATCTTTTAAAAAATCTCAGGAATCACGTTTCAGTGTGTCAAAAATTAGAATTTATAGTTTAATTTTTCAAAAATTCTGTCCAAACCATTTTTTTAAAGGAGGTCTTACTATTCAGATGACCTTGTTGACCTAGAACTCACTATATAATCCAGGCTGACCTGAATCAAATGCATAAGACTCTCCTTGTCTTAGCCTCCCCAAGCACAGAGATTACCTGCACAAGCCATCACACCCAACCTTTGGAAAACTTTCTGTAGTATCCCAGAGATCACTGACATTCAGATCCTTCACAAAAACCAAGGTGAGAAGCAACAGTGTTGTTCCATTTCTAGAAAGCATTCTTCAAGATCAAAGTGTAGCTCACACTGTAGTTCTTGATCAAGATCAAGGCTCTAGGAAAAAGAATACCATACTAGGCCTTGTTATGGGCATACTGAAGATCTCACAGTAGGGATGATTATTTATGGCAGAAATTATCACTGAATTTGCAGACATAATAAAGGACTAAGGTGACTTTATGCAGACAAAGGAGTAGAGAGAGGGTATGTGGTGATTTGAATAAGAATGGTCTCTGTAGGCCGGTAGTTTGAATGCTTAGTCATCTGGGCACTATTTGAGAAGGATTTGGAGGTGTGATTTATTGGAGTAGGTGTGACTTTGTTAGAGAATGTATTTCATTGTGTGTGCTTTGAGCTTCAGAAAGCCATGTCAAGCTCAGTTCTCTCTGTGTCTGTGAATAAGACTATATCACTCAACAAATTCTCTAGCAGCATGCCTGCTACCATACTTCCCACCTTGATAATGGATTAAGTCTCTGAAATGGTAAGCAAGTCCACACCTGAATGTTTCTGTTATAAAAGCTGCCTTGGTGTCTCATGGAATCTCTTCATAGTAATAAAATAGTGACTTAGACGAAATGGTACCAAGCAGTAGTGTGTTGCTGTGATAGGTCTGACCATGATGCTTGTTGAAGGAATGTGGAAGACTGGTACTCTGAACTAGAAATGCAGTCCTTTAAGCAAGGCTTACTAGGCCAATGTAGTGGGTACATGGAAGACAGTGCTAAGAGTGATTTGAACCATGGAGGCCCAGCTTAAAAAGTTTCAGAGGGGAGGAATATTAGTAAGTGGCCTAGAGACAATTCTTGTGATATATTTGTGACAAGTGTGGTTGCTTTTTACCCTTGTCCTAAAAATCTGCCTGAAACTAAATTGAAGGATTTGGGATTAATATCACACTGTCAGAGAAAATTTCAAGACAGTCTAGTATTTACTGTGTCATGAGGTTATTAGTGATAACTCTTATGCATATCTGTAATGAAAAGGAGAAAGCTGAACAAAGAGAAATACAAAACATAAAGTTTGTGGGGAAAAGGAGTACTTGTAAGAGTAATTGAGCCAAGTCCAGTTTTCAAAGAGATTTTAAAAAAAGGAAAGCCTGATGCTAAATGGAATAAGCTTCTAACTTCTGAAAAGGAACTAAAGGTCTGCTTAAATAGTGAAGGAGATCATCAACAACAGAGAGCTGAATGAAATGTTACTGAAAGAGAGGACCATGTTCCAGCCTCATCAAGCAGCAGAACTTGGCATCTTGACTACTTGGTTCTGGCTTTAGAGTCAAGGATACAATAAGGGAGTTGTAGAATCTCCCTTCATAGCTAAGGAGAACCACTGGGGTCAGATGTGTACCAGAGGTATCCCTGCATCAAAGCCCAGAGAGGTCATAGTGTGAAGCTATGAAGGTGAAACCTGGATTGGATTGGAGACACCAAGATGTTGGAGATGCCAGAGACGTGGGATACCTGCCAAGGAGATCTGTTAGTAGGAAGTAGAACCGATCCAAGAGAGAAAAGTATGTTGCAGCTGACAAAGCTGAAAGGAGTTAGAGACATCAGACACGGAGATGCAGAATTTGGAGTTTGTCTTGCTGGTTTTCAAACTTTCCTCACTAGGCTACATTTCCTCCCTTTTGGAATAGTAATGTCTCTCCTGTGCCATTGTATGTTGGAAGCACATGATACACTCTTTAGTTTTGATTTTAACAGGGGGTTACAGTTAAGAGATTGCAATGAGTCTCCAAGAATTTGAATTTGAACTTTTAAACAGTATTGAGACTATAATAGATTACAGGGACTTTTGAAGCTGGATTGAATGCAGTTGGGTTTTTTTGTTTGTTTGTTTTTGTTTTTGTTTTGCATTATGATATAGATGCAAGCCTATGGGGGCTAGGGAGTGGAATGTTGTGCTTTGAATAAGAATGGACCATATAGACATATATTTGAATGGTTAGTCACCAGGGAATGGCACTATTGGAGAAGGATTAGGAGGTGTGGCCTTGGAGGAAGTATGTCAAAGAGGGTAGGACTTTGAGGTTTCAAAAAGCCCATGCCAGCCAGGTCCAGTTTCTCTCTCTTTCTCTTTCTCTCTCTCTCTCTCTCTCTCTCTCTCTCTCTCTCTCTCTCTCTCTCTCCCTACCTACAGATCAGGAGATAACTTTCAACTACCTCTTCAGCTCCGTGTCTTCCAAACCTATTACCATGTTCCCACCACTATGATAGTAGACTAAGCCTCTGAAACTATACTCAAGCCCTCAATTAAATGCTTTCTCTTATAAAAGCTGCCTTGGTGTCTCATGGTGTCTCTTCACAGCAATAAAACAGTAACTAACACAGCGTATTGTAAAGGAGGAAGAAGCAGATACCAAGATGACTGCAGACTCTTGTCCAAAGTCATTTGTGTTCCAAAGTCTAAAAACTATGTTTCTTCTAAGATCCTGGAGCAGATCTTCCTAACACAGAGACTTTCCCAGATCTCCAAGTCCATCATCTTCTGGCTTCTCCTCAGATTGGTAAAAGAGGAGGTCTCAGGAAAAACAAAGCTAAGTGAAACCTTGAAAAGAGTGCTGTGAAAGTAAATTATAGAAGGAAATGAAAAACGCATTTGAGCATGCTCCTTGTGAACCTATGAATGACTTCAACAAATCAGCTCCATCTGGTGACATTGAACCTTTCAGTTCTCCTCCCTGTCTTTTAGTTATTGTTATACAACCCCTTAGAGTCCATTTTGCCCACATACCTGTGTGATAAGTGCAGTTCATTCTGCAAAAAAATGCCTCCTCTTAGTGGTCATATGTCATTCAACATAGACCTAAAAGGACTAAGTCTGGAAAGGAGTGCTAGAAATGGGTCAAGACAACACAGTCCCTCCTAGAGGAGGTGAAATCAACATATAATTTCATGATGCCTTATGGTGAGTCTAAGAGAGAGTCTTTATTTTATCCTGATGAAAGAAATCAGGAATCTGACATCTGGAAAATTTCTTAAAAGGGCTGTGGAGAGTCTACAGTATTCCTACTTGACATGCATGGGTAATATCAGGGATAAAGAACCTCCAAAGAAACAGAGATCTGAGAAAAAGAGGGAGGAGGGAGAATGGCAAGATCGGGCACTTCTAGATTACTTTCGTGATAGAGTCTGAAAACAAGTGTAATAATTAAGAAGAGAATGATAATGAAGAAGAGAGAGGAGGACAGACAGATCAGTTCTCCCAGTCACAGTGAAAACTTGGCTACTGTATCTCACAGAACATAAGACAAAGAATCCAGTACAAATGCAAAATTTTACTGGAAAGCAAGAGTGGATAGATTTAGAGAAGAAAGAAATTTATGAGTGGAAAGAGACATGATATAGAGTAGAAAAGACACTAAAAAAGAAACACAAAGACAACAGCCAGATCCCATAACAGCACAAACTGTCACTACTGCTCTTGGTTGCCCACCAATACTTGATGGTAAAGCTCTATTGCTGAAGACACCACTCTCTTTGGCCACAGGACATGGAGAAATTAAGTAAGTACTGACTGTTCTTACTCCTGTCTCATGCTTGCTTCTCTCTTGGGGTCTTCTCTCTCTCCCCCTTTTCTTCCTCCCTCTCTCCACATGGTCATGGCCATCCTCCACTTCTCTAATCTCTCCTTCTCTCTGCTTTTCTCTGCTTCTACTACCCTCTTAAGCCCCCTCCCCATGCCCTGAATAAACTCTATTCTATACTTTAAAAAAATGGTACTGACCTAGAAACTTCTTCCCTACTGGCTAGCTTTTAACAATACCTGAAGCCTCTGTATAGGCTGCTGGGAGTGGGTGTCAACATTTAACTCAGCTGTGAACCATGTGACTGAGCTACAACAATCATCATGGCAAGATGAGCCCATAGATCAAATAGTGACATGCATATTATTGAAATAACAGACTACTCTTTGGATTTAGGCCTACTCTGCAGGAGGAAATATGTGACTGGTGCTGTAAGTATGGCCAAGAACCCATAGTTGAAGAACTCACAGACCTTAGTTAGGGGAAGCTAACTAAATGAACATAGTATCAAACTGCCCTCTTAGTGTGTCTACACCAAGTATTTATGTGTAGCTATCATACATCATCAAAGAAATTTCTCTTGCAATGTATAGCAGTTAATACAGAAACTTAAAACTGACCTGGGTGCAAAGAATAAACATCTGTGGAGTGCTCAGCCACTAGTGGGACATCTGAACCATAATCCCTTACTCCAAGGCTCAGGAAACAGCATGGTAGGTGGGGTGGAAAGATTGTAAGAGCCAGAGGTGATGGAGTACTAGTCTGAAAAAATGTCTTCTGAACATGACAGGACTGCTTAACTTATGAGCTCATAGCTATGGTTTCCTATACAGAATCAAGGTAGTAAACATTCTAGCACAGAGGGATGGGAGGTTTCATGAGCCTCTGCCCTTAACTGAGGAGCTATTGACAGTTAATGGCTTCAAGGGAAAGATAAGTGGATTTTCTTTTGGTTGTGGCCCTTGGTATATTGATCCTGAAAGTGGGGCTCAGGTAAGCTGGCCCTGAGTGTATGAGCATTGGAGAGTTGGCTCCTGATACTTGTCTGACATGCAGTGACATGGGCAAGGGAGAGATGTCAGCCCCCCCTCCCCACTCCAGTCCTTGGTACCTATTGCAGGCAGGAAAGTTGATCCCAGAGCCATGAGAGCAGGAGAGCTGGCCCTGCCCCTCACCTGCTGTAGCACTCTGGAAAGAAAGTCCTGCACCTTCCCTGGGCAGCAGGGTAGAGCTGGCTCTGGTTGCAGAGGTTGCCAATGAGCTAGCCCCAAGGGTGGGAGAGTGGGAAAGCCAGCAGGCTGACCAGTTTAGATACCTCTCAGACCCAGATCCAGGACTTTGAATTGGTCCACTCCAACTTCTAACTCACCTATGAACTGTGGAAGTACATGAAGAGGTTGATTCTACAGATACAAAACTACATGATCTTCATGGCACAGGGTAACCACAGGTTGTCTGAGAGGAGTCCCAGTGACAACCCAGTATTGATGGTGTAGCAGAAGCCAGAACCCCTCCCCCTCTTCCAGACCAATGAGTCATTGCAGTGAACATTGGCAAGCAAAGAACTATCCAGCAGAACTTTAAGGTACACAGAGGACTTTTTTATCTCAAGTATGCTGGGGAAGCATTTGCTAAATTGACGAGGATAAGGGTGGGAACAGATATACAGAAGAAAATCAGAAGGGAGATTAAAACATAAAACAAACCAAAACAAAAATCAACATGTTCTTCTCTAGACTCAGGCATACTTCACAGCAACAAAGTTAAATTCACCAAGCCTGTCTAAATCATAAGGAAATATAGGAGCCACCATGGTACTCCCCTCTAGAAAACAGTGAAGAAAGCTGAAATCAGCAAGCACAGCAAATATAATTTCTCCTTGGGCAAAACCAAGAAATGGGCTGTGGGGGTCTGAGGAGGCTTGGACCCTCAGGACCACTATGCTGCCCTAGTCACATCCTCCATCAGAAGAAAGAAGAAAGGGGAAGAGCAGTAGAAGCTCTACCATTTGAGACACTCCTGACCTACAATAAAAGGCTTAGTTAACAACAGCAACAAAATTAAGATGTGGACTCAGTGGAAAAGTGCTCGCTATGCCAGCATGAGGACCTCAGTTCAGATCTCAGCACCATGGAAACTCAGAAGTGTGTGTGTGGGGGGGGGGGGACATCTATAACCCTAGTATTTGGGATGGGGCAGGGTAGGGTTACTCTGCAGTGATAAAACACCGTGACCAAATGAAAGTAAGGAAGGAAAAGATTTATTTGGCTTTCATATCATTGCTCTTTATCACCATGAAAGGTTCTGAGCAAAAGGGTGATGACATTGTAGCATGGAGGGTTTAATTGAAAAAATAATTTATTTATTAATAATAAATCAGGTAGCAGCTCAACAAGTCTACATTACAGATACCAAAGGGATGAAGTTGCTGACTGTGGAGACCGTGGAAAAAAAGGAGGAACAGACACAGGTAAAGAAGGAAATGAACAGTAACCTCTGTAAGACTCTGACTAGCCTAAGTTACCAGAGATCCCACCCCACCCCCAGTGAACAACACAGAGCCTGGAATCAATGAAAAAGCAAAAGGAATGTATTGTTTCAGCCCATTGGGGTTGTCCTGGAGAGGCAGCATCCCTGGGGGGCCCATCTGGAGAGTTTTTATACAGTTTTCAGGGGTAGAATAGAGCAACAGGCACTAGGCACAATGCTATCAAAACTTACTGTTTGCAAGTAGAAGATTTAAATCATCAAATGTCTTTAGAAAAATAATTTACTGGGTTAGAGAGAAGTCTCATTGGTTAAGATCTAGGGACCTAGGTTCAAGTCCTAGCACTCATAGAGCAACTCACAACCATCTATAACTCCAGTTCCAAGGACTCCCTCTTCTGACTCATGCAGGTACCAGGTGTGCATGTGGTGCATATATATGACAGGCAAAAAAATTCATATTTGCAAATGATAAAATAACTCTCTTAAAATAAAATAATCCACTGTATGTTAAAATTATATTGAAATAAACTAGAAAATTATGACACTATATTTATAACTCTCAACTTATATATTTTTAAGTAAGAATATATATTATATATTATATATCATTTTGTCATGTTGTGATTTTACTTTGTCTATAGGAGATGGTCACGTATAGGTCTGTGAAGGTTCTAATTCTTCCCTCCATTTTTGTTATTGTTTTATTATAAAATAAAGATTAGATCTATACATATAGACATACAAAAATCAAACATTAATTAATACCTGGATAGATATTTTCTATTGGTATCATAAGTAAAGAGTTAATACCCCTAGGATGGAGAAGTACCAAGACATTTCAGAAAATTAGTAGCCACTGTAATAGATGGACGAAGACAGAAATTGCAAATTCAGCGACGTATAAAAGAAATACAAATTGCCTTTAAGCCTTTAAAAATATGTTAAGCATATTTCACAATGAGGTAAGCACAAAATAAAATTGCTTATTAGACTCCACAAAGTATTCCAAGATGTGATAGCATTTTAGGTTGTGGAGGCTAACAGGAAAAGCCCAGCCTCAAACTTCCTTTGGAGAACAAAATAATACAAACCCTATGGAAGGCAGTTTGCCTGTGACTGACAAGATGAAAACATTACCCAGAAAAGTCACTTCTCTAGGGAGCTGAAAGGATTGGTCCAAAATAGAGTGACTACCCAGCTTACACAAATCCCAGGGTTCATTCAGTCCCTAGCACCATATGAGGAAAGAAGGAAACCAGGATGAGAGGAGGGGGTGCAATTATGAAACTATACACCAACAGCAGTACCAATTAAAATTCAAAGATCCAAAGAGCATGGAAAGAAACTTGGAAAATGGATCAGTGAATTACAGCAAACTCTGCTGCAAGATTTTACCTTAAAAATGCATCCATGCATGGATGAATTCTCATCCGGACAAGATTCAGTGAAGCACAGGGTTCAATACCAAAGGACTGGAAACAGCAGTCCGCTAAGGGTCTAATCTGAGGAGATGCAGGAAGAAAGGCTATAGGCTGCTTTTGTGTAAGAGCGGAAGAATACAATTTGGATTAATAGTTGAGTATATCTGCTTAAATATATTTAAAGAAAATAAGAAATGGTAATTGTATATAGGGTGAAGGAAAGGAATAAATATATCTGAGTAGGACCTTTTTGTTGTTGTTTTCCTTTTTGTTTGTTTGCTTTTTTTTTTCCCAAGACATGGCTTCTCTGTGTAGTACTGGCTGTCCTGGATCTCAGTATGTAGACCAGGCTGGCCTCAGAGATATGCCTGCCTCTGCCTCCCGAGTGCTGGGATCAAAGGCATGTGCTGCCGCCACCCAGCTCTGAGTAAGACTTCTTAATGTGTAACTTTTTAGATCTTTGATCCAAGTGAATATATTACGTTTTCAAAAGTCATTAAGCAGGGCTTGGGATGTAGCTCAGTTCGTAGAGTGCTTGCCTGGCATGCTGATGGCCCGTGTTCAATTCCCATTAGCAAGACATGGTGGTTCGTGGCAATACTCAGTGATAGAAGCAGGAGGGGCAGACCCTCAAGATTATGCTCCGCTACACAGCCAGTCTGAAGCTAGCACATAATACATAAGATTTTATCTTAAACTAAAGCTTGAGCTAGAGATCGCTCAAAGATCAAGAGCTCCTTTGGTTTGCAAAGATCCCACCTGGGTTCCCGATACCCACATCGGGGGGCTCACAACAGCCTGTAAATCCAGCTCCAGAAGATCTAACGCCCTCTCTGGCTGCCATATGCACTGGATACAAACCTACAAACAAATTTTAATTTTTTTTAAAAGTCTTCACATTAAATTTGCAAACCGTTGCTTGCCGATCCAGGCAGCAATTCCAACCTGTTAGCTGCACCTTGGCCCCTCACTCGACGCTAGCTCGTCTCTTTCCCTTGCTGTGTTCGCTTGTTCGTATTCTTTTGCTGGCACAGTAAAATTTTTCTGCCCACATTACACAATCTAGTTCTTCTTACCTTGCGACCCGTGACCTCAGCGTTGCTAAATCTGGCAATGCTGTTCTTACATCATGCCTCAGCAACATTTGGCAAGTTGCATCTTTTCTGACACATGGTCCCCCTCTGACTTCCTTGTAACTCCCCACTTTCCCTTCCACACAATCGCTGGTTGATCCACATACTTTCTTTTTTTTTAATTAGATATATTCTTTATTTACATTTCAAATGTTGTCCCCTTTCCTGATTTCCCCCTCAAAAATACCCTAACTCACCCGCCCCCTCCCCCACTCACCAATCCACCCACTCCCGCTTGCTTGCCTGTCCTGGCATTTCCCTATACTGGGGCATCGAGCCTTCTCAGGACGAAGGGTCTTGCCTCCCTTTGATGTCCAACAAGACCATCCTCTGCTGCATATGCATCTGGAGCCATGGGTCCCTTCATGTGTACTCTTTGGCTGATGGTTTAGTCCCTGGGAGTTCTGGGAGTACTGGGTGGCTCATAATGTTGTTCCTCCTATGGTGCTGCAAATCCCTTCAGTTCCTTGAGTCATTTCTCTAGCTCCCCCATTGGGGACCTTGTGCTCAGTTCAATGGCTGGCTGAGAGTGTCCCCCTCTGTATTTGTCATGCACTGGCAGAGCCTCCCAGGTGACAGCTATATCAGGCTCCAGTTAGGAAGCACTTGTTGGCATTCACAATAGTGTCTGGGTTTTGAAACTGTATGTGGGATGGATCACTAGGTGGGGCAGTCTCTGGATGGTCTTTCCCTCAGTCTCTGTTCCACATTTTGCCTCTGTATGTCCTCCTGTGTGTATTTTGTTCCCCCTTCTAAGAAGGACCAGAGTATCCATACTTTGTTCTTCCTTCTTCTTGAGCTTCACTTGATCTGTGAATTGTATCTTGGGAATTCCAAGCTTCTGGGCTAAAATATCCACTTATCGGTGAGTGCATACCATGTGTGTTCTGTGATTGGGTTACCTCACTCAGGGTGATATTTTCTAGTTCCATCCATTTGCCTAAAAATTTCATGAATTCATTGTTTTTAATAGTTGAATAATGTTCCATTGTATAAATGTGCCACATTTTCTGTATCTGTTCCTCTGCTGAGGGGCATCTGGGTTCTTTCCAGCTTCTGGCTATTATAATTAAGGCTGCTATGAACATAGTGGAACATGTGCCCTTATTACATGCTGGAAAATCCTCTGTGTATACACACAGGAGTGGTATAGCAGGGTCCTCTGGTAGTATTATGTCCAATTTTCTGAGGATCTGCAAAACCAATTTCCAGAGTGGTTATACCAGCTTGCAATCCCACCAGCAGTGAAGGAGTGTTCCTCTTTCTCCACATCCTCGCCAGCACCTGCTGTCTCCTGAGTTTTTGATCTTCCAGAGAACCAAATAGCCCTATTAAAAATGGGGTACAGAGCTAAACAAAGAATTTTCAACTGAGGAATATCAAATGTCTGAGAAGCACCTAAAGGAATGTTCAACATCCTTAGTCATCAGGGAAATGCAAATCAAAACAACCCTGAGATTTCACCTCACACCAGTCAGAATGGCTAAGATCAAACCACCATAATTTCTTATTCTTTCTTCTTCACCTTTCCCTCTTCTCCCTCCTCTACCTGAATGTTAAATAGTGGATCTCCCTCCAAACTGTGGTAAACATATTGTTTTTCAACAATTTGTTCTAAATGCATTCAACACAGAACTACAGATTCAGTTGATAACAGTGACTTCTACACTTGGATTTTCCCAAAACCCTTTACAACTGAGGCATCCAATACTTCACAGCTCCCTCTGGCCAAGCACAGTGCATAGATATGAACTCAGCTGCTGAGCTTCTAGCAATCCACATTCCGGGGAGTCTCGGGTAGATCTGGACAAAGCACCATAACGAGAAGCTATGTTGTGAATATTTTCTCTCACTGTGTTATGCACCTGTTCATTTCCTTTTTGGTCTTATTATAATAGATTTTTAAAGAAAGCATTATCAATGCTAACATTTTTCTTTTACCTTTAGTGTTCTTTTTTGTAAAGATTGAAATTTAATTTCATTATGTGTAGTGAATATGTAAGTTCCATCTGCGAAGAAAAAGTCATTTTGGCTAACTTGACTGAATCAGGATATAATCAAGTTTCTCTCACCTTATGCCCCCGTCTAGGAACTACCCTTCTGCCTTCCACAGCAGTAGCATTGTCATGTACTCTTACCAACAGGAACAGGGTTGCCAATACTTCAGGATCCCTGGGTATACCTATAACAATATTTACAGAGATTTAGATGAAGGAGGAACACTCACTCTAAAGGTGGGCTTCACCATTCCATGGGCTGGAGACCCATGGTATAAAAGGGACAAAGTGGAAAGTGAACTGGATGCCAGCATCTGAGCTTTGCTTTCTGTGGACACAATGTGGCCAGCTGTCTTATAGCTAAAGAGAGCCACTCCAACCACCATGCCTTTCCTCACCATGATAGACTGTATCCTCAAACTGTGAGCTAAGATAAACCCTTTCTCCCTTGAGTTACTTTTCTTGGGTGTTTTTGTCACAGCAACAAAACAAGTAAGTAATAAGCCACCAAACACAGATACACACCATAAATTACCATCTTAACTTTATTTAGTGCATGGGTTTGAGGAAAACACCCCAATTTCTGAAATACTGTGAAAAGAACATGCACCTCAGGATTAAGAAAATAAGTCCTCTTTTGGTCTCTTATAGCCTTTAATACAACATATGCATGTCACACACAGGGAGTAACACAGAGAGAGCTTTTGAAGTTTAGAAAGGTTGAACAATTTAACCAAGATTCCAGATGAACAGGGACAGCATGACCCTCCCCCAGGCCACTTTCCTAATCATAAATTAGGCTGCCCAGCAAACTATGGAGTTTAATCTATCTCCATTCAAAGATCTTCGGTTCAGCTTGCCCGGGGTCAAATTCATCAGATTATGAGAATCCACACAAACTGAAAACTCATTGTGAGGCCAGACTTTAAACTATGTGGAGGCAGGCTGGTGAGAAGGCTCAGTAGGTAAAGGTGCCTGCAGCCAAGCCTAACCACCTGAGTTCAGTTCAGAGAACCCACATTCTGGAAGGAAAGAATTCACTCTTAAAGTTGTCCTCTGAACTCTACATTGCTGTGGTAAATGTGCTCAGCCACACTAAGTAAAAAAAAAAAAAAAAGGAAATGTAATTTAGTTAGAAACTAAAGTATTTGTCTTCACGAACTTGAATTGAGATCTTCAATCCCATTCACTGGAATTCCAGGACACAGGAATGCAGGTGTTGTTGTGGGTAAGAGAATGGAGATTTGGAGGATCCAAACAGAGATCTGGAATACTCTTGGCTGCAAGGAACAGGTCACTGCACTCAAAGTATTCTACATTAAGCAAACTCATTCTCCCATGTACCAAATTTACAGATAGCTTCCTTGTGCTCTAAGCAGATGACCTTATTTAAATTCCGGAATGTAAGGGCATAGGATTGTTTCAGATGAAAAGGCTCTGTGGCAAAGAAGATAGGTAACTTCTCCAAATGAAAGATTTGTAATGTTTCTGGCTGCAAGTGACAGGAAACGTCACTCAAACTGTATTAAACTGAAGGGAAACATATTCTGCCTTTGGGGCAGCACACCTGGGGGGTGGAGGCGGGTAAGAACTCCGCAATTCTCTTCTTTACTCAACAGTAGATTGCCTTAAACACGGAGAGGTTGGTGTGGTTCCAGGGGCCCGAGCAAGCAGGACAAAGGAAGGCAGAGAACATGCTGTTTACCTATCAACTTTAACAATCAAAACTGTTCAGAAGCTCCCTAGATGGTATCTTTTCGTGTTCTGTTGCCAGGATTGGCCCAATGATATGCAGAGTACTAGGAAATGGACAGAGATAGGCACATTTGATGAATCACTGTGTTCACAACACCAACACATCACAAAGGAGCTACAGAGAGGCTCTATAACTTGTAGAACTTTCCTTGCCCTCTAACTGTCTTAAACAAACTGAAGATCTGCTCTGTTCCTAACTAGACCTTTCTGTTTGGTTTTTGTTTTCGTTGTTGCCAGGGAAATCTCTCAGATCGACTTGAACTGAGAAGTAGAAATTCTAGTTTACAAGACACTATTTCTAAAGGATGAGATTAGACGTTGTCAAGCATCAGGCTTATTAAATATTTTATATTTTTACTTGGCATGCGAGTGTGGGCATGCACCTGCCCCACCAGTGTAAAGGTCCGAGGGCAACTGTAGGAGTTAGTTCTTTCTTCCTACATTGTTTTTTTTTTTTGTATCTTTTAAAAATATTGAATGCTTATTTTATTTGTTATTATCGTGTGTGTGATGTGTGTGTGCAGAGACACTGAGTGGGCACACCTGGGCTCTGACCATGTGAGGAGGTCAGAGAAGAGTTTTGTGGAGTTGCTTCTTTCCTTCTACCTTACACAGGTTCTAAGAACTGAACTCAGGTCGGGTTTCTGCCGCAAGCATCTTCATCCACTGGTCTTGCCAGCTACCCTTGTTTTGTCTCTGCTGCTGTGAGAGAAAACCCAGACAAAGCAATGGAGGGTTTATTTAGCTCAAAATGGGCAAGAAAGAGTTAATTTTAGCTCACAATTCCAGGTGATAGTCCATCTTTATAGGGAATTCAAGGCAGGAACTTGAAGCATATAGTGACATCACATTCAGGAACAAACATAAGTGAATGTATGCATACTTAGTACTAGGCTAACATTCTCTGCTCTTACAAAGTCCAGGTCCCCAAAACAGGGGAAAGCTTAGTGCTTTCTCATCAATGAGGCAATCAAGATAATCATCTGTACATACACCTATAGGTCAACCTGATGTACACAATTACTCACTGAGACTTTTCACAGATGTGTTTGAATGAGAAATGCCTTTTATAGGCTCATGTGTTTGTACACTAGGTCCCCAGTTGGCAGTGCTGTTTGGGAGGCTATGGACCATTTAGGAGGTAGAAACTTGCTAGAAGAAGTACATCATGGAGGCAGGCTTTGAGGATTTGTAGCACTGCCCCACTCCCTGCTTGTTTTCTCGGCTTCCTATGTGTGGTTCCTGTTCCAGCCACCTGCTCCCAAAACTTCTTTGCCATTATGGACTCTCCCTCTGGAACCATAAGTCAAAATAAACTCTTTCTTCTTGTTTAGTTATGTATTTCTTGTTTTAGTTATGGTATTTCATCACAGCAACGAAAAAGTAACTAGTACACCAGGGGATTTTAGGCTATGTCAACTTGACAACTAAAAGTGAACATCACATCAGCCCTCTACTTCCTTTTTTGAGGACGGGTCTTTCTTGGTTCTACCACTTCACTGTTTACTGTGTCTAATGTGAAAATATGGAGTACATAAGGTCAAGATGATGGATAAATGCAAAGATATGGAGTACATACAGTCAAGATAATAAAGGTCAAATTTCACTGAAGGCTTCAGGTATATGATGGCAACTCATAAGGTTTGAACCTGGGAGACAAAGTTAGACTCAGATTGCAGAGGGTCACTGTGCCATATAGGAAGTTTAACTTTTTTAAAGATTTAATTATTTATTGCATGTATGTGAGTACACTGTCACTGTTTTCAGGCACACCAGAAGAGGGCATCAGATCCCTATTACAGATGGTTGTGAGCCGCCATGTGGTTGCTGGGAATTGAACTCAGGACCTCTGGAAGAGCAGGCAGTGCTCTCTCCAGCCCGTAGTTTAACTTTTAAAAACATCTTTTACTTTATTAATTTTTATGTGCTTTGATGTTTTACCTACATGTGTGAGAATGTCAGATTCCCTGGATCTGGAGTTACAAAGAGTTGTGAGTTACCATGTGGGTGCTGACAAGTGAGCCCAGCTCCTTTGGAAGAGTAGCCAGAGCTCTTAACTACTGAGCAATCTCTGCAGCCAGGAAGTTTGACTTTTTAATGTCTCTGTTCCATTGCCTGCAAAAGAAATCAAGCAAAGTTTTAAGAAGGCAACTCTAGAACTGATGAAGAAGCCAAAATGGAATAGGTGAGTCACTTGTGAGACTGTTCACCCAGACACAGTGAGGAGGGGGTACAAAAAGACAGAATGCAGGGAAGTTGTGTGGAGTCTGAACTGCATACTCCCACTCCATGAACTCCAACACACTTTTTCTGTCCCCCCTCACACCCTCTGAAGAGCCTTCAAGCTGGAAGAGCTCTACCACACCACTGGCAAAAAATGAGTTTCCTGGAAGTGGCTCAAAAAGGGCACACTGGCCATTATGAGACTGGAGCAGCAGAAAGATGAAGTTTTTAAAGGTTCCCTGCTAAGTGAGTAGCCATAGACTCCCCATGAACCACATTCATGGGAGTGTTATTAGATTATACACCAAATCTTGGCCAGAAGAATACCTCTAGGCTATGAGGGAGAAACTTTGATTTGGAACCATGAGGGAGAAACTTTGATTTGGAACTGCACAATATTCAATAATGCAAAAATGTAGTCAAAACCAGGCTCTAGGAAAAAATAGACTCACATCCTAAGTGGTGTGCAAGACAGCAGTAAAGTTGAGGCTAACTTTGGAAACCCAATACATGAAAACAGGATCAGTATCTGAGATCCAGCCTTGCAAAGTACTTCCCTGAGATGAGGCCAGCATAGAGGACCAACTCTTACAAGACTGCCCAGTGACTGTTCAGCATCTGTGACCTGATCTTGCAAAATCACCTAAGAGTGTGACAGGCATCTGGAATCCTGGGAAGAAAATCAAAAAGAGCTAAGACTCATATCAGCAAGTAGGTGGGACTATAGTCAGACTCTGTTCCCACCCTTTCCCCTTAACATCCATTCCTCCATTGGCTTCTTCATCCATTGACTATTTATTTAATAGCTAATGTCAATGGTAGAAATCAACAGCAACAGAAAACATACAAACTCTGGGAGATTAATTAACACACCACTGGATGATGAATGTATTATAGAAGAAGTAAACAAGGAAAAAATATCCTTAGAACTAAATGCAAATCAAAGCACAACATACTAAGACTCAGGGGATACAAGGAAAGCAGTCCTAAAAGGATAGGTAAAGCCATGGGTGCCTGTGTTTAAAACATCAGGGTGCTCTCAAATAACTAACCTACTGATGCACTTTAAGGCCTTCAAAAAGCACAAACAAGTCAAATCCAAAACCAACTGATGGAAATAAATAAATAAGGTCAGGACAGAAGTTAATAAAGTGGAAATTAAAACAACACAAATAAACAAAGAATTGGTTCTTTGAAAATAAAAATAAAAATATCAAAGCCTTAGTCAAACTAACCAAAAGAAAGAGGACACAAATTCATAAAATTAGAGATGAAAAGGGAGAGATTTACAGTGAATTCCAAGGAAATTCAGAAAATTGTCTAGCATACACAGATTCTGGGTTTATTACCCAACAATCACATAGATAAATACAACAATGTAAAAATAAATCCACAACATCTGCTGATTTAAAGATTTCAACAAAATTCATAGTGTCTACAACTTAATTTATAGGTGCCTATGACATTTTGTAAATTGACTTTGTTTGTAGTCACATATATCACCTAATAAATACTGTGAATTTCCAGTGTCCCTGTTACATCAAGAAGGAATACAGTCACAAAATAAGGTGTCTTGTACATACTTATAATACCAAATACTTGAGCCATTAGTTTCATTATGATGTAAGAATAGTATTCATTTACTGGTAAAAAAAAAAAAAAATGTATTCCAAAACTACAAGGAGTTCCCAGGAAGATCCAAATGAAAATCTAGTTTGTAGGAAAATCAACAAAATAAACAGAACATGAGCAATCCCTGCCTGTCTTCTTAAATGTAACTATGAATATTTCATGGTATTAATTGGGCCTTACACAAATTACCTGTTCCAAGGTAGAAGGTAGAAATTAATTGACACTACTGGTTTAATTTGTTTGAGAGGGTTTAAGAAGCTTTACCATAAAGCACCTGTTAAAAATGAATAATTATTTAAAACTTTAGATAAGCCAAAATACTCACTCTTACCATGATATCAAAACTTACTTCTGAAAGTAATGTGCAAAAACAACACATAGACCAGCTGTGGTAACGCATGCCTGTAATCCCTGCACGGGAGATGCTAAGACAGGAGAATTACACATAAGTTCCAGACCAGGCTTCTGGTCTAGTCACTAAGTTCATGCTATATAGCAAGAATCTGACTCAAAAAGATGAAAAACTTAATAATATGTATACATTAACATAAACTAAAAGAAGAGATCCTCTTATAGTCTATAAGTCAAATACAAAGACTGCTGTTACACTTGTAGTGGAACACAGTGATTTGGTGTGTTTGATACTGCATGACTATGTACAAGGAGGCACATCATAAAACAATTTCTGAAAATATTTCTAGGGATGCTATAGTTTCTAACATCAAATAGAAGACAAAAATAAAATTTAATATGAAAATGTTCTCTCTTTTTAAAATATAAATTTTGAAGTAGAAAAAGAAATCTAACATTGCAATATGAACTGAATGCTAAACTATTCAGGGTCAAGAATGTTTGGGTTGCAGGGCTGGAAAGGCAGCTCAGTGGTTGTGGTTGGAACAAGAATGACACCTATAGGTCTGTATATTTGAATGCTTAGTCATTGGGGAGTGGCTGTTTGAGAAAGATTAGGAGGTGTGGCCTTGTTGGAGGAAGTGTGTCTCTGGAGCTGGGCCTTGTGGTTTCAAAAGCCCACACTAGGCCCAATGTTGCCCTGCCTGTGAATCAGGATGTAACTCTCCATTACTGTGCCAGTACTATGAGTGCTGCCAGTCCCCTACCATGCTCCCACCATGATGATAATGGACTAGCTTCTCAAACTGTAAGCAAGTCCTCAGTTAAATGTTTTATTTTATAAGAGTTGCCTTGGCTATGCTGTCTCTTCACAGCAACAGAACAGTGAGTTAGACAGTGGTTAAGAGCACCTACTTCTCTTGCAGAGGACCAGCTTTAGTTCCCAGGGCTAGTGTTGGATGGCTCACAAAAAAAGCCTGTAACTCCAGATCCAGGGGGATCAACAATCTCTTTTGGATTCTGTAGGCACCTTCACTCATATGCACATGTCCACACATAGATATAACATATACACATAATTAAAAATAATAAAAATAAATGCAGATTTAAAAAGAATGCCTCAGGTTATTTCTCAGTGAAACAGAAGACTTTCCATTGAGAAAAATCTAACTTTCTCCAATGCTTTCTCTTTAAAACTTCTAACCAAAATATGAAGTAGCCATGTTTATTAATTCCTCCTGTTCATCACTTTACACTTGGTGTAACCACACTGGCTGGGACCTTGCAGTGTCACATACATGGAAATAGCCTTAATCATTTTGCTCCAAAAGGACAGGGGAACACAAAGGCAGCTGTCACATTAGCACTGGACAGGCAATGAGGCCTACCAGAACATTCTTTTGTTTTGTTTTGTTTTGTTTTGTTTTGTTTTGTTTTGTCTTGTTTTGTTTTGTTTTTCAAGACAGGGTTTATCTTTGTAGCCCTGGCTGTTCTGGAACTCACTCTAGATCAGACTAGCCTCAAACTTACAGAGATCTATCCATCTGCCTTTGCCTCCAGAGTGCTGGGATTAAAGGCATGAACCATCATGCCTGACTCAACAGAAGATTCATTATGTAGCTCAACAAGAGTTTTATTGTCCTATTGAAACTTCCTGGACTCACTCTTCATATCTATTTAATATAGTACTTGAAGTTCTAGCTAGAGCAATTAGACAACAAAAGGAGGTCAAAGGTATAAAACTGGAAAGGAAGAAGTCAAATTATCACTATTTGCAGATGATATAATAGTATATTTAAGCTACCCAAAAAATTCCACCAGAGAACTCCTACAGCTGATAAACAACTTCAGCAAAGTGGCCAGATATAAAATTAACTCAAACAAATCAGTAGCTATCCTATACTCAAAGGGTAAACAGGCTGAGAAAGAAATTAGGGAAATGACACCCTTCACAATAGTCACAAACAATATAAAATATCTTGGTGTGACTCTAACCAAAAGTAGAAGATCTGTATGACAAGAATTTAAAGTCTCTGAAGAAAGAAATCTAAGAAGACCTCAGAAGATGGAAAGATCTCCCATGCTCATGGATTGGCAGGACTAATATAGTAAAAATGGCCATCTTGCCAAAAGCAACACACAGATTCAATGCAATCCCCATTAAAATTCCAACTCAATTCTTTATAGAGTTCGAGCAATTCTAAAATTCATCTGGAATAACAAAAACAAACAAACAAACAAACAAACAAAAAAACAGGATAGCTAAAACTATTCTCAACAGTAAAAGAAACTTCTAGGGGAATCAATACCCTAGACCTCAGAGCAATAGTGATAAAAAGTGCATGGTGTTGGTAGAGTGACAGGCAGGTAGATCAATGGAATAGAATTGAAGATCCAGAAATAAACCCACACTCCTATGGTCACTTGATCTTTGACAAAGGAGTTAAAAACCATTCACTGGAAGAAAGATAGCCTTTTCAACAAGTGGTGCTGGTTCAACTGGCGGCCAGCATGAAGACGAATGCAAATTGATCTATTCTTATCTCCTTGCACTAAGCTCAAGTCCAAGTGGATCAAAGACCTCACATAAAACCAGACACACTGAAACTAATAGAAAAGAAACCAGGGGAAAGCCTTGAGCACATGGGCAAAGGGGAAATTTTCCGGAACAGAACACCAATGGCTTATACTCTAAGATCAAGAATTAACAAATGGGACCTCAGACATTACAAAGTTTCTGTAAGGCAAAGGACGCTGTCAATAAGACAAAACAGCAACCAACACATTGGGAAAAGATCTTTACCAACCCTACATTAGACAGAGGGCTAATATCCAATGTATACAAAGAACTCAAGGTGTTAGACTCCAGAGAACCAAATAGCCCTATTAAAAATGGGGTACAGAGCTAAACAAAGAATTCTCAAATGAGGAATATCGAATGGCCCTAAAGCACCTAAAGAAATGTTCAACATCCTTAGTCATTAGGGAAATGCAAATCAAAACAACCCTGAGATTTCACCTCACACCAGTCAGAATGGCTAAGAATAAAAACTCAGGAGATAGCAGGAGCTGTTGAGGATGTGGAGAAGGAGGAACACTCCTCCACTGCTGGTGGGGTTTCAAGCTGGTATAACCACTCTGGAAATCAGTTTGGCAGTTCCTCAGAGAACTGGGCATAATACTACCAGAAGACCCTGTTATACCACTCCTTGGCATATAATCAGAGGATTCTCCAGCATGTAATAAGGACACATGCTCCACTCTGTTCATAGCAGCCCTATTTATAATAGCCAGAAGCTGGAAAGAACCCAAATGTTCCTCAACGGAGGAATGGATACAGAAAATGTGGTGTATTTATGCAATGGAATACTACTCAGCTATTAAAAAATGATGAATTCATGAACTTCTTAGGTAAATGGGTGGAACTGGAAAATATCATCCTGAGTGAAGTAACCCAATCACAAAAGAACACACATGGTATGCTCTCACTGATAAGTGGATATTAGCCAAAATGCTTGGAATACCTAAGACACAATTCACATATCAAATGATGCCCAAGAAGGAGGAAGAACAAAGTATGGATTCTCTGGTCCTTCTTAAAAGGGGGGAACAAAATACCAACAGAAGGAGATACAGAGACAAAGTGTGGAACAGAGACTGAGGGAAAGACCATCCAGAGACTGCCCCACCTAGGGATCCATCCCATATACAGTTAAAAACCCAGACACTGTTATCCATGCTCACAAGTACCTGCTGACCAGAGCCTGATATAGCCGTCATCTGGGAGGCTCTGCTAGTGCATGACAAATACAGAGGGGGACACTCTCAGCCAGCCATTGAACTGACCATAGGGTCCCCAATGGGTGAGCTAGAGGAAGGGCCCAAGGAGCTGAAGGGATTTGCAGCACCATAGGAGGAACAACAATATGAGCCACCCAGGACTCCTAGAGCTCCCAGGGACAAAAACATCAACCAGAGAGTGCACATAGAGTTACCCATGGCCCCAGGCACATAGACAGCAGAGGATGGCCTTGTTAGACATCAAATGGAGGAGAGGCCCTTGGTCCTGGAAAGGCTAGATGCTACAGTGTAGAGGAATACTGGGATAGGGAAGTGGGAGAGGGTTGATTGGGGAACAGGGGGAGGGGAGATGGCTTATGGAATTTTCAGGGGAGAGGATACCAGGAAAGGAGACATTTGAAATATAAATAAATAATATATCTAACAAAAATAAAACAATAAATTGAAAATAATAATCTAGAATCAACATTTAAGAAAGAAATTCATCTCCATCCATTTTTCTTTCCAATTTTACAATTTCATTTTTTACAGTTGAGTAAAATTCTGTGGTCTATACATGCCACGTTTTCTTTGCTCTTTAATCTACTGGTGGATATCTAGCTGATTCTACTCCCAAGCTATTGTGATTAACACCGAGAGGAATGAATATGTAAGCATCTCTGCAGTAAGATGCTGAGTCCTTTGGGAACATGCTCAAACAGAGTGTAAGTGAATTGTATGGTTGATTTTTGTATTTTTTGGACTTATTTATATAGTATCTGTTCAAGTTTGCATTGTCACCAACAATTGAATAAAGCAATTACCTTTCTCCATGTTCTAAAAAAGAAAGGAAGGAAGGAAGGAAGGAAGGAAGGAAGGAAGAAAGAAAGAAAGAAAGAAAGAAAGAAAGAAAGAAAGAAAGAAAGAAAGAAACAAAGAAACAAACAAAGAAACAAACAAAGAAACAAACAAAGAAAGAAAGAAAAGAAAAGAAAAGAAAAGAAAAGAAAGTCCCTGGACTCAATGGCTCGCTCTTCCTCAACATGATTCAACCTTTGCAGGCCAGTCAGTTTACTTGTCACACTCTTCACTGGCCAAAAGTCACATGACAAAGTAATTGTCCCACCGAAGTAATAAAAAATCACTGCTGGACAGTCATAAAGAAGGCAGACATCAAGTGCTCTGACTACAGAGGATAAATGGAAAAACAGTTCCACTCGGTGTCTGCCTTTAGATGTTTGGGTCTATTAGCTATTCCTCTTTGGTATCAGATAATTAGATGTCTTCACTGTTATTACTATCCTACAGTGACAGGGCAACCTAGCCCTTCCCCGTTGCTCCCATGGCTTCCTTCCGTTTGTATTAGAATTATTTTACATGTTTATAGTAAACAGTGCAATTTTCAACTTTATCTCTGATTTTTAAAGATTTATTTATTTTCTGGGCATTGCTGTTTTGCCTGAATGTGTGTCTGTGTCCGGGTGCCAGATCCATTGGAACTGGAGTTACACAGAACTGTGAGCTACCATGTGGTCGCTGGAAATTGAACCCTGGTCCTCTAGAAGAGCAGCCAGTGATCTTAAACACGGAGCCATCTCTCCAGTCCCATTTCTGCTCCCCTGCTCCCATTTCTGCTTTTTAAATTTGGTGAAAGGTGCTTCATAAAAAGCAGCTTGGGTGATTTTTGCATTTCTAAGTCTATGTTTACTCATCTTTAAGATGATAATAATATCTACTTATAAATCAAACTGCATAAAAGCCCCGCAAGACTCACAGCTAAGTAACATTTCCTTTTTTATTCGAGAGACCTGTTTTCCAATACCAGCTCTTAGGCATCATTCTAGCATCCAGAAAACAATGGACTCTCGAGGATGTTTGTTAAATTCCATTCAACCCAAACATATTCTTCATTACACAATCTAGTCACTGTTCAACACAAAAAATCAGGGGCATTTAAATGGACAAAGCATCAAAACAGGCCTTTTGTCACCTCTTCCAGAAGGTTCTCTTTTGCCCACTTGGTGGCAGCATTGCCCGAGTCACTAACAAGAAGCCACACCAGGACACTCCCTTGTCTTTTCCAAAGGACATCTTCAAAAACCAGAGCACTTTCACCTTCAAGTATTCATTCTCTTACAGAACAAAGCAAAGAGAGATGACGCCAGGCACAAGCCCGGGAGCCTCTTTCACTTCTATCAACTCACTGTTGGAAACTGTTTTTCAGTCTTTTTTAAAAAGAAAAATTATCAACTCACTTGTGCTAGAGACTTAAAACTAGAAGACATCCTGTCAATTAACTGAGGATTCATTATTGATGACAAAGAGGTTAAGCTAAGCAGAGGACAAACTTGAGAAGGCAAAAGGCTAATTACCATGTTCCTAAGAAGATCCTCAAAGTACTAGAGGAGAGAAAAATCTAAGTTTAAAAATAAAAAAAAGTATATTTGGTGCTTTCGGTTCTATGATAATCAGCTGCAAATGCCAATGCAGAGGACTGTACATACAGAGTCAGGAGCTGGTTCCAAGGCCAGTGGACTTCCAAAGCCTGATATTTGAGGGATCACTCACCCATACACCTCAGCTTCTTCACCCCAAGTAAGTTTGGAGTGGTGTGCTTAAAAGCCAGCTTAATGGGAGATCCTCAACATCTATCAACTAACTGTAATTTGAGAAGTTCTGAAAATTGCACAGTCCCTTGACTAGTACCATTGTTAAACACAGAGTACTGCATCCATCTTTTTTTCTAAGAGCTTTTAGGCATAGCTGTTGAGGTTTTGAATTAGTATGTGCAGCCCTGGGGCTAGAAGATGGCGTCTGTGTGTGCCAGGCTAACAGTCTACCACTGAGCTCTCTCTCTACTCACTGAGTTCAATTTTGTATGTGGTTTAAAGTACAGATTCCGCTGTTAGTTAGTTATTTCGCTGCTAACATGGCTTTATTTATTTGAAGCAGGTTTCTCTATGTAGTTTAAGCTGGCCTGGTACTCTTAGCTTCCAACGGTAGGTATGTACCTCCACACCTATTAGTAGAACTAAGTTTTGTTGAGCACTTATGGTGTGCTAAGCACTGTTTTATGTTAAACAAATTCTTTTATTTGAATGTTTATAGGTTAGTTTCTTCCAAGTGAGCTGCAGAAGTGTCATGAAACTTCCATTTGCACAGTTTAATGAAGACCCGTTGAGGAATACCCAAGTAAGGAATAGTCTAAGAAGCTGAAGTGGCTCAGCACACAGAAAGCATTTGCAGCCAAACCTGACAACCTGAAGTTAATCCCGGGGACTCCTGTGGCAGAAGAAGAGAGCAAACTGAGATAAGTTGTCCTTTGACCTCCATGTGTACACCATTTCATGTGAACAAACATAGACGCACATAACCATTCAATTACAAAATAATAAATAGAATTGTTTTCACTGATGAAATTGCTTGTCCATAATCACAAACGCCATGTGCCTCTGGTTGTAGACACAGTAATACGTTCTCTGCCTTTCACTATGTTTCAGTGCCTCTATATTTGAAGACCCAAACTGTGGAGATATCATTTTCATGTTTCCTAACTGTGTATGAAACTATATTTTTGGTGCTGTTTCTTATTAAAATGTGATATTTCTTTTCCTCCCCTTGCTGTTTCTCCTGTCTGTTTGTAAACACTGGTTTATCTACTCTTCTGGGATATGACTTAGAATGTTTTTCTGTTACAGGTATGACCAGGAGACATCTCTGTACATATTTCCATGCACGTGTGCAACATTCTTCAGCATATATACCCAGATGTTAAGTTCTTGACAGATGTTTTTAATTTTCAGAAGCAATGCTAAACTGTTCACAGTGCTACTGAGCCAGGTCTTCCTTGTACCAGGAGTCGACAGGGTTCCTTCTCCATCTCTGTACCTCCACACTGTATAACATTGTAATTTTCCCCAGGTTTTGAGTGTTGATTATTAACTTGCTAGGCTTTTTGGTAGTGACGTTGAGTATCACTCCTTGAGCATTAGATAGTTTGTGCGGATGGAATTTTGTCCTTGCCCAGCAGGCACTCTCCCGCTGAGTCCCATGTCCCATGTCCCATGTCCTCATCTCAAAAATACATTTAAGTATTTTTGCCACCTTTTAATGGCTAGTTTTCTCTGCTGTGTAGAAGTTGGTATATATGAGATCTTTTGAAGACATGGCTCCTTTTAACATTGTATTTGCCTTTGTTGAAGTTTTGCATTGTGAAGTCTCCTTTGTCTGACCAGCGTTGGTTTTTACAAACGTTTCTCTACTTTGGGATAATGAAAGTTTTCTTCTGTGCTCTCTGCTAGATTTCTACACCCACCATCAACATTTGATTCTTTGTGTTACCTGGATTGATTTCCATAGGAAGGATGGTTTCATTTTTATTTTTCTGCTCTGGGCATATTTTTTGTTTCAGTCAGGTTTATTCTTTAGTCTGCTCAATCCCCAGGTTGTGTAGTTACTGTTTCTATCCACCTTGGTTCTGGGTCAGTTTCCTTGGTTGAACTGATCATAGGTCACTTCCTTCTGAATTCTCCTTAGTGAGTTTAAGCCCTTGGTGAATTTAAATGACAATAGGCTAGAACAAACCCTTCCAGCTCTGCTGGTACACGGTGAACATCCTTCCCAGAGGTATTTACTATGATTTTTGTTTTTAAGAGGTGGCTGCATCTTCAATGCCAACCAGAAAGAGCCCTTGCCTAACAACATTATTTGTGACTGGAGAAGACCATGGTCCTTGTAGGGAGCTTGACTTGCCCCAGACAAGGTACATTGTATGGTTGAGCACAGTATGGAATAACTCACACCTCTGAAATTACAGACAGGAATGCAGCCACAAGTCAACAGGTGATATCTCTCCACCTTGTGGAGCCAAGTCACCTTTCCACCACCTTCAAGTCCACTTCATGGAAGTTGTAACAGAGAGTACATCAATTCCTTCCTTGATGTGACCACGAAAATCACCCCCAGGCAGCTTTTCAAAATGCAGCGAACAGAGTGATGAGTAAGCTGCCATCTTTCTGCAGCCAGCACCACTGCCCCAAACACTATTTTTTAGGTTTTTAAAACAAAAAAAAAAAATCTTGCTATGTAGCTCAAACAGGCCTCAAATTCATAGTCTTCATACCTATAGGGAGCCCTACAGGAGTGAAGTCTGAAGTGAACTGTGTTGTTAAAATGTGTGTGGCAGGGTCTGGTGAGATAGCTCAGTGGTTAAGAGCACTGACTGCTCTTCCGCAGGTCCTGAGTTCAAATCCCAGCAACCACAACCATCTGTAATGAGATCTGATGCCCTCTTCTGGTGTGTCTAAAGATGGCTACTGTGTACTTATATACAATAATAAATAATTTTTTAAAAAACTTAGAAAAAAAAGACATCTATGGCCATGTCAGGGACTCCAACAGCTCTGCCCCATGGGAATGGCAAAGCCTTACCTAGAGAGACATGAGAAGGATGGCAAAGCTTTCCTCAGGAGTCCAAATGCCAGTACAAGTGAATGAGCAGTGTGTGTAAAGGCTAACAGCTACAACTTCTTCCTCCCCTCCAGTGTTCACAGCCTGAGACTGGTCAGCTACAGACATCTCCTACCAAAATCTGCTAATCCCTCCCCCAAGCTGTACCTAATGCTGAGGTTCTGGGTTTCTGGTGGTCGTAGGTGTAGCTCAACAGAGTGCTCACCCCTACCTGACCCCAGCTTTTCTGTACATGTGTTTGTCTTTTCTTAAGTCCCTCATTGTCCCTGGTAAAGGTTTCAAGGACTCAAACAGCTAGTAGCTCCTGATTACAGGTTTGTCCCCATCATGCATCACTTCCACTTTATCGTTTGAACATGGATATCCCAACATCATCTACCACAAATACCATTCATTCTCCATTGAACTGTCTCAGCAACTTCAAAGGGACCATCCATGCCAGGGTGTACTTCTTCCATGCCAGGGTGTACTTCTTAACAGTCTTCTGTTGTCTGAATGCCTACTTCATTCCAGCACGGTACTTGTCTTGATGGCTAACAGCACTGGAGCAAGTAATGAAATCACAAAATGAAAGTCCTCCAATTCTGTCCTTCATCAGCATGGCTTTGAATAGAGACGGTTGTTTTACCTGGCTGAACCTTAGCAAGTATATACTACACAAAAAACATACAAATGAAAACCATAGCAAGTATATACTACACAAAAAAAACATACAAATGAAAAACCATAGCAAGTATATACTACACAAAAAAACATACAAATGAAAAACCATATGTGACTATTATTTTGTCATCTCCAAAAGCCCAAAGGTGATGTTGTGGGTTTACTCATTAAGTGATCATACTTTTTGGCATCTGTGTGGTCCGGCTATCAGGATGCGACCTGGCTCTTGTTTCCTCACATGTAGGAAATGAGGATCAGAAAGGTTAGGCAACTCTCCCCAACACTGAAGTGGATACAGATACAGTTCTGTTGACTACTGGTCTTAGTGTTTCACTACAAGAAGACTGACCTGCTGACTCCTGAGGAACAGTTCTCATATTGCCACTACAGCTTATGTCTGACCTTGGGAAAGTGTAATGCTCCTAGGTAGAATGAGGACAAGGATAAATACTGGATTCTATAACCTCAGTTAGACGGTAGATTACTTAACAATTAATTCTTTTAAATTGTATGGATTTATTTTTTAAAGTGTGTGTGTGTGTGTGCGTGTGCGTTGCGTGTGTGTCCATATGTGCATGCAGATGCCTATGGAGGAAAGAGGTGATTGATTTCCTGGAGCTGGGGTTACAGAAGGTTTTAAGCAACCACTTGACATGGGTGATGGGAATCAAACTCTGACCCACTACAAGAGCAGTCCATGTTCTTAACTACTGAGTCATCTTTCCAACCATCCATCATTTATTCCTTAAACAATCATTTATAGAGAGTGTGCTTACTGTGCTCCAATAGTTATAGCAATCAAGACAAGACAATGTTATGGTTTCATGAAGTTCACCTTCTTGTACAGAAGATATAGAATAAGGAATTTCTCTCCTACCCTCTCCTTTTCCCTCCCCCCTCTCTCTCAAATACACACACACACACACACACACACACACACATCACATGTAAGTCAAGATAACTGTGCATGCAAGTCCAACACTTTTGTGGATGGTCATGCCACATTACAATTCCAAAAGTAAATAACTGCTGTAAAGAGAAGGAAAAATGCCCCATTACCAAGTGATCAGAAACAACTGCCTTAGATGGCCTCTTAGAGGAGGTAAAGTTTAATCAAGATATAAATAACAAAAAGCTAATCCTTATCAAGAGGATTTTAAGTATAAATCAAAGTCCCTGAAGCAGAAAAGGACTGGGTATATCTATCCCTAGATCTAACAGAAAACTGGTATGACCTGAATGCCCTAAAAGAAGGGGCAGATAAGCAAGAGCCTGCTTCCAGAATTTGAAAAGATTTATCCAAAGTACAATGAGCAGCTATCAAAAGATGTTAAACCAAAGAATGTAGTGATTCAAGTTATAGTTCACATAGCTCGCTCAGGCTGATGCATGCAGAATAGATCAAGTAGCAGAGAATTCATGTAGGAACTATTGCCCCCAAATCAAAGAAAGATGGGCAGACATTAGTGGAGATAAACAGACAAGTAAACAGAACATGTATTTTTTTGGAAGTGAAAGTAATAAGAAAGGTTGGCAGTCAAGATTCTGGCTTCAATAACTCACTGGCTGTGGGCGCCATTTGTCAGAAAAGGAAGAATGGGGGGGGGGAGAGAATGCACAGTTAAATCTTTGAGAAGACTAACTAGACACCTTAAATTTGGATAGCATCACTAGCACCTGGGATAGGAAGCAGGCTCTTCAGCAAAAAACACGACTGAAGAGAGGAGCTTATTGTCAAGGGAAACCTGGTGGTGAATGAGTAAGCAGCAGGTGAAGGCTGTTATTTGGAGGAGCACACAAAGACAAGAACCCAGAGCAAATGCTGCCGCACAGCAAATATTTGCTAAGTGCTCACAAGGGTCACGTAAGGCTATTCTCAGACATCAGGTGGTTGGAAGGTTTGCTCAGTGGTTAAGGTTGTATCCTACCCTTGCAGAGGCCCAAAATTTGGTTTTCAGCAGGGAGCTCACAGTCATTTGAAACTACAGCCCCAGGGAATTAGACTTGTCAGACTCCTGTAGCACTGCAAACATGTACACACACACACACACACACACACACACACAATTGAAAAATAATAAAAAATAATTATTTTAAAAATAAGAAGATGTAATTTGAAGAAAAATGAAAGAAAGACATGGATTGAAGTCCAGTGACTTTGATCAAGTTGAGCCTTTTTAGATAGTTGTAAAGACTACATATAATAAGTCATGTAGGCACCTTTGTATTGCACATTTGGGGAATGTTATAAGTGATCAAGTGGATGGTGCCATGTAATACTGCACTACTGATAATTTGGAGTAAACGTGGTTTCTCCTGTAGAACCCAGATCTTGCACTGCTCAGGTAAAGCTAATCAAAACACAATGATCCACACCAGCTCCATGTGGCTGAGACAACATCCCCAGAAACCCTGAGTCTCGGCAGATCTGTACCCTGATTACATGTCCGAATCTAATAGCTACATCTTGGCTGCACGGGCTTTGATTTCTCTGCCATTGAATCCTAATCATATCCACACCATCTGCACATCTTGTACCTTCCTTAAGAAGCCACTTGTCAGCATTAATCTGAAACCTCAGCAATATACACCAGGGTTGCTTTGTATTCTCTCCCATGTTAGCGAAAGATCTGCTGCATCAACAAGAACGGCATTTTTTTCATTGCTTCACTGCCCTTTTTAGGATAACTCAATTTTTCACAAGTACCATGTAGTTTTGTATTATCAAACTTTTGTTCCTATAAAGGGTCCTTTGGTCTAGGACATCCCCTCTACCCACCTTTCGACTTGGTATTTTTATCATAGGTGCAAATAAATATAAAATTTCATTTATCAACACTAGATAGAATTCATTCCATCCTCACCTACATTCCCATTTTACTCTATGTACAATTATTCAACAAACACAGAATGACACTGACTATGTAGACCCTTGTGTAATCTACAGAAGCTCAAGTCCAAGCAGGAGAAACAAACTAATTCACCTAAAAGATCAAAAGTAAGACATGGTAAAAATTAGGCATGTCAAGAATGGTATTAGCAGTCATCGTTCTTACACAGGCCAGTTAGGTTGGGTTCCCTAGAAATACAGCCAAGGGCAGAGATTCTAATGACAGTGGTTCATTGATTGAGAAAAAGGTACATGACTGACCCGGGACAGGACAGGGGAAGAAAGCTAAACAAATTACTTCAGAGCCTTTACAGTGGCCAACATGAAGTAGCCAAACTCCCCCTCTCCTTAAGCCTCATCCAGGTTGACCTGCCTTCTGCTTTCTACACAATGGGGAGGGAGGGCCTTCTCACCAGGGCCTTTCCTGTTTACTCTTCTGTTTCACTCTCACTGTCACTGTTGGCCTAAATGACACATCCTTAAATGTATCACCCTGATACACTATACAGAGCATCATGGACTTCTCAAACAGCCTTTCTTTCCTATCATAACTCCAAATCTAATTCCTTTGTGGTTCATATCATAGTTTGTAATGACTTTTTTTCAAGAGTTGATCCTTTACTTGTTATCCGTAAAGACTTATTTTTGACTGGACTCTGGCTTAGAAGTAGAAGCTCTCAGGAAGGACAGCCTATGTCTCTTGGCAATCTGTCCCTGGTGTTTTTCTTTGGCTTCCTTCATTCTCTTGGCCAAAAGTTTAGCTTATTCTGTAGCCTCCTCGTTTTTCTCAGTGCATTGTTTCTTCAGAGCAATGTGCCAGTGCTAGCTTTGCAGGACACATGGAATCTTGCTTGGGTGCTCTGTCCTAGGCTTCTCACCTTCTTTGTTTAAGAGCTTTCTGATTACAGATATCATCTTTAGAGAGATTAAAGTTTTGGGTCCTTCTAGTTCGTTTGGGCTCCAACTTCCAGGGCCCTGTAGTACCTATAACTTCAGAAATGGTCTTTCTCTCTTTATTATTTTTACATTAAGCCAAGACCACTCAGATTGACATGGGAATAGACATGTGCTTCCTCGATCCCAGTTTTCCTTGGGGTATAAGAATTCCTTTTACTCAACAGCAGGGGCACTGTGCAAGGAGTCAAGACATCTTGCTTGCATCATTCCCATCACTGATCTGGACCACATAACCCTTCCACTCCTCACCCAGAGAATCATCAGCTACTCCTATGCCGTGTATTTCTAATACAAAGTACGAAGCTCACATTCATCATTCACTTCAGTGAGTGTCTGAAAACTGGTGGCTGGGAAGGAATTAGACAACTTCATCTCAACAGAGCCAATTTCCCAGTAGGAGTCACAAAAAAAAAGTTGTTTATTTTTGGAACATAATCTCAAGTAGCCCTAGCTAGCCTCAAGCTCACTAGGTAACCAAGAACAATCTTGAACCTCTTTTTAAAAATGATTTATGTATATAAGTGTTTGGTTTGCATGTATGACTGTGCACTACTGGAGAACCCTGCTATTAAGAGTTCAATCCGCTGTGTTCAGATAGCTCTCCAAGCTTGGTGCAAAATGGAGGACACTTTTTCAGCAGGTGTTACTTTTTATAAAAAGAAAGAGAAGCCAAGAATATGTCTGGTGGAGGCATGGTATGGTGTGGAGGAACCACACCTCTGTGGGCCTCTGTGGGCCTCTGTGGGCCCATGCTGAGGCATCTCTTCCCTGTGAGGGACCAGACACACCATGGTATAGTACAGAATAGAGCTTATTCAGAGCATGGGGAGGTGAGTTGATGGGGGCTTCCCTTTCTCTGTCTAACCTTATTTGGAGAGTGTGTTGGAGCCCTCAAAGCCCACCTACACAGTGACACACTTCCTACAACAAGGCCACACTTACTCCAACAAAGCCACACCTCCTAATAGTGCCATTCCCATAGGCCAAGCATGTTCAAACCACCACAGTGGTCAAGCTGCTTGCCCCCTCCTCCCTCTCTTACTCCTGTTTCCTGCTTGCTTCTCTTGCCCTCTTGGACTCTTCCCTCTCCCCTTTCCCTTCCCCCCTCTCCATGTGGTCATGGCCTGCCTCTACTTCTCTACTCTTTCCCTCTCTCTGCCTCTACTACCCTCTTAACCCTCCTCCCCATGAATTGAATAAACTCTATTTTATACTACATCGCCATGTGGCTGGTCCCTTGGAGGGAAGGGACTTCAGTGGGCCCATGCTGAGGCAGCCCCTTACCCCACACATCGCCACACCCCAATAGCACATATTCTTATACCCCTTTATCTTTTTATAACCACAACAGGCCTGTCCCTTAAATAGAACTGAATCCCCGTGTCCCCTTCCCTGCCTCAGCCATCAGTTGTAGAGAGCAGCACTTCAGCATCCTTATCACACTTTTTAACAGTTCCCTTTGATGGTTTCCTGTTTAGGAGGCTATTACTTTTAGGGGTAGGAGTTAGGGTAGGGATAGGGGTTGCCACAGATGTCCCTCTTTCTTATGTATGTATCTGCAGTCATCAACATCACTGCCAAAGTAGCTTATTTTCTCTTTACAGTCAGTGGGAGTACATGGTTCTCCACATGGTTTCTGGTGACAACACAGACCATGAACACAGACCCCTGCCACAGTAGGGCCATGATTGATGGTAAGGTTTCTTCTTCATGGCAAGTGGCAATGCGAGCTATTCACATCAAGATGGCACTCAGCAGCAGCATGGCCTGCACTCATCAACATAGCCTCAGGTTGCAGCACAGAACATGGACATCAACATAGACCTCAGCGAGTAGGACCACAGACCCAGGCACTGCCTTCTGTGACAACACAGGCCTGGACATTGCCATAGCCTCATACCACTAAGATTGGTATGGCCCCCCAGCTGCAGTGTGTCCTACAGATATCAACATGAATTCTGGCTGCAGCACAGAGCATGAACATCCTCCTGGCCCTCTATGCCAACATAGGCCACAGACACCAACAAAGACTCTGGCCACATGCACAGAGCCATATTGGGAGTCATACCAAGGTAGGAACTTGACATTGGCCAAGGACAATCCCTGGCTTCAGGCAGGAATCTGACTTAGGGCATAATAGGGAAGTAGGTTAAGGCAGGAATTTTTATCCTAGGGTGGAGAAGCTTAGAGTGAAGGTTAAGCTCATATGTTCCTCCAAGTCTAGGAATTCCTGAATTAAGCAGGTGACCCACCCAGCTGCCAGAGCAGTTGAGACAAGGACCTCCAGGAGAAGCTAGACAACTTCTGCCAGAACTCAGCCCGGGAGTCTGGGGGGAAGGGCTTGCCCAAACTGTTAAAAGGTCTGACCAACATTAAAGTTTCGACCTGGATCAGTAAAATATTGTCCTGGCCTTCTTTCTTTTCACCCCTTCCCCAGCTATCCCTCAGCTTCTGTTCCAGCAACCCAGTTCGTAATAGCTGCAGGCAGCTATGGAATACAACAGCCACAGGAGGACCACAGGGACTTCTCTGTTTTTGAAGCTAGCTTCCTGTTTCCACACTTCCCCACTTGCATGCTGTCAACTGCTCTGGCTGGGCCTGCCCTTCCTTCCTTTTTCATGTCTGAGCTGATTCTATTACAGGTTGATCACTTCCTATTCCTTGTGTTCACGACCATCTTGCCGTGTTCATTCAGAACTTGAGCTTCAGAAGGATATAACTCTTTAAATTAGCATTTAAAAAGTCATCTCACAGATGGTTTATTTTCAATGTAGTATTAAAAACTTAACATATGTAAAAGTAAATAGACTAGTATACTAAATCCAACACACACACACATATATATAATAATTAGCAAGATTCTGTCATGCCTACATCAACTTGTCCTCTACACTCCAGGATATACTTAATTATTTAAAAATAAAATCTAGACCTTTGCTAATTTATGCCTGTGTACTTTATTGTGCAACTTTTAAAAAATATATAGGATTTGTCTTACATAACCATGATGCCTTCATAGCAACATATACTCAGAGAATTTCGGAGTCTATCCTTATCCTTTCCACCCCCTTCTTCCTTATCCTTAGTAACTAACCTTTTAGAGGTTTTTTTAAAGCCTGACTTATTCCTGCCTTTTAGAGCATATAAGAAAATATGCATGTATATCCTTATGTAGATGCACTCACACAGGAAATGTATATTTTAATGTTCTGTGCCTTATTTTTTCACTTAAGAATATATTAAAGACTTTCCTTAATATTGGTAAAGAGTCTTCCTTGTTTGCTGTTAATACTACCTTATACCTTTTGAATTAATCACCCAATGTTCTATTAGCATACATCTTGATGCTATTATAAATAATGCTGCATATTAATAATAATATGCTATGATATACATGACCCAGATTGTTCTTTGCCAATGTGTCCTTTTGAAAAATTCCTATGGGGCCAATGAGATGGCTCAGCAGGTAAGGGCACACTTACTGACAAGCCTTCTGATTTGGATTTACTTCCCAAATCCTACATGTTGAAAGGAGAACATTTATACTCTCAAGTTGTCCTCTGACCTTCATATGTGTACTATAATATGGGCGTACACACAGACAACACACTAAATAAATATAATTTAAATTCTAGAAATGGCTCAGAAAATAGCCAATCCCCTTTGTCTTAGTTAGGGTTTTACTGATATGAACAGACACCATGACCAAAGCAACTCTTATAAGGACAACATTTAATTAGGGCTGGCTTACAGGTTCAGAGGTTCAGACCATTATCATCAAGACAGGAGTATGGCAGAATCCAGATAGGCATGGTATAGCAGGAGCTATACATTGTTCAGAAGGCAAACAAGAGACGACTGGCTTCTAGGAAGCTAGGATGAGGGTTTTAAAGCCCTTGCCCACAGTGACACACCTACTCCAACAAGGCCTCACCTTTTTTTTTTTTCATTTTTTTTAATTCGATATATTTTTTATTTAGATTTCAAATGATTTCCCCTTTTCTAGCCCCCCACTCCCCGAAAGTCCCGCAAGCCCTCTTCTCTCCTCCTCTCCTCCCACCCACCCCTTCCCACTTCCCCGTTCCGGTTTTGCCGAATACTGCTTCACTGAGTCTTTCCAGAACAAGGGGCCACTCTTCCTTTCTTCTTGTACCTCATTTGATGTGTGGATTATGTTTTGGGTATTCCAGTTTTCTAGGTTAATATCCACTTATTAGTGAGTGCATACCATGATTCACCTTTTGGGTCTGGGTTACCTCACTTAGTATGATGTTCTCTAGCTCCATCCATTTGCCTAAGAATTTCATGAATTCATTGTTTCTAATGGCTGAATAGTACTCCATTGTGTAGATATATCACATTTTTTGCATCCACTCTTCTGTTGAGGGATACCTGGGTTCTTTCCAGCATCTGGCAATTATAAATAGGGCTGCTATGAACATAGTAGAGCATGTATCCTTATTACATGGTGGGGAATCCTCTGGGTATATGCCCAGGAGTGGTATAGCAGGATCTTCTGGAAGTGAGGTGCCCAGTTTTCGGAGGAACCGCCAGACTGATTTCCAGAGTGGTTGTACCAATTTGCAACCCCACCAGCAGTGGAGGAGTGTTCCTCTTTCTCCGCACCCTCTCCAACACCTGCTGTCTCCTGAATTTTTAATCTTAGCCATTCTGACTGGTGTAAGGTGAAATCTCAGGGTTGTTTTGATTTGCATTTCCCTAATGACTAATGAAGTTGAGCATTTTTTAAGATGCTTCTCCATCATCCGAAGTTCTTCAGGTGAGAATTCTTTGTTTAACTCTGTACCCCATTTTTAATAGGGTTGTTTGGTTTTCTGGAGTCTAACTTCTTGAGTTCTTTATATATATTGGATATTAGCCCTCTATCTGATGTAGGATTGGTGAAGATCTTTTCTCAATTTGTTGGTTGCCGATTTGTCCTCTTTATGGTGTCCTTTGCCTTACAGAAACTTTGTAATTTTATGAGGTCCCATTTGTCAATTCTTGATCTTAGAGCATACGCTATTGGTGTTCTGTTCAGAAGCTTTCTCCCTGTACCGATGTCCTCAAGGGTCTAAGGCCTCACCTTCTAATAGTGCCATTCCCTGGACCAAGCATATACAAACCATTACACCCTTCTTCATAATCATTTTTGGACCTTAAGTCCTATTTCCCTGGTAAAGCTAAAAAGAGAAAAATCCATCTGGGTCCCCTTTTAAAATCTAAAATATATGAAAAGGTAGAGTTTTCAGGGCTTTGTGGAGGCCCACTAAGAGAAAGTTATTTCTTTCTGGCTAAAAGATCAGAATGTGAGTTTACTTCGGGTCCCTGAGTGGACATGTGAGGGTCTAAGCTGCTTCAGTCTTTACAGAAAAAGCTAACCTATCTGAAAACATACAAAATATGTGGAAGGAATCATCATCACTTACTGAGATGATGTATTTACACACCCAGTGCCTGAAACAGAAATAAAAAGGAAAGGAAAGAACATGACTGCTCCTAGGTATTGTGGAGAAAGTTTATTGTAGATAAAAAGGAGAGCAGAGCCAGAAGCAGGGACATCTGGGAGTGTCCAGAGTGGGCATGGAGCTGTGAGAGGAGATGAGGAGGGGAAGGGAGAGGGGAACCAGGTATAGCAGCCAGGAGGCCAAAGGAGCAAAAGGGGCAGGTAACCAAAATGTCTGGATTGTATAGGGAAGACCTCTGGGGGAAGAGTAGCCCAGGCCCTGGAATGGAGAGTTCAGAAAATAGTAGGGTGTGCCAGCCATACCCTTTAAGATGTAGGGACTAGGGTATGGGAGAGCACCTGGAGGCCAGGTCTACTCTGATTAAATAGGCACCTCAGCTGTTTGTCCTGGGTTTGAAATTCAATAACCCAGTTTTTTTTATTGATAATAAATTATAGGAGGTAGTGTAATCTTCTATGACTACTTCATGCTGACATCAGGGAATCATTGTTGAGGACCCAAAAGCTAAAAGGTTGGCCTAGTCTGTGAGGAGCAGGCTGTTTCACTTGCTGTCCAGGCTCTGCAGAACCATCTGGGACTAGGCAGTTAGTAGCCTTTAATTAATTAGAAATCTCTGCTGGAATACACACACACACACACACACACACACACACACACAGAGAGAGAGAGAGAGAGAGAGAGAGGAGAGAAGGTATAGTTAAGTTGTTTAGGAAAATTTTTTTCTTAAGTGTACTTTCAGGCTTCTGGTCCTGGTAACTGGGGGAGGGGAATCAGTCCCAAGACCAGGAAAAGGGAAGAGAGTCCACCCTCAGGAATAGGCAGGTAGGGAAGCAAGCTGTTGATTGTCAGAACTTATCTGGAGTCCATTTGTCTTATGAGGGGTAGATTCTAGCTGATTCCCGGGAATTTAGGAGAATTTTTTTTGTTTGTTTACAAAAAGATAATACTAGATATGTTAGCATTATATTATTTGTAATCTGTCTATTGAAATTCCCATTGTAGAAAGAGCAGTAGATCACATGTTTGAGTCATAATAAAAACTTGGGAACTCAAAAATGATTTTGGTTAAAAGCATGAACACTCTTTCCTCTATCCAGAAGACTGGGTGCATGTAGATTAGACAGATGTGTAGCACAATGAGAAGCACTTTAAGTCTATTCTTGAAGACAGCCAAAGGGAATTTAAAATCTTAAGCTTGGACTATGATAATAGCAGTCAGTGTTTACCAGAGCTAGATTAACAGCTTATCCAAACTCCATTGATTAATGTTAAAACTCTGAATTTTTGAATATAACATATAATCTATATAATATTATATGATAATATAAAAATATCATTTCAAGAGAAAGGAATCTGAAGGATTTTTCACTTTTATATCCCTTAAATCACCCTTTTTCAGTTATTTACTATAAGACACAGATGACTGATCACTAACAGCAGTCACTGTAAAGCAAGTTTCTTTAAACAAAGGAATAGTAAAAAGTTACTTTGAAGCCTGTTTTGTGAGTTTATCTCTTTTCTGAGTCGGGTAACAAAGTAAACACGTCTAGACCTAGAAGTAGCCCTAGGAAAGTGAGGCCCGTGGCCCTGGTATTTACAAGTGAAGAAAACCAAAAAGGCCCCTGAAGCCTTGGTCTTTGTTTTATAAAAGACAAAGCTATCACCAGCCATCAACTCCAGCAGATATCTGAGATAGATAAATTTCTCCTGAGTAAGGCAGAAGTACAGGCCAAGCAGCTTCCAAATCTATGAAAAAGGATAGAAATTTACCAAATACCTGGACAATCGCCCTAGGTTCATTCCTTCGTAATGCTTGCAGAGGTCTCAGAGTAGCATCTGTCTTTGGTCACCAGGCCCAGAAGACTTTTCTGTGGAGTGGGAATTTGGGTAAGCCAGCCTAGTAGGTCCAGGCAAGGCTGGGCAATCAAATCCCTAATGTCCTGCCTGTTCATAGTGTGGAAAGGGTGACAAGTGAAGGCCAATTTTTTTACCCAGAGGCTGACTTTGCCACATATAAAGCAAACTCTAGATGAAGTTCTTCTGTGCCCCCATTTTCTTTGGAGGAGATCTTAAGGGTGCTGCCAGGAGCTGGCACTCCCCTCTTTTTTAATTAAACATTTTAAATGCCATATTCAGCAGATCTCTGATTTTAAGGACCATCTGAATTTGAGGACCATCTATCCACTGTATATACTTGATTTAGTTTTTGCTTTAGGCTTAACTTTGTAAACATATACAGGAAGTTAAATAAAGCTTGTTACTGTAATTAATTACATTAGTTCTTAGCATGATTACAAGTATAGTCTGAACAAAGTAAAGAAATTGATCATTTATAATGTGACTATTAACTTGCATGTCTTAATTATCCTTAATAGGTTATAAATTAATAGCTCTTGATAAATCATTTCTCCACTGGTGAAATGAGTTAGTTCAAACCAAATTACATTATATTAAATGCAGGTTTATTAGGAAGCTGCTCTTTGGGAGTTCTCTGGCTCCAGGGAAGTCACCATGGGAAGGGAGAGAAGGGTAAGGGTGAAGAAAAAGGAAGAAAGAGTGCTTACACAGAGAGAGAAGGAGAGGAGAAGGAGAGAAGGAGAGACCTGGGAGATCAAAATGTCTGGGTTATATAGAGGAGAGCCTCAGAGGGAAGAGCAGCCCAGCCACTGGGCTAGAAAGGTCAGGGTTAGGGGCAGGGTGTGCAGGTAGAGACTGAGGGATGCTGGGAGAATCTGGAGGCCAAGTCTGCTTTGATATGTAAAATATGCATCTCAGTCCCTTGTCCCAAGGTCTGAAACCAAAGAGCTTTTACAAGATTAGGATTTTATAACTTTATCTCTGCTACATTTGAGCCTTAAAAATAACAATTTTTAAATTGGAGCTCTTCTATTATCAAAATAAAAGTTTTAAACATGGATGTAGTCCACAGGGAGACTGACAACTTCACTGATCATTTTATAGTGCACCATTATAGAATATTGCAGGGTTTTTTGTTTTTGATAGTGTAAAACCCCCAAAACCGAGGGTGGCCTAGCACCCCACACCCAGGAAGGCGACACCCAAATCACTCGCGAGAAATGGTCTTGATGCAATAGCATGAGGATTTCTTTATTTCCAGAATTCTGGGTTCCATAGCCGTGCACCACGCAGGGTCAGAGGACTATGGACCCCGAGTGCCAAATTGCGACAGCTTTTGTAAGTTTACAACAAAGCACTCGAATTACAAACCAATCATTTCTTAGCATGGAGAGCCCACGAAATGCGAGCCAATTGATTTGTACCACTCCATAGTTTTTAGGCCCATCAGTTTAAATTATCGGGGCCCGCGCTCAGTGGACCAATTAGTTTCCTATAATGTCTACAGCTGCGTGAACTCCTGCTTAGGGGTAATGGCGTAAGTTTACAGAAGATAAGCTGAGCCCATTTCCAGTTACCCTATGGGGCCAGGATCACCTATTCAAGGCCTTTCTGCTAGGTCTAAACAAAGGGCGGGCTCTGGAATGTGACTTTTTACCTAGTTTCTAACAAAGCGAGATAGCATTTTAAACTCCTGATTTCTTGGGGTCATTAGAGTTAGGCTGTATTATTTTCTACCCTTTCAATAGGAGGTAGGGCTTTATCCAAATAACTAAAGTTTAAAGTGAGAAAAGACAAAGAAACTAGACAAATATTACTGTAAACCTGTTAGACCTTAGGAATTTATAAATCTTCTTTATCAAATATACCTATTTATCAAACATATGCTGTTAACTAAATTTCCTAACAGCTTAGTGTTAAACAGTTAGCAAAGACAAAAGTAGTTAGACATATATCTTAAATCAGCCTTTGTTAATCTGAATAGACCTTATAGATCTTAGACTTTTGTCATCATATATAGTGTATTCCAAATCAGAGTTGAATCACATATATACCACATTGCAGCAAATACAACCTTAAATTTTTATCATCATACGAAAATTCATACTAGTCAAAAATGCTTCCTTAGTCTAAAAAGAAATACAATGATAAACTAAGGGCTCCATAGGCCTGAGACATTTTATAATTGTTGTTTTACGCTCTGTGGTCATCTTAAGATGATGAAGACACAAAGCACGTACCCTTTTACTTTTAGTAAAGTAAGTCATGTGGCTGCTTACATCTTGAAGGTTATCAACAGAGGTAGAAGAAAGTCACATGGTTGCAGTTATGTTTTATAAAATGGTGGCATGGGGTGGGTGCTCTGGTGGGCCCTGACAAGGTGTCCCCCTGAACAGTCAAGCCATTTGACAGGCCTTATATAAAAGGAAGTTTATTTGGGACCTGGAGAAGGGGGTAGAGGCTGTTGTGCCTGCTCTGGAAATGTTCAAGAACCCCAAAAGACCACCAAGGAGCTAATTCCGATGCAATCGCACTGGGGTCTTTATTCAAGCTCTGGCTTGGGCTCACTGCCTTCACTGACACAGCAGGATGGGAGGGTGAAGCCCCCAGCCCTCCGAGGGACAAGGTTTTATAGGAATGTTGAACAAATGAGGGGATTTCTAGTCAGGCAAGCATCTAATTGAATGACTATTGTAAGCCGACAGATGGGTGGTCTGAAACAAAACCATGAACAATCTGGAAGCACATCTGGAGCTCCCAGACTAAGCTTGATTGGCTGTTGCTAGGGAGTAGCTGGGGAGCTACTCTGGGTTATGGGCCGGGGACAGGCTATGTGGCTCTGCCTGGAACTTGGGTGCAGCATGGACTCAGCCATCGCACAATGTGCATTGCAGCCATAATCCGATGGAGACTGTCCCAATGTTGTTCTAGAGAAGGGTGCTCCCCTTCTCTAGATGGATTAAACTAGAAGCCTTCCAGTAAGAACCTCATCCCCATGACTAGATTCAATACCCCGGGACTGTGGGGAGAAATGTGGGGAGAAATCTTATTATCAGATTCACAGATAATAGTAGGAAGGCTGACTGGATTGCTAGTAAGACTTGGGGACTGAGACTTTATGTTACTGGTAGAGAACCCGGAGTCTTGTTCACCTTCTGACTCTATATTCAGACACACAAACACACCCCATTGCTTTCAGCCCCAATATCTCACTTGCTAGGCCCCCTACTTTTACTACCTCTGTGGGTTCAGATGCCAATCCAACCCCAGAGCTCACTCCCTGCTTCCCCTAACAAGGCCCCAACCCAAGCCACAAGGACACAAGGACTGAGTAACAACAGCCATGACCTCCTCTAGAACATGATGGTCCAGTCCTTTCAGGTCACCAGTGCATCCAGACCCAAGTTAACTGAGTCATGGTAGCTATGCTAAGACATAAGACCACCCTACTTTGAAGACATAGCCTGATTTGAAACGTTACTGAAACTGAGAACCCCAGTGAGTGTAGATGGCAACAAGGTAAGGCTAGGCTGACCTTATAGGCCATAGACAGCCTGGCTACTTGTATAGGGATAGTCTCTGAGGCCTATAGCCACCTCTGTAACTGGACATACAGAATGAATCCAGACAATGATAAATACCAATTACCACCCACCAATGCTTGGTGGGCATGCACTGCAGGGCTCACCCCAAGCACCCATGGGGATATACTGAATTAAGGCAAAGAATTCTGTGTATTTGTCCAGTTACTACCTAGGATCATCTGTCACACAGATGACCAAGTCCTAGACTTCCTAGATAGAACCTGAGGTTTAGTCCCCAGAAGAGCCAAGCTAGAACCAATCTCATTTATAACCCTGGTGATTGTCTTAGAATTGGCCATGGCTGGCACAGGAACTGGGGTAGTTTCCTTGATGTAACAAAACAATCATTATGACTGTCTAAAGAGAGGACATAAATACTGATATAGGGAGATTAGAAAAAGGAATGTCTCATCTCCAAGATTCTCTGGGCTCCCTGGCAGAGGTAGTATCTCCTGTTATGCAACAAGGAGGGCTATGTGCAGCCCTCAAAGATGAATGCTGTTTTTATGTTGACCACTCTGGAGTAGTCAAGGAATTAATGGTCAAAGTTAGAGAAAGCCTGGTCAAGAGAAAAAGAGAAAAGGAACAGGCACAAGATTGGTTTGAATCCTGGTTCAACAGCTCCTGTGGCTGACCACCCTGATAGCCACTCTACTGGCCCCCCTGCTCATTTTACTTCTGCTCCTCACCTTTGACCCCTGCATTCTGAACAGAATTGTCCAGTTCATGAAATAAAGACAAAGGACTATTCATCTTATAGTCATGAGGAGTGACTATCAGTCCCTCCAAAACCTAGACAAGGAAACCTAAGAACTCCAGGAAGTCCTATGTTTGTGCCTTCTAGTTGCCAGAGAAAGGGGAGAATAAGAGACCAGATATTAGGTTCAAACCTGACCTAAGTTTGAACTTGAGTTAACTAATAAGCTGGAACCTAGCACCAGTTTTTAGGTTACTCCCCAATAAATCAGCACCTCCAGGTTACAAACCTGCCCCTGGTCCTAACAACCACCAATCAGGAGGAAGGCTGAGTTAAGTTTATGGTTGAGTTTAAGTTTAAGGTTAAGTTTATGGTTGGCTCCCAGCACCAACCAATTATGTTAAAGGGCAACAAAATTCTGTAAGGGCCCCCCAATCACATGTGTGCCAGTCTAGAAACCCAGTGCTTACCATTTCCTATAAAACCTTGTCCCACTGAGAGCTCAGGGCTTCAACCTCCCACTCTGTTGCATCAGAGATGATGGTGTGACCCAAGCTCTAGCTTGAAATAAAGAGACCCTAGTGCGATTGCATCGGAGTCGACTCCTTGGTGGTCTTTTGAGACTTGCAAATGAGGCACAACAAGGTCAGATGCTATTTTGACAGACTTTCTTCTGTTATCGTGTTGGTATTTTTCTCTTATATCTTCCAATATTATTTATTTTGTGCTTTGACATTTTGACTATAATGTGTCATGGAGAGATTTCTCTCTATCCATATCTAATTGAATTTCTAAATGTCTCATGCTTGAATGGCTTTTTCTTTCCTTAGATGTAAGAAATTTTCTGCTGTAACTGCATTTAATAGATTTCTATCCTTTTAGTGCTTTAACATTTCACTTTTGAATTAATTTAGTGTGTATGAATGTTTTGTCTACATATGCTTGTGCACCCTGTGTATGACTGGTGCCTGAGGAGGCCAGAAGAAGGCACTGCATATCCCAGGACTGGAGTTAGAGGCAGTTGTGCGTTGCCATGTGGGTGTTGGAAACTGAACCCAGCACTCCTAACTGCTGAGTTATCCCTGGAGCCTCTGATTTTAGCTGTTGTCTAACCTCAGCTTCTTCTACCCCATGACGCCTCAGACTTGGTCTCTTGTTAATGTTCTCAAGTTTTTGGTGGTCATGGTGTATCTTCACAGCAATAAAACCCCAACTAAAATTTCCCAGTCATTTAAAAAATTTGAGTTTTTTCATTTCCAACATTTCTATTTGTATTTTCCTTAAGATTCATGTCCTTTGCTATATTTCTCATGTATACTGAACACTTTTTCTATTTTGTTGACTTCCCTGTTTATATCCTGAATTGATTTTCTTACTTCAGTTATCTGACAGCTTCGTCTTTGAAGACACTGATGATTTTTAGAAGTATCCTTTCAAAATCTCTGTGTTGCATTACAACCATTTCAGTCTTGCACTCAGCAACACAGGGAGGGGTCAGTCATCAGGACTGTGGCAGGTTTCACACAGCCTTATGGTTCATATGACTTATGGTTGCTCTTTGTTATTGGGTCTCAAGAACAACTCAGTCTTAAGTTGCATACCTTCTTAAGATGGTGAGCAGTACAACCTCTCAGGTGGGAGTGATTGTTGATTTGCCACAACAGAGGAGTCACTCATCAGAATGCTCAAGTGGATTTAAGTCTTGCAGATGTGGGTTTGTCCTCATTATATTTTTCACCATGGCCTCTAACTGATCCTTGAGATGAAGTGGTTGCTTGTCTCCCCTGCTGTACAACCACATGGATGGAACTGTGTGTCATTTGCTTTCTTGGCTACGTAATTCTTTTGTTTCAATGTTCTCTTCAAGCTGCCCTGTTTTTCACTCTATGGTTTCCCATGCTACTCTACTCTTTGAAACAAAGTCTACTCTTTGTATCCTAATTCTTCAAATTTACTCCACTATGTAGAAGCAGTTTTTACCATACCATATGCCCTTGGAAGTATTATTTTATGACTCTTGACTAACTCTATGGTTATGAAGAAGTAACTACCTATTATAAAGAATATATCTATAAGGCTAAGCAGTGAAGATGACACAGGGCTCTTGCAGCACTCATGTTGGGAAGCTCATAACTGCCTGGAATTCCAGCCCCAGAGGATCCAATGCCCTCTTCTGAACTCCATGAGCACCTGCACCAACATGTCAGCATTATCTCCAAACACACTTACACATATATAATTTATAAAATTTACACAATTATACATTTAAATGTACAATCTTTTAAATTAAACTTTGTTTTTATGTCAAGCCCAGCAGAGAAAGTTTCTGTGATATTGCTTAGTTTTAACATGTGACCCCTAAAGTTAATAGTGTAAAACTTAGCCAACAAGAAGGCTCAGTGGATAAAGGTGCTTGTCATTGACCTGACAACCTAAGTTAAATCCTTAGTACCTACATAATAACATGAGACAATCAATTTCTGAAAACTATCCTCTGACATCCATCCATCCATGCATACACACAAAAAATATAAAATAATTGTACATAGTGGAAAACTGACTCTTTATATATACAGCAGAAGTTTAAAGTACAAGAGACCTAGAATGGTGTTTATTGGTCTAAGAAACTGATATCTTGGAGTAGAGATTAGCAGAAAATGAAAGCAATTGCAAATTGGATGGATGGAATTTGATATGGATGAGCTAAAAGAAATCTACATAGTACTTGGTTCAGAGAAATAAAATACTGTCCACTATTCTTTATGCTCATAGGCTCCAGCCAAATTTATATATTTGATCACTTTCTTGTATCTCAGATAATTTTAAGATTATATAAAACCACTTACAGTAAATAAAAGATTTCAAATATGAATGTACATGGCTACAGCTCTCAAAATCATTTTGTACAGTGCTGTGCCTCCCTGAAAAGATAATCTCTAAGCCTGTACTAGCTTCCTGTTTTAACTTTTACTGATAAGTTAATTTGCAAGTTCCATAGCTTAAAGGTTAATGTGAGAGGCACTTACTTATAGGTTGATGTAGAAAGCCTTGGACTTAAATTCTGTCCTTCTTCTAAAAATGGCAGCCATGTTGATTCAATGACACAAACACATGAAAGGGTGACATTCTTGTGATAATATTGATGTGCTTTGATAGAGATTATAAGGTACTTTGGGAATATCAGCTGTTGCTAGTCAGAAATCACACTGAAGATTCTAGTTGGCCCATTTCATAGAAATGAGTAAGAATTTGACAAGTGGTCAAGAGAGAAAGTTGACTCTTAGAGGTTTGGTTTATGTAAAGTTATGCAGTAGAAGATGTAAACTACTTTTTAATAGTGCAAAAATTTTAACGTGACATATTGATTTTCCTGAAAATTAAGTTGTAAGATTCTTGCTGAGTCTTACAATAGTCTCAAAAAATAACCTTTAAAGTACTTCTAAATCTAGGACGCCATGGGTTCCACAATAGTGAATGGAATTTTCAGTATTTGTCAGTATTATTCTAAAAAATTGTAAAAGTGAACTTGGTTCTTTCAAATGGCTAAGAAGTAATTTGTTTTGTGAGTATTTAACATAGTGACACACTGCCAATTAGAGTGAACCCTGGTTGGAATAAAGCAATACAGAGAGGTTTTCTCTAGTATACTCCATTACCCCATCCCCACCTCTAAACTACCTACCCCTATTCCCTGACTTCCCTATTCACAGCTCCTGAATATTTTCCATTCTTTGTTAGAAGGCTATATTTACTTCTTGGGAAAAAAAGCACTTTCATATGAAAATAATTTCATCTTTTCTCTTAGAAATAACAAAATGTGTGACCTTGTTGACACAGATTGGCTTGTAAACCTACCTCGTGGGAGACTGAGGCATGGGGATTAGGAATTCAAATCCAGCTCAGTTTATGGACAGGCTTGACTATATGAGACCCTGCTTAAAATGGGGGAGGGCACCAAATTTCAACCAACCAACATACAAAATGTGCTTTTAGGACTGGGAAGTGGTGGTGCACATCTTTAATCCCAGCACTTGGGAGGCAGGGACATTTGGATCTCTGAGTTTGAGGCCAGCCTGGTATACAGAGCAAATTCCAGAACAACTAGATATATACAGAGAAACCCTGCCTCAAACAACAAAACAGAAAGACAGAGAGGGAGGGAGGGAGGAAAGGAGGGAGGGAGAGAGGGAGAGCAAGAGAGAGAGAGAGAGAGGGAGAGAGGAAGAGAGAGAGGAGAGGGAGAGAGAGGGAGGAAGAGAGAGAGGGAGAAGGAGAGAGAGGGAGGAAGAGAGAGAGGAAGGGAGAGAGAGGGAGGGAGAGAGAGAGAGGGAGGGAGGGAGAGAGGGAAGAGGGAGAAAGAAAGGAAAGAAGGAGAGAGGGAGGGAAGGAGAGAAGAAGGAAGAAAAAGAAGGAAGGAACAAAGGAACAAAGGAAGGAACAATCTTTGGTAGAAGCAAATTGTAAGACCCCCAAAAAAAACCAAGGGTGCCCCAGCACCCCACATCCTGGAAGGCGACACCGAAAATCACTCTCGAGAAACGGTCTCCATGCAATAGCATAAGGATTTCTTTATTCCAGAATTCTGGGTTCCACAGCCGTACCCCACACAGGGGTAGAGGACAGAGGACCCTGTGCAACTGAAGTCAGGGGTATTTAAAGGGGAAAAACCACAAGACAAGGGATGGAGGCCACAATTCACAAAGCAAGGGGTGGAGGACAAAACATGCACGGAATGGGGAAGTACAGAATGAGAAAGTAAGGCAGGCTAGAGATTATCTGGAGCAAAGGTCCTTCGGGCATTGTTTAGTTAAACATTGGAACTAGGACACGGTGGGCTATCTTTTTCAAGCTGAAAGCAGAAAACAAGTTACTCTGTGCTGGGCTAGTTGTTTAGAGGTTTAAAAACATTGAGTTGGGGGGGGGTCTCTCAAAATCACTTTAAATTCCTTTTCCCATTAATATCTGTTTTACATGAGCTTCCCAGGAGCAGTGTTACTTCCTTTAGTAGTTTCTCAAATGAGGTGGCTTATTAGACATTTTGGATTTTATTTGAAGTAGATAGGAAGACACAACGTAGATGGAGGACATTTCCTGTTTCTAAGCAACCATTCTGTTGTGTGAAGAATAGATTATCTGTAAGCTTTTTAGTGTTATTGTCCATATGTAGAGTATTTATAGTGTGGTGGGTGGAAGAATTGGCATACAAACATTTTAAATTAATGACACAAGGGGGCTTTTGTAATGATATCAATGTGCATTTGTGTTTTACATTTCTGAAAATATAGCATTCTGTCCTATAGTACCTCAGCATCATATCCCTGGAATAGATTAAGACTTGACAAAGAGAAAAAGAAGTAATATCCAGAAATTTTGACCCCCTGAATATGACAGAGTTTAATATATGGCTTCTATTGTATCAAGGTAATTAGTTTTCTTCTAATCCTAGCTTTTTTAAAAATGTTTTTAAAGTGAAAAAATGAATTTTTTCAAATGGTTCCTCCTTATCAATTGAAATGATAACACCCAATTTCTTGCCATTATTTAACTAATAATTATTTTATTATTTGATTTTTGTATGCTGAATCAACCATGCATACCAGGAACAAATACTAACTGGTGACTGTATTTCATTGAACTAACTTTAAAGTAAATCAAATAAGAGACTTTTTTAATGCCCCTGCTAACTAGCAGTTGAGATGCCTAAGAAATTGAAAATAATTCTTAAAATTATTTAGATAAACTGCATGCCTTCAAGATAAATTATGGTGTAAGCAAACACACTTTAGGAGACAAGTGAACAGGATACTTAACAGTTCTACGTGTGGGTTCTAGAATTGTACTACCTCTGTTCAAATCATGTTTTCTGCCACTTCCAATTAGGCAGTCCTCATTAAATTTTAAACTTTTTTTTTTGAGACAGGGTTTCTCTGTATAGCCCTTGTAGGTACCCGAGGCCTGCAAAGCTTGTGACGCCATACATGCAATGTATAGGTCTGTCGCCAAGGCAACAGCTGTCATTTACCCAGAATTCCATAGCCTACCTTTACCTGTAATTACGTCACCACTGGCATATAGCCCGGCAGCACTCTTCCCCCCCCCCCCCTCTTTTTCTCTTCTCCCCTTCCTTCCACCCGCTACCCCTTCCCTATCTTAAATAAAGTCCCAGGTGGAACTATCTGGCTTAGCATGTCTCAATGCCGCTCACGGTTCCACCGAGTCCCCATGGTGCAGTGCAGCGGGCGCAGGCAAGTGAGTGCAACGAGCAGCCGCAGCCGCAACGCAGTGAGCAGACAGGACTTTCCAACGAGCACAGAAACCAACAGCCCTGGCTGTCCTGGAACTCACTCTGTAGACCAGGCTGGCCTCAAACTCGGAAATTCACCTGCCTCTGCCTCCCAAGTTCTGGGATCAAAGGCGTGTGCCACCACCGCCCTGCTTAATTTTAAACTTTTTTAAATGAAATTTTAAACTCCTTTATGCTCAGTTTCTTTAGCTGTAAGTTTTAAGTTAAAATTAACCTAAATTAGGATTGTTGTGTAAAGATATATGCTTGTAAAATATTTAGAATAGTATCTGGCATATGGTAAGTATTCTGCAAGTGCAACTATCATTATATAATTAATTATATTTTAATACATGGAATTTTTCTTGAATCCAAGTTTAAAGTCAAATTGTGAACTATTTACTGACAAGGAAAATACTTAGTTGAAAAACTAGGGTTTTTTTTTGTTGTTGTTGTTTTGTTTTGTTTTTAACTAGATACAAGATTGTCAGCTTTATCGTTTGTGAAGGTCATCTTATTTTACATCTGGAAAGGAACCAAGATGCTGAATGTTGCCTCAGGTAAAAGGAAGCAATCTTCTAATCTGCAGTGACTGCACTTAAGTGTAGGGGCATGACCTTGAAACTGCTTACCATCTACCGCAATCTGTGCAGGAATTTCTAGACCTGACCCCCTCTCTCTCTCTCTCTCTCTCTCTCAGTTCAAGGAAAGGATCCAGTATTATCACAAATTGTACTAGTTTAACTTCCCAATTACAGTTTACATTCCTCAAAGCCAGAGCCCATGAGTAGCCTTCTCCATAACCAAAACAGGACCATGACCTCAGAAAATGTGTCCTTGATAGAATTCATTACTTCCATTCTAGTTACCCTTATTCTCTGTAGACATTAGGACAGAGCTGTAGCATAGTCCAAAGTCACAGATTTAGATGATGCCCTCACTACTTGTGGAGTAAGTTTTATTCAGTAATATCTCAAGTCCAAGTTTAAGCTTCTTACTTCTAACAGAGGAATAATATTACATCAAAGATATTACTTCTGAGGACCACATAGGCACTGTATAATGTATTGTGCAAAGACTCAATAGAGGATAAAACAAGTCAACTCCCACTTCTAAATATTTTTTCCATGCTGAGAGTTCATTTGTTTATCTTTTCTTGTCTGTCACATGTATGATTGTTTTTTTAAAAAATAAATTTTATATTCACAATAGCCACAAACAGCATAAAGTATCTTGGGGTGACTCTAACCAAACAAGTGAAAGACCTATATGACAAGAACTTCAGATCTCTAAAGAAGGAAATCGAAGAAGATCTCAGAAAATGGAAAAATCTTCCATGCTCATGGATTGGCAGGGTTAGTATAGTTAAAATGGCCATCTTGCCAAAGGCAATCTACAGATTCAATGCAATCCCCATCAAAATCCCAACTCAGTTCTTCATAGATCTAGAAAGAAGAATTCTCAAATTCATCTAGAATAACAAAAACCCCAGGATAGCTAAAACTATTCTCAACAGTAAAAAACTTCTGGGGGATTCAGTATCCCAGACCTCAAACTTTACTACAGAGCAATAGTGATAAAAACTGCATGGTATTGGTACAATGTCAGGCAAGCAGATCAATGGAATAGGATTGAAGACCCAGAAATGAACCCATACACCTATGGTGACTTGATCTTCAACAAAGGAGCTGAAAGCATCCAGTGGAAAAAAGACAGTCTTTTCAACAAATGGTGCTGGTTCAATTGGAGGTCAGCATGCAAAAGAATGTGAATCGATCCATTCTTATCTCCTTGTACTAAGCATAACTCCAAATGGATCAAGGACCTCCACATAAAACCTGACACACTGAAACTAATAGAAAAGAAACTGGGGAAGACCCTGGAGGACATGGGCACAGGGGAAAAGTTCCTGAATAGAACACCAATAGCTTATGCTCTAAGATCAAGAATTGATAAATGGGACCTCACAAAACTACAAAGTTTCGATAAGGTAAAGGACACCATCAAAAGGACAAAACGTCAACCAACAGATTGGGAAAGGATCTTCACCAACCCTAAATCCAACAGAGGGCTAATATCTAATATATACAAAGAACTCAAGAAGGTAGAACCCAGAGAACCAAATAACCCCATTAAAAAGTGGGGTACAGAGCTAAACAAAGAATTTTCACATGAAGAACTTCAGAGAGCTGAGAAGCACATTAAGAAATGTTCAATATCATTAATTGTCGGCCTTTGTTCTGTGAACAATAGGCTCCGCACCTCGGCTATTGACACCGCCCCCAAGCCGGTGTTTACCTGAGTCGCCGGCCCGAAGGCAGACGACCCGCTGAGACCTGGAGCCAGAGAATTCACAAGACCGCCTCTGAAGCCACAGACTTGTGGGGGGTTGGTCGATCCCCCAAAAGACTATTTAACCTGTCTTAAAATTATTAAAACCAGTCTTGACCGGAATCCCCGCCTTGACTCAAATCTCTTTTCGTCTCCTCTGTCCCTGTTACCCCCAAATTCTCTCAACAGGTAACCCGGTTTACATGTGGCTGCTGGCAGCTACAATTAATCATTAGGGAAATGCAAATCAAAACAACCCTGAGATTTCAGCTCACACCAGTCAGAATGGCTAAGGTCAAAAAATCAGGAGACAGCAGGTGTTAGCAAGGATCTGGAGAAAGAGGAACACTCCTCCACTGCTGGTGGGATTGCAAGATGGTGCAACCACTTTGGAAATCAGTCTGGCGGTTCCTCAGAAATCTGGGCATGACACTTTCGGAGGACCCTGCTATACCACTCCTGGGCATATACCCAGAGGATTCCCTGGCATGCAATAAGGACACATGTTCCACTATGTTCATAGCAGGCCTATTTGTAGTAGCCAGAAGCTGGAAAGAACCCAGGTGTCCCTCAACGGAGGAATGGATACAAAAAATGTGGTATATTTACACAATGGAGTACTATTCAGCCATTAGAAACAATGAATCCATGAAATTCTTAGACAAATGGATGGAGCTGGAGAACATTATGCTAAGTGAGGTAACCCAGTCTCAAAAGATTAATCATGGTATGCACTCACTGATAAGTGGATATTAGCCTAGAAACCTTGAATACCCAAGACATAATCCACATATTAAATGGTGTCCAAGAAGAATGGAGGAGTGACCCCTGGTTATGGAAAGGCTCAGTGCAGCAGTATAGGGGATGTGCTGAGCTTTTCTTAGAGATAACCCATTTATGTCAAGATCCGAACTAAGGCCATTTGATTCCGACTTGTATTAATTACTTCCATGTTGCCATGATGGATTGCCTGACAGATGCAACCAAAAGACAGAAGACTTGTTGTGGCTCTCAGTTTCAGAGAGCTTCAGTCGGTCAAGGTAGTGATGGCATGGCGGGCTGGAAGGAGCATCGACTGGAGATCATGCACACCATGGTGAGCCAGCAAGCAAACAGTGAAGCCAAGAGCAGGATCTGAGCTAGCAGCTCCAGAGGCTGTCCCCTAATGGTCCACTCTGCCATCTAGGGAAAGGAGTCCAAAACAGGAGCCTATGGGGGGTATTTGGGATTCAAACCACAGCACTAGTCTACTGCTCTTTTTGCTTGGATCTTCCCTTTAGTTGGTTTCATAAAATGCTCAATCAGCAACTACATTTTGAAATTAGGTTCACAGAGACTTTCACATATTTTGTTGGCCTCTAGATGTTTAGAAAATGTCCCTAGCAGGGAACCATAGACTCTCACTTACATGCTCTCTTTTTTCCAATCAAAAGCCTCTTTTGGACAAGTTTGTTGAATTTGATGACGCTAAAGAATCTTTTCATTTTAGAAAAATGTAATCAATAGTGTTCTAAAATTAACCTTTAGAATAGCTATGTAATGTGTGAAATGTCATGCAGTTAATAAGAGTAACACACAAAACTAGGAATCAATTGAGTATAAACAATTTATTTTTCTCATCTTAAGCAATATCACTTTTACAGGATGGGCATTACTCTTATTCAGAAAATGAGTGTCATTATCATGATTCTAACCAATAATATTAAATCAGGGCAAGGCATGGTGGTATACATCTTTAATCCTAGCACTCAGAAGGCAGAGGCAAGTAGATCTCTGTGAGTCCAAGACAGCAAGAGTTATGTTACACAAAGACATCCTGTCTCAAAAGAACAAAAATAAATAAATAAATAAATAAATAAATAAATAAATAAATAAATAAATAAAATTTACAAATATTAAATCAGTCCACAAAATAGTTTCATACACAGAAATTTATATGACCCCTTCAATAAGCCTATGGGATAGTTTATATCCATTCTTCTGTGGAAATTAAGAAATTATGTGGGCTGGAGAGATGGCTCAGAGGTTAAGAGCACTGACTGTTCTTCTGAAGGTCGTGAGTTCTCCCAGCAACCACATGGTGGCTCACAACCATTCATAAGGAGATCTGATGACCTCTTCTGGAGTGTCTGAAGATAGCTACAGTGTACTTACATATAATAATAAGTAAATAAATCTTAAAAAAAAAAAAAGAATTTAAGTAAGTTGACTTATTCTAGAACATTCAATTAATAAGTGGTACTGCTATGAAATTGACACATATTCCAACCAGATTCTGTGTTTCAACTGAATGGTACTGTCAGGTGTATATGAGGACATATTTCTAGGACTATCAACTTCAGGAAGAGTCCTCTCCCCTGTCACAATGACACTGACAACTCAAAGATAAATTTGGTTTCATCTGGGTGGGTGGGAGGACAGGGGAAGAGAAGAGAGCTTATGGGACTTTCGGGGAGTGTGGGGCTAGAAAAGGGGAAATCATTTGAAATGTAAATAAAAAATTATATCGAATAAAAAAAATTTTAAAAAAATTTGGTTTCATCGAAGTTTTACAACTCAGACAGCCTCAGAATTCTTTGTAGTTCCCAGAGCTGGGCTGACAGGAGTGGGAGACAGAGAGCAAGTGGGGCCCATTCTATGAGTTCACTACCGAGAACCACAGAGCATGGTGAACTCATCTGAGAGAAAGAACCAGGATTTTTTTCTCAAATTTAGGCTCAACATACATTTGGAAGAGTACATTTGTTAGGTATGTGTGTGTGTACATATACACATGTGGGTATGTGCCTATGACTGTCAGGGGTCAGCCTCAGAAGTTGTAAGGAGGGAGCCATTTGTTTTGGTTTTGTTGGTTTGTTGTTGGGTTTTTTGTTTGTTTTGAGACAGAGTCTCTCACTGACCAGGGCTTGCTGATTAGGCCAGCCTGGCTGGCCAGTGAGCCCCATCCATCGTCTCTACCTCACCAGGGCTGGAATTATAAGTCATTATCTGGCTTTTAAATATATATTTACAGGGTTCTAGGACTTGACTTCAGGTCCTTATACTTGAGTGGTAAGCACTTTACTGATTAAGTATCTCTGTGGACCCCAGGTCCACCACACATTTTTGAGTGTCAGTTATACCCTGGAGTACTGGCAAATGTGATTTATATTTGAAAGCTCATAATGCAAAGCAGGAAAAAAATCATTCTACAAGGAGATGTGGTATTTGAAATACTAAAAAGCTAAGATGGTATGCTTTAAAAAAAAAAACTATTGAAAATAAAATTCAGGAAGAACAAGAGCAGGTAGATAGCTTCTATATCACTCCTGGCTGATATTAAATGTTCAGCAAATCTTTACCTGACCTGAGAACACAATTTAAATTTCACTGTTGGCAATCCTGAGCAAAGTCTGTTTTTCTAGTGTTTCAAGCACATGAAGGAAAGAGGCAGAATCTATAACCCGTTAACTCCAGTTGCTGGATGGAGACGTACATGATTCTCTGAGTTCTAGGCCAGCCAGTATACAGAATGAGTTCCAGGACAGCCAAGGCTACACAGAGGAACCCTGTCTTGAAAAAACAAAAGCCCAAGACAAAAGCAAGCAAACAAAAAGAAAAGATAATTGGAAAGGGATGTGAAAGCCAAGTTTTAATTATGTCGTATGGTGATTTAGCACAGAGCGTTAGCACAGGGCTCCTGTGACACATTAGCTGGAAAGGCCATGTTATCTCCACTTCACATGGAACACTTGCAACTCCATTTCAGGGAGACAAAAGACTCCAGACTCTGGACTGTAGAGAATCTAGAGTGGCTAGGTGTGATGGTGGCACATGCCTTTAATCCAGCACCCAAGAAGCAGGAGCAGGCAAACCTGTGACTTTGTGGCCATCCTGGTCTACACAGAGATTTCTAGGCTAGCCAGGATTAAAGTGAGACCCTGTCTCAACACACAAACAAACACCCTGCATGCAGCACTGGCCTCAGAAATCTGTTCGGCTTTTTTCAAAGAGACTGAAAACTTGAGGCTTTCCTTCACAATAAGGTGGCTTTTGTTCTCTGGCATCCTTACGGTTACCAAGCACTCAAGTAAATACTAATGTCTCTGAATTAAGGTTATGTCTTTGCTACATCTCCTTAAGAAAAAGTGGGGTAGATGTGAAGTCTGAGAGAACTTTGAAGTAGGAAACATGGAGGGTGTGTTCCATTCTTTCTCTGGCCACAGAAGTTGTTGTAAGAAGCATCTGTACAATTAAGTCTCCTTCATCCAATAAAGACTTTGCCAAGTGAGTCTCAATTTAAAATGTGAAAGGACAAAGGCAGTCCTTGCTGTGACAGGAGCGTATCATCTCTAGTTGACATTCTAGATTCTCACCATGCCACCCAGACCCTGCTGCTAGAGAAACTTCAGTGTGGGTCATCTCTTTCAGTCACCCAAGCATGCATGCAGAGGTTAGAGACATGGGCAGACCTGAATGTTCACTCACAGAATGTGTAAAAGCCACAGTGCTATTTTATACATGAGGATGCTTGCGTATTTCATCTTGAAATGGTACTCTGAGTGTGGGGATACCAGGATTTATACGGTTCATGAATTTAGAAAAAGATCTATGGTTTATTAAGTACTACTTATTAGTGAGACATACTGACAATAACCATCAATAAAAGTTTATGGAGCTGGTATGCTGATGCACATCATCTACGGATTTTGGTGAGTTTGAGACCAGTCCCAGGCTGCATAGCAAGAGTCTATCTCAAGTGAAGATCGTGGGGCTAGGGGACATTAGAAAGACTGGTGGTGACCATGCTTGTGTGCACACGTCTAAAATCATCAAACTGTCTATGTTAAGCATATGGAGTTCTTTTACGCCAACCAATCCTTTCCTTAAAAAATTAGATGTGATACAATCTTCTCACATAGCATGGTGTTAGTGAAGTTGCAGCTCTGTTTTCCCAGTCCTGGAAGCTCTACTTGTGCTAAGTCCTATAGCCACACTAATTCCTAGTGAGCGAACAAAAGGAAAAACTACTATTCTCAACCAGGATGTCCCTGAAGGTGAAGGAACACAACACACAGTCCTTATTTTTCCCCTAAATGTAAGGACTACACTTAGGCTGGGTAAACTTGACTTCAGAGAATATTTTTTTTTAAAGCTGAAGTTTTCAAAACAAAAAACATCACGCTCAGCTTTTCTCTGTTACCATGTCCTGTGCCCACATAGCCCTTAGCCTTCGACTCCTTCAGTGATGTCCTTCTCCCTTTGGCCTAAGATTCCACAGCCTGATGAGTTAGATAAACTATGTATCAAATCTTGGCAGCCATCTCTCTTATTTGTAAGAAGATCATCAAGTCATCCTTTGAAAAACATCTGAAGGACAAAAATATTGCGGTGCTCACAAGTTTGCAGTGTAACTCAGCACGCGCAGTTCCCAGTCGCTGTCCGTTTCCCTTCTCCGTCTACTACCGTCTGCTCAGTCTTCAGCTCCATGGCTTCCATGCCTCTCTGTGCATGGTGTTCTATCCTTTCTTGCTTTGTCTGATGGGAAAATCCATCCTCGCCCTTAAAGATACTGCTATGTAAAAGTCTCCAGAAGTTAGTCACTCTCTTCCTTGAGTTTTTATAAGCCTTGTTCTTATCTCTAGGCGAACACCTGTCACAACTATATGGTGAATTTAAGGTCAGGCTGCTGCCTTAATCATCTTTTGATTAAGCAAAGCCCCTGGAAGGGAGTATATATTCAATGCATTTTGAATGAGGAGTGAGAGTCATTGTAAAAATTGCCTTATATTTCTATAAAAATAGCTTAATAATGTTGTTGCTTTTAGTATGACTTTCTTTTCTATAAATTAGTTAGATAGCAGAAAGAGTAAGAGCATGATACGTTAATTACCACAAATTTACCCAAAGAACTGGAGAAAAATCTTAAAATCAAGATGTTAATTAAGCGTGGCTTTAGCAACAGAAGTGTTCCATTAAGTATGTACCTTTTAAGTTCTCCTTTCTGTTACCAGAGAACCGAAAAATAAGCGTGTACACTTTGTGTCAAAGGAAGTTTTGTTTGTTTGCAGAGCTTGGGAAGGGTAAATCTAGCAGCCTCGTGCATGGGAGCTGCAAAGGGTCATTTTAAAAGCGAGCTGAGGCTGCAGTGGAACAGCTTGCCTAGCACCACCTTGATTTTTGTTTTATATCCAGCACAACAACAACAACAACAAAAACCAGAAGGATTTTATAGTTGAAGGGGACCTCTTGATAATTGACCACAATTCTTTTCTGTGTATGAATCGCTAGACAACACCTGATAAATGCTCAAGTAGCCTTCACTGGAAACTTCCATTGCTTCCATTACTCAAGAAGATTCCCTGTTCTGACGATTATGATGTCCAAATTGAGCCCAAATCATTAGCCAATAACTGAGTGTGTCCATCTTTCTTAACATTTATGTATGTATGTATGTATGTATGTGTATGTGTTATGTATGTATGTATGTATGTATGTATGTATGTATGTATGTATGTAGTATGTATATTTAGGGTCGGGGTTCGACAAGGGTTTCTCTGTGTAGCTCTGGAAGTCCTGGAACTCTCTTTGTAGCCCAGACTGGCCTCAAACTCCCAGAGATCCCCCTGCCTCTGCCTCCTGAGTGCTGGATGAAATGGATGAGCTACCACACATGCTTCCTAATTTCTTTTAAATTTCAGTCTTTGCTTCATTTTTTTAATCCTACCCCTCAAGACAGTGTTTCTCTGTGTAGCCCTGGCTGTCTTGGAACTCACACTGTAGATCAGGCTGGCCCTAAACTCAGAAATCCACCAGTCTATGCTTCTTAAACCCCAGGGCTTACACTCCTTCCTTATAGAACGCTATGAAGAACAGTATACAGCTATATAACGTCCCAAGGCTTTTCCAGGTTTACTCAACTACTTTTTACATTGCTTAGCTTTTCCACCAAACTAATTTGTGCCCTCAGAATACATTCTAATTTGTCTCTAATACTTCAGAACTGAAGCCTGAAACATAATCCAAGGATTTGTAGACAATTTTCCAGAACAGCACTAACATATGTTTAACATACCTCTGATCCATTAATCCATACTGTTCAAACTCATAATGAGTACAGTTGTGCCTTGGCAATGGTTTGCAGCCAGAGGACGGATGTAGTCTGGGTCTGACCATAGCTAAGAGAACTGATCTAATTAATTCCAAGAATGGCTCTCTAGCTGAGAGACAAGCTGCCTGAATAAGCCCTTGCTAACCTAGGACATTGAAGAGTTCTAGTCAGACAAAGAGCAACATTTGACGTGAGGCAAGTGGCAGCATCTTGTGCCTGTTAGGTTTTGGAGCAGGAGCCCAATCATCATTGCAGAACATGAGACTCGGGACTGAATCCCCAGGAAGAGAGTTTGCAAAGCATGAGGCAAACTCAAGTAAAGAGGATTAAGGTGGGAAGGACTACATTTTAAGAGAAAACTGAGGTAATAAGAATTAAAGAAGACTGGAGGGATCATAAAGTCATTGATTTCCACAATTTCCACATTTATAAGCATAAAATGCTTGTGTAAAAATAGGAATAAGCGGGCTGGAGAGATGGCTCAGTGGTTAAGAGCACTGACTGCTCTCCCAAAGGTCCTGAGTTCAAATCCCAGCAACCACATGGTGGCTCACAACCATCTGTAATGAGATCTGATGCCCCCTTCTGGTGCATCTGAAGACAGCTACAGTGTACTCACTTAAATAAATAAATAAATCTTTAAAAAAAAAAGGTATAAGCACATCCTCTGAAGAATTACTGTAATATTTATCAGGATAACATGTGCTAACTAAGAAATGTAGCTAGCATTTACCTCGAAACCCCAAGTTCAATGAATTTAAAAATAATTCTGTTTGGATACTGTCAAAATCATGTATCAAATCACTCTGAATATTTTATTATGTCCATTGTTTTCCTGTGTGTGTGTGTGTGTGTGTGTGTGTGTGTGTGTGTGTGTGTGTGTGTGTGAGGAGTCAGAGGTCAAGGATGGGTATCTTCCCCTATTTTTGCTCTCTTGTTTTTGAATATAGTACCTCACTGATCCTGATGCTTGTTGTTTGGCAAAACTGGCTGGCCAGCCCTGGGGATTTGCCCATATCTGCTTCCTCCCCCGAAGCACTGGTTTTCCAAGTGCTCCCCACCATGTTTGGCTTGTAGATTGGTTCTAGGACCTGAACTCCGGTCCTCACATTTGCACTTTACTGGCTGAGCCATCTGTCCAGCTCCCCAGCCTTATACACATTAAACATATATGAAATATATTTTTGGAAAGCTGATCAAAGGTGATATGAGTTGGTTGGAAATGGCTTCCAAGAAAAAGCATGCTACATAATTTCTTAAGAACTCAAGTGTATTTATTTATAGTGTGGCTATGACAAATAGCAAATCTACTTCAGACTTTAATTTTAAATACTAGAATAGCTTTAACATAAATATTTGGAATCAAAACTTTGCAAGTGGCAAGGCCCAGTGGCAGATGCCTTTAACTCCAGCCTTCATGAAGCAGAGACAAGTGGATCTCTTGGGTTTTAGGCCAGCCTGGCCCACATACTCATAGTGAGACTTTGTCTCAAAGATTTTTTAAATATAAACTCGGTATCATCGATTGTGTCAGCATTTTCTAGGTGAATACTTAGTTTTTGCTGCGACTTCTTTTGCGTGTTCTTCACCAGAACCTTGCTTATTTTCATCTATTATCTAGTTATCTGAAACTTTAGAGGAGAGGGCATCAATGAGGGTATGCGGCTGCTCTGATCCTATGATTGAGAGCCAGAGAACAGGAGTGACATCATCCTTAACAATAAAACACTCCTGTTGGTGGGCAAAAGGCCTGCATAGGGAACTCAGACCTGAAGAACTGCAGTCCGGTTCATCAGCTACCTGACTGACTCTAGCTTAAGTCAGCATCAGTCGGCGCCCTCCCGAAGGATCCTCCCTGAGAGCCATTGTATGGTAAGGAATCTCTCAACTGCCCTTTTTAAATTCTGTGAGATTTAGAAAATTGTGCTAGTTTTTTTAAATACATACCATTTTCTACCAATATCATGCCACTTTCAAAAATTGAAAATATTAAAGGATGGTGAATTTTGCTAAATAGAAAAGTGTAGCAATAAAATTAGCTTATGGTAAGAAAGTCATGAAGCATCTATTTTTATGGTTGAATCTTCTTTGGATACCTTATTTTTAACACCACCTGAAAGTACAGAGACTCAATGAACACCGGCATGATTGGTTTTATTGATTCCCTTATCAGAAATTTGGAATAAAAATCAGGCTGACGGTGGGACAATAATTCTGATGAAAAAGGTCAACAATTATTTATCATGTGGCATGTATATCTATTTTTTGTAGTGTATCCTTATCTAAATTTTATTTTGTATGGCTTCTCAGGAGTTTAGCTTGCATACTAAGGTTGCAATTTTTTTCCTTTCACTGTTGAATATTCATTCCTTTTACATAAAAAGCTGTGTTTTCTAATCTCTAAAATGATACATGTGTTTTAAAGATTCTTGATGACCATTTAAGCACTTCTCATGCTAAGTAAGAAGTCCATCTTCCTCAAAAGAACAAGGAAATAAGGCAGAGACATCACCAGCTCTGCAGTGCACAATGAAGAGAAATGGTGCAGGCTGTAAGGTCTCTTACTAAGGATGCAATCTCCTTTTAAAACAGAAACATAATTCCTATTGTGTGTGTCATTTGGAAAGGAGAATAGTGAGTACTTTTTAAGTGCTACTATAATAATAAAGTCTGCAACCATGGAGCTTCAGATTAAGCCAAAATATGCATATTGCTTTATGAACAAGAAGAAAGAACCAGAAGTTATATTAAACTATAACTGTGAAGTTGAAGCTGTAAGATGTAGGCACTAATTTTATTAAGAATCAAAGCTCCAAGAACATATTATAAGAAATTAATTTGATTTTATTGTTGTTGTTGTTTAGGTTTTTTGAGACAGGGTTTCTCTGTGTAGCCTTGGTTATCCTGGAACAGGCTTGCCTTGAACTCACAGAGATCTACCTTTCTCCACCTCCTAGTACCTGGGATAAAAGACATGCACCACCACTCCTGGCTCTGATTTTTAAATGCTATGACACATACACATATATGTAATAAATATGTGAATATGTGTGTGCATGTGAAGGCCAGAGGTCAATATTGGATGCCTTCCTCTATCATTTTCCACCCTTTTTTTTTTGGAACATTACCAATGCTAGTATTACAGGTGCATTGGTACATTGCTGCTGTGCCCAACAATTTTTAGGGATGCTAGGAATTTGAACTCAGGTCCGTGTTTATACAGCAAGCATTTACTAATTGAGTCATCCTCCTAGTCAAAGACTTTTTGTTGTTATTGCAATAGGTGTTGTATTATTAATTCAGTAAAGGTATCAAAATTAAACCTTAGAGTTAGGCATGGTGGTGAATGCCTGAACTCCCAAAGTGCCAGAAACCAAGGAAGGAGGATCATAACCTCAAGGCCAGCATGATCTACATAGCAAAATTTTATCTCAGAAATAAAAATAAAATCCTACAAATTTCATATGCTAGCATTTATGCCTATTACGCTAGCATATGAAAACAAGCTTACTCATGGACACAGTGTTTCCTCACTGAACAGTTATTGTTTACCTAATTAAATTTCAAGGCTACTCTATGCTTGTAGATATAGCCAACATAGATATGAGAGAAAAATCATCGAAACTGTTTTTCAATCAGCATGTTTTAAATAGCAAATGTTAAAAATTGTACAAGAAGTCTCAGAAAACTACCCAAGAAAGTCACATATGCTGCTTCTCTCAAGTTATGTGTAGGTGTTATTAGTACTAATGTATCTATTATATAAAGATTCCAAAGACTCATGGAAAAATAGATCAATTAATTACCGTGACCTCAGCTAATCATTGCTTGCTTTGGTGGCTATGAATAACGACTGAGACTGTATTTACATACTTTAGAACACTGACAATATATTAAAGTATCTCAGTGTTGTTTCTTCTTTCAGTAAAGATGATGTCTGCAAACGCAGTGGCTAAAGTGATGATCATCCTGCTGGCAGTTTGTCTTCTTACCCAAACAGATGGGAAACCTGTCAAGTAAGTGCTGCAGCCCATTGTGCATGTGCAGGGAAGTGTGGACTAGAGGCTTTGTAGTGGATTTTAATGTTGTGGACATGGGGAGCTAATGGAGTGGTCCTCTCTTTCTCTCCTTTCTAGGAAGAGAGCTGTCAGTGAAATACAACTTATGCACAATCTGGGCAGACACCTGGCCTCCATGGAGAGGATTCAGTGGTTGAGAAAGAAGCTGCAAGATGTACACAATTTTGTTAGTCTTGGAGTCCAAATGGCTGCCAAAGAAGGCGGTTACCAGAGGCCCACCAAGAAGGAGGAAAATGTCCCCATTGATGGCAATCCAAAAAGTCTTGGCGAGGGAGACAAAGCTGATGTGGATGTATTAGTTAAGGCTAAATCTCAGTAAATGCTGATTTATTCTAGACAGTACATGGCAATGACAAATGCTGCTACCTTTTCAAGCTCTATAAAGATCATCAAGTACTATTACTTCTATTGTAATGAAAATTGGGAATTTTTTGATTCCACTTTTGCTCGTTTAAGGTCTCTTTCAATGATTCCATTTCAATGTGTTCATCTTTTTAAAGTATTACACATTTCCACTTCTCTCCTTAAATATAAATAAAGCTTTAATGATCATGAATCAAATAAGCAGAGTTTCTTACTTGTTAAAACTTTGTCTGAGAGTTGGAGGGCTGGCTTAGAAGTTAAGCGTGCATACTGCTGCCTCAGATGACTTGAGTTTGGTCCCAGGACCCACATCAAGGTCTCACAACCACCTGTCCATCCACTTTCAGGATGGCCCAATGCCCTCAGCCTAGCCAGGACTTGCACTCATGTGCACATAGCCACACAATTATAAGGAATTTAAGATAACTACAAAGAAGAAGAAGAAGAAGAAGAAGAAGAAGAAGAAGAAGAAGAAGAAGAAGAAGAAGAAGAAGAAGAAGAAGAAGAAGAAGAAGAAGAAGAAGAAGAAGAAGAGGAAGAAGAAGAAGAAGAAGAAGAAGAAGAAGAAGAAGAAGAAGAAGAAGAAGAAGAAGAAGAAGAAGAAGAAGAAGAAGAAGAAGAAGAAGAAGAAGAAGAAGAAGAGGAAGAGGAAGAAGAAGAAGAAGAAGAAGAAGAAGAAGAAGAAGAAGAAGAAGAAGAAGAAGAAGAAGAAGAAGAAGAAGAAGAAGAGAAGAAGAAGAAGAAGAAGAAGAAGAAGAAGAAGAAGAAGAAGAAGAAGAAGAAGAAGAAGAAGAAGAAGAAGAAGAAGAAGAAGAAGAAGAAGAAGAAGAAGAAGAAGAAGAAGAAGAAGAAGAAGAAGAAGAAGAAGAAGAAGAAGAAGAAGAAGAAGAAGAAGAAGAAGAAGAAGAAGAAGAAGAAGAGCCAAAATAAATCCCATGTCTTTTGTCATGGTGCATACCCAAATGGTTTTATTAACATGAGTTTGTAAAACACAAGAAAATTTTTCTTTAATTCATTTAGCTCAGTCAATAGCTTGAACACTGTCTGCTTTTAATTTCAGAGTACTAGGCCCCCAAATTCACATTAGCTGATTATTATTCTTCCCTTCTTTTCAGTAAGCCCAATGAAATACTCAGAAAATGGGGCTGAAAGTGTCTGAGAATTGACTGCAAAGCATTTGTCATTTCATAAATTCACAGTGTATTTATACTCAAACTGCAAGGAATAGAAAACACAGTATTTATCCATTATTCACAAATCCTTATTTAGTGTCCATCACAGATAATGTATTCAGTTATTTTGTTTTGCACAGAGATGGTGCTTGTCTTCATGGAACCCCCAAATTTTGGCATTAATTCATAATAACTTTGAGGAGTATGAAGAATGAAAAACACATATACTTCAGGGGTGTAAAATACAGACCATATGGTATTTACAACAGAGATACACAACAAAATATTTTGCTATAATGGAAATATTCCATACTCATGATTCCTAGTAATACTAGTCACATTTATGTTCATCTAGGACATGGCTAGCATAGCTGTGAAAACTGATTTAAATTTTGTTTAAATTTAAGTAGCAGCTTGTGGTCAGTATTGTACTTCCAAGCTGTAGGTCCTTTGAAGATCTACAGGTTTCACTTCCAGCCACTTAATGCCATAAATTAGATATTATATATGCCTGTGATGAAAGCTAACCAATTCGTTGTTTTTCCTATTTAAAATGGCCACACTTACTATTTAAGAGTTTGTATTACAACATATGTAGACTTTCTTTTAAAAGTAAAGATAAAAAGGCTGGCCACAGTGGCACACATCTTTGATCCCAACACTCAGGAGGCAGAGGTAGGTAAATCTCTGTGAGCTGGAGGCTAGCCTGGCCCATACATTAAGTTCCAGGCACAATTAATACAGGATAAGAGCATCTCATAAAAACACAATGGGTCCATACTACTCATTGTTCAGGTTATGCAGGAGAACTTTATCAGTTCCTCTTTGGCCATATAACCTACATTCTATTTCTTCTCTCACAGCTACGTATTCTTTAGATTGGCTAGTCTGTCATGTTTTTTTTTTTTATTCGATATGTTTTTTATTTACGTTTCAAATGATTTCCCTTTTATAGACCCCCCACTCCCCGAAAGTCACATAAGCCCCCTTCCCTCCCCCTGTTTTCCCACCCAACCCTTCCCACTTCCCTGTTCTGGTTTTGCCCTATACTGCTACACTGAGTCTTTCCAGAACCAGGGGCCACTCCTCCGTTCTTCTTGTACCTCATTTGATGTGTGGACTATGTTTTGGGTATTCCAATTTTCTAGGTTAATATCCACTTATTAGTGAGTGCATACCATGATTGATCTTTTGAGTCTGGGATACCTCACTTAGTATGATGTTCTCCAGCTCCATTCATTTGCCTAAGAATTTCATGAATTCATTGTTTCTAATGGCTGAATAGTACTCCATTGTGTAGATATACCACATTTTTTGCATCCACTCTCTGTTGAGGGATACCTGGGTTCTTTCCAGCTTCTGGAAATTATAAATAGGGCTGCTATGAACATAGTGGAACATGTATCCTTATTACATGCTGGGGAATCTTCTGGGTATATGCCCAGGAGTGGTATAGCAGGATCTTCTGGAAGTGAGGTGCCCAGTTTTCTGAGGAATCGCCAGACTGATTTCCAGAGTGGTTGTACCAGTTTGCAACCCCACCAGCAGTGGAGGAGTGTTCCTCTTTCTCCACATCCTCGCCAACATCTGCTGTCTCCTGAATTTTTAATTTTAGCCATTCTGACTGGTGTAAGGTGAAATCTCAGGGTTGTTTTGATTTGCATTTCCCTAATGACTAATGAAGTTAAGCATTTTTTAAGATGCTTCTCCGCCATCAGAAGTTCTTCAGGTGAAAATTCTTTGTTTAACTCTGTACTCCATTTTTTAATAGGGTTATTCGGTTTTCTGGAGTCTAACTTCTTGAGTTCTTTATATATATTGGATATTAGCCCTCTATCTGATGTAGGGTTGGTGAAGATCTTTTCCCAATTTGTTGGTTTCCGATTTGTCCTTTTGATGGTGTCCTTTGCCTTACAGAAACTTTGTAATTTTATGAGGTCCCATTTGTCAATTCTTGATCTTAGAGCATATGCTATTGGTGATCTGTTCAGAAACTTTCCCCCTGTACCGATGTCCTCAAGGGACTTCCCCAGTTTCTTTTCTATTAGCTTCAGAGTGTCTGGCTTTATGTGGAGGTCCTTGATCCATTTGGAGTTGAGCTTAGTACAAGGAGACAAGGATGGATCAATTCCCATTCTTCTGCATGCTGACCTCCAGTTGAACCAGCACCATTTGTTGAAAAGGCTATCTTTTTTCCATTGGATGTTTTCAGCCCCTTTGTCGAGGATCAAGTGGCCATAGGTGTGTGGGTTCATTTCTGGATCTTCAATCCTGTTCCATTGATCCACCTGCCTGTCACTGTACCAATACCATGCAGTTTTTAACACTATTGCTCTGTAGTATTGCTTGAGGTCAGGGATACTGATACCCCCAGAATTTCTTTTATTGTTGAGAATAGTTTTAGCTATCCTGGGGTTTTTGTTATTCCAGATGAATTTGAGGATTGCTCTTTCTAACTCTGTGAAGAATTGAGTTGGGAATTTGATGGGTATTGCGTTGAATCTGTATATTGCTTTTGCCAAAATGGCCATTTAGACTATATTAATGCTGCCGATCCATGAGCATGGGAGGTTTTTTCCATTTTTTGAGGTCTTCTTCCATTTCCTTCTTCATAGTCTTGAAGTTCTTGTCATACAGATCTTTCACATATTTGGTAAGAGTCACCCCAAGGTACTTTATACTGCTTGTGGCTATTGTGAAGGGTGTCATTTCCCTAATTTCTTTCTTGGCCTGCTTATCCTTTGAGTATAGGAAGGCTACTGATTTGCTTGAGTTGATTTTATAACCTGCCACTTTGCTGAAGTTGTTTATCAGCTGTAGGAGTTCTCTGGCAGAGTTTTTTTGGTCACTTAGGTAGACTATCATATCATCTGCAAATAATGATAGTTTGACTTCTTCCTTTCCAATTTGTATCCCTTTGACCTCCTTATGTTGTCTAATTGCCCGAGCAAGTACCTCAAGTACAATATTGAAAAGATAAGGAGAAAGGGGACAGCCCTGTCTAGTCCCTGACTTTAGTGGGATTGCTTCAAGTTTCTCTCCATTTAGTCTGATGCTGGCTACTGGTTTGCTGTATATTGCTTTTACTATGTTTACATATGGGCCTTGAATTCCTGTTCTTTCCAAGACTTTAAGCATGAAAGGATGCTGAATTTTGTAAAATGCTTTTTCAGCATCCAATGAAATGACCATGTGGTTTTTTTCTTTGAATTTGTTTATGTAGTGGATTGCATTGATGGATTTCCTTATATTGAACCAACCCTGCATCCCTGGGATAAAGCCTACTTGATCATGGTGGATGATCATTTTGATATGTTCTTGGATTCGGTTGGCAAGAATTTTATTGAGTATTTTTGCATTGATGTTCATAAGGGAAATTGGTCTGAAGTTCTCTTTCTTTGTTGGATCTTTGTGTGGTTTTGGTATCAGCGTAATTGTGGCTTCGTAGAAGGAATTGGGTAGTGTTCCTTCTGTTTCTATTTTGTGGTATAGTTTAAAGAGTATTGGTGTTAGGCCTTCTTTGAAGGTCTGATAGAATTCTGCACTGAAACCATCTGGTCCTGTGCCTTTTATGGTTGGAAGACTTTCTATGACCCCTTCTATTTCTTTAGGGGTTATGGGACTGTTTAGATGATCTATTTGGTCCTGATTTAATTTTGGTATTTGGTATCTGTCAAGGAAATTGTTCATTTCCTCCAGATTCTCCAGTTGTGTTGAGTATAGGCTTTTGTAGTAGGATCTAATGATTTTTTTGGATTTCCTCAGTTTCTGTTGTTATATCCCCCTTTTCATTCCTAATTTTGTTAATTTGGATACTTTCTCTGTGCCCTTTGGTCAGTCTGGCTAAGGGTTTATTTATCTTGTTGATTTTTCTCAAAGAACCAGCTCCTGGATTCATTGATTCTTTGTATGGTTCTCTTTGTTTCCACTTGATTGATTTCAGCCCTGAGTTTGATGATTTCCTGTCTTCTACTCCTCCTGGGTGAATTGGCTTCTTTTTGTTCCAGGGCTTTCAGGTGTGTCGTTAAGCTGCTAGTGTATGCTCTCTCCATTTTCTTTTTGGAGGCACTCAGGACTATGAGTTTTCCTCTTAGCACTGCTTTCATTGTGTCCCAAAGATTTGGGTATGTTGTACCTTCATTTTCATTAAATTCTAAAAAGTCTCTGATTTCTTTCTTTATTTCTTCTTTGGCCAAGGTGTCATTGAGTAAAGTATTGTTCAGCCTCCATGTGTATGTGGGCTTTCTGTTGTTTTTGTTGCTATTGAAAACCACTCTTACACCATTGTGATCTAATAGGAGGCATGGGATTAGTTCTATCTTCTTGTATTTGTTGAGGTCTGTCTTGTGACCAATTATATGATCGATTTTGGAGAAGGTACCATGAGGTGCTGAGAAAAAGGTATATTCTTTTGCTTTAGGGTGAAATGTTCTATAAATATCAGTCAAATCCAATTGGTCCAAAGATTCAATTAGTTTTACTGTGTCCCTGTTTAGTTTCTGTTTTCCTGATCGGTCCATTGAGGAGAGTAGAGTGTTGAAGTCCCCCACAATTATTGTGTTAGGTGAAATGTGTGCTTTGAGCTTTAGTAAAGTTTCTTTTACGAATGAGGGTGCCCTTGCATTTGGCACATAGATGTTCAGAATTGAAAGTTCTTCTTGGTGGATTTTTCCTTTGACCAGCAAGAAGTGTCCCTCAGTGTCTCTTTTGATGACTTTAGGTTGAAAGTCAATTTTATCTGATATTAGAATGGCTACTCCGGCTCGTTTCCCAAGACCATTGGCTTGTAAAATTGTCTTTCAGCCTTTTACTCTAAGGTAGTTTTTGTCTTTGACATTTAGGTGTGTTTCCTGTATGCAGCAAAATATAGGGTCCTGTTTCCTTATCCAGTCTGTTAGTCTATGTCTTTTTATTGGGGAATTGAGTCCATTGATGTTAAGAGATATTAAGGAATAGTGATTATTACTTCCTGTCATTTTTTATGTTATTTTTATATTTGAGTGGTTATCTTCTTTTAGGTTTGATGAAGGAAGGTTACTATCTTGCTTTTGCCAGGGTGTAGTTTCCCTCCTTGTATTGGAGTTTTCCTCCTATTATTCTTTGCAGAGCTGGGTTTGTGGAAAGATATTGTATAAATTTGGTTTTGTCATGGAATATCTTGCTTTCTCCATCTATTGTGATTGAGAGTTTTGCTGGGTATAGTAGTCTTGGCTGACATTTTGTTCTCTTAGAGTCTGCATGAGATCTGCCCAGGATCTTCTAGCTTTCATGGTCTCTGGTGAAAAGTCTGGTGTGATTCTGATAGGTCTTCCTTTATATGTTACTTGGCCTTTTTCTCTTACTGCCTTTAATATTCTTTCTTTATTTAGTGCATTTGGGGTTTTAATTATTATGTGGCAAGAGGTATTTCTGCTCAGGTCCAGTCTGTTTGGAGTTCTGTAGGCTTCTTGTATATTCATAGGCATCTCTCTCTTTAAGTTGGGAAAGTTTTCTTCCATAATTTTGTTGAAGATATTTGCTGGCCCTTTCAGTTGTAAATCTTTACTCTCATCTATACCTATAATCCTTAGGTTTGGTCTTCTCATTGTGTCCTGGATTTCCTGGATGTTCTGGGATACAAGCATTTTGCATTTTGCATTTTCTTTGACTGTTGAGTCAATGGTTTCTATGATATCTTCGGCATCTGAGATTCTTTCTTCCATCTCTTGTATTCTGTTGTTTATATTTGCATCTTTGGCCCCTGATTTCTTCTCAAGGTTTTATATCTCCAAAGTTGTCTCCCTTTGTGATTTCTTAGTTGTTTCTACTTTTGTTTTTAGATCCAGGATGGTTTTGCTCAGTTCCATCATTTGTTTGTTTGTGTTTTCCTGTAATTCTTTAAGAGGTTTTTTTGTTTCCTCTTTCATGACTTCTGCCTGTTGACTCAAGTTCTCCTGCATTTCTTTAAGGTTTTTTTGCGTTTCTTCTTTATTGGCTTCTATCTCTTGAGCCTTATTCTCCTGCATTTCTTTAAGTGATTTTTGTGTTTCCATTTTACGGGTTTCTAGCTTATTCATGTTCCCCTGTATTTCTTTAAGAGATTCATTTATGTCCTTTTTGTCTTCTTCTAGCAGCATCATGACCAGTGGTTTTAAATCCAAATCTTGTTTCTCTGGTGTGTTGGCATAACCAGGACTTGCTAATGTTGGAGAGTTTGGTTCAGATGCTGCCATATTGCCTAGATTTCTGTTATTAGCATTCCTGCATTTGCCCTTTGCCATCTTGTTCTCTGGAGTTAGTTGGTCTTGTCTCTGGCTGGTGTTTGAGCCTCCTGAGGGGCTCTGGAGCTATTTCTGCAACACTGGATGGCTGGATTTCCCCTGTAGCAGATTGCTGATGTGCTGTCCTCCTCTTGGGTGCCCTTGCAGCCCTAGTGTGCTTTGCCCAAGATTGTGTCTGTGAACCAGATGGTGCCCGTTTGCTCCTTCAGGGAGTGCTGAAGGGTGTATGCTGCGGGGACCTTTTCTGAGTGCTGATCACTCTGCTGGGCAGCCGATCTCCCAACTGGGTTGGTGCACACAAGGCTAACCTAGCTGCTCAGGCCCTGAGTCTAGGCAAAAGCCTGGGAGGCCAAGAACTGAGCAAAGTTCCCCTTGGGCTATGACTGTTAATTGGGTGTGTTAGGTGGCCAGGATGGCTGGCGTGCGCTCGCTCCCTGAAAGTGCCGGGAGAGTCTGCTGGGCTAACAACCTCCTGGGCGGGTTGACACACAGATGGCCCACCGAGCAGCCCAGTTCTTGGGGTCAGTCCAGGGCCTGTTGGGGCCTATGCCCCCACTATGTTAGCCTTGGGCTATGCCTGTTACCCAGCTTTGCCTGCTCGAACTCTCTGGTGTCCTGTAGGTAAAATGGTGGCGCACGCGCCGGGCCCAGGCAAAAAACCTCCTGGCTGGGTTGGCACCCCGATGGCCTCCCGAACAGCCCAGGGCCTGGGTGCAGGCCAACGCCCATCGGGCTTAGACCCCCGCATGTTGGCCTTGGGGTATATTTGCATACCTCAGCCTGTCTGATCTCTCTGGAGTCCGAGAACCAAGATGGAGGTGAGTCTCTCCTGACTGGCGGGAGGCAGAGTTCTGAAGTGGCTTCTGTACGGTGAAAGGCACCGTAAATCCGCCGCTGCTTGCAGCCCAGCTGGCCAGCGATGGCCAGTGGTCGAGGACGCAGGGCCTCCCTGGACCCTGTCACCTTGGTTCCACTGCTGATGGCCCTTCAACTGGACCAGCTGCTGCTGCCGCCGCCCAATTCATCTGTCATGTTTTTAAACATTTTCTTCTACAAGACATGGAATCAATCTTTTCGACCTAAACCCAATATTCCCATTTTCATTTTTCTGCTAGTCAGCATCTAAATTAGTTTGGATAATGAAATTGATATTAATATTTTCACCTAAATTTACTAGAAACTTAATTGATTAATTGCTTTGTTTCATTTTGGTTTTGCTTGTTTGTTTGAGACTGGTTTCTATATGTAGCCCTGACTGTACTGGAACTCTCTTTGTAGACCAGGCTGGTCTCGAACTCATATAGATACGCCTAGCCTTGGCCTCCCAGGTTCTGGGATTAAAGACATGGGCCACCTTGTCCAGTAACTAGTCATTTATTTATGTAACATCACCTGAACATGAGTCCTGGGTATGTGAAGAGGTTTGTAGGGTGGTAATGGGTTCACTTATACCAAGTCATCCTAGGTTTGTCACCATTCCAGCTGGCCAGGAGTAGGAAATCATTGTGGATGTGCCAGATCTGGAAAAGGTGATATTCCCCTTTTAAAATGTAACTGCAATATTTTTGGAATTATACTAAATGTATACATTAGTTTTAGGATAAATTAGGTCTTTATCTTTATCTCATTTAGTCCATGAGCACTGTCAGATTCCTAATAGACTCTCATCTCTTTTCATGATTTTTAAATAGGCTGTGATTTTCCTCTGGATTTTACACAGCTAATGTTAATTACTAAATACAATCCAGATCTGTGTCTATCCTGAGGGGAAACCAAGGTTTTATTATTTTTCTAGCTGATAATATTTTTGTGTAGAATAATATTCAGTTTTCTCCTACACTAATAACTTCATTGGGTTTATTTATTTATTTTTTTATTTTTATTTTTTGGTTTTTTTCGAGACAGGGTTTCTCTGTGTAGCCCTGGCTGTCCTGGAACTAACTCTGTAGACCAGGCTGGTCTCGAACTCAGAAATCTGCCTGCCTCTGCCTACCAAGTGCTAGGATTAAAGGCATGTGCCACCACCGCCTGGCATTGGGTTCATTTATTAATTAAAATTGTTTATCTTTTGATAAAGCTTTTTATACTGTGGATCATGCAAAATCATGGCACATTTACCTCTTTTCTCCTTCTTATTACACATCTTTGTTTTTTGGGGTTTTGTTGTTGTTGTTGTTGTTGTTGTTTTGTTTTTTCTTTTTTTCTTTTCTTTTTTTTTTTTTTTTTTGGTTTTTTCAAGACAGGGTTTCTCTGTGTAGCCCTGGCTGTCCTGGAACTCACTCTGTAGACCAGGCTGGCCTCGAACTCGCCTGCCTCTGCCTCCCAGAGTGCTAGGATTACAGGCGTGCGCCAGCGCCACCACCGCCCAGCCACATCTTTGTTTCTTATAGTTTTATTCAGTACCTGTAACTTAATTTTTAAATTATGAGGAATGCTACTGTTCTTTAGTATACTCTGGACCTTAAAAGCAGTGTGCCAATAACTTCTCCAGAAAATAAGGCTCTTAACATACTATCATATTCTCTTTCATTTCTCTCTTGGTCTGCAAAAAGGCTCTTTGGAAACATAAAGCACTAGACTTTTAAATATGCTTTCTTTATAAACACATACAATCTTAGCTTACAGGATGTGAATTTTATAAATTAATTTGTCTGACTACAATTAAAGGTCCATAACAAAAATTAGTTTATTAGCTTTATAACAACTTTTTTGTTGTTTCTTTTAAGACTGGTTTTCTCTGTGTAGCCCTAGCTGTTCTGGTACTCACTCTGTAGCCCAGGCTGGCCGTGAACTCTGCCTGACTCTGCCTCCTGAATACTAGGATTACAGGTGGTATACCACCACCACACAACTTATATCCACCATATTACAGAATCCTTGAAAATAATATAAATTTCATATTTCATTTTTAATTCTAATCCAGCAAAGAATGAAATCATGACTTTTGCAGGAAAGTGGATAGAACTGGAGATCATGTTAAGCAAAATAAAATAGACTCCATTGCATATGCAAGATGTAGAAATGTGTATTTGTAGGACATTAGAGGAGAAACAGATCATGAGATGGCAAGAAGAGATCTATAGGGAGAGGGAATAAGAGAAAACAATGGCTAGGCAGGTGGTGGCAGTGCACACCTTGATTCCCAGCACTCGAGGTGAGGCGGGAGGGTGGGGCAGGGAGAAGAGAATGATAGATTTTCTTTATAAAAAGTGAAGTTTTTGTATATCCCAATCTTGTATAAAATATATGGCTTGTTTAAAAGATTTCATTTGTGTATAAGGGTGTGTATAAGACTAGAGTTAGAGTTATAAGCCATTGTGAGCTGCCTGATGTGGGCACTGGGGTCAGAACTCAAGTCCTCTGGAAGAACAGCAAGTGCTCTTAACTGTAAACTATCTTCCCAGGCCATCTTTAAGAAAAAGAAAAAGAAAAAAGAAAAGAAAAGAAAAAAGAAAATATAGGGGCTGGAGAGATGACTCAGTGGTTAAGAGCACTGACTGCTCTACTGAAGGTCCTGAGTTCAAATTCCAGCAACCACATGGTGGCTCACAACCATCCGTAATAATGCCCTTTTCTGGGGTGTCTGAAGACAGCTTAAGTGTACTTATTTACATATAATAAATAAATAAATCTTTAAAAAAAATATAAAATGAACATCCACTTTCCACCCTTGAGATTATATATTAGCATGCTGCCAGTATTTTAGAATTCCCATGTAGATCTTTAATTTTTTTTTACCATATTCTTAATGTTTATCATTACTCTCTTGGTTTTTTTCCTAATTACCACATATCTGTGAATTTTAAAAAGTAGGATATCTAGTTTTTTTTCAAATATTTGTCTTTGTAAATTATGGAGTCTGTATTTCCCATATTCCCTGCCTCACCATTCACCATGGCTATGCCTCCGTATCTCCCAATTTAAAGTTTTTTGTTTGTCTTTTTTATTTTTTTCTTTTGTTAGTTAGAATCCAATATAACATAGCCGTATATATGAGTTATCCTGGATGATTCGTTGCTATAAGAATAAACCCCAGGTTGGAACAGGGCCACACGCTGACAGATGCTCTCCCTCAGCTCAGTCACCCTGTCTACATTTGTAGTCCCCCACCCTCTGTCCCCAGGAGGGAACCTTGAATGATGAGAACTCAGTTTCAGTCTTCCTTCTTTGGAAAAGGCTGGATACCTCTCTGTACTAGAGGTAGCCTGGATGGACCCTTGGAGGACAAATTCTGTTAGGCACTCGGAAGCCACCTTTTTGACTTGTTTCCTGACTGCTGCGTCTTGGGGGTCACAAACATGCAATGGTGCTCTCTAAACACTGAGCTATACCTCAGACATGACCCATTATCTCGTTCTCAGGATACTTACGAAGCAAGACATTTGGATTTCCAGAGTAAGTGGTAGATTAGAAGCTGCTTCTGTGTGCATCTCTGGCTGTGAAGAAAAACAAATCACAAGGGGAACTCCCTGAGTCATCCTACTGGTGTTCGGGCAGGAGAAGGCCACCAGAGACAGTCACGGAGAAGAGCACGGTCCCTCTCCCTCTCTCCCTCTCTCCCTCTCTCTTTCCCTCCCCCTCCCTCCCTCTCCCCCCTCTCTCTCCCTCTCCCTCTCCCTCTCCCTCCCTCTCCCTCTCCGTCTCCCTCTCTCTCTCTCTCTCTCTGTTCTCTCCTCTAGTAAAGAACATGGATCTCTATGTCACCGACTCTCTGAGACATGTAGGAGTTACCACTTGGCTTACACGTAGACACCCTTCCTTCCTACACAAATCAAGAATTCTCTGATGCAAGTAAAAACCTCCACAGGTTGCAAAGCTCAGTATGGTCAGCATTTGCTTCTGGTGCACAAAAAAAGAGACGTTTCTAAAATGAATGTAGTATCAAAGCAATCATGAGGCCAGCCCAGCACTCTGCTGGTATACAGCACCAGGCTGACTGGTAGGAAACACAAGGAACTCCACCTAGCAGATTCCATGAGACCCTCACAGAGGTTTCTCCAATTCATTGCTTTTAAATTAGTTTCTTTTTCTCGCCTTTTGACTTTTTGTTATATTTTATAAAACGTTTAGTATTTATTTGTTTGTAATTTCATACATGAATTTAGATCATACTCATTCCTCTTCCTTCCCCTAACTACTCTGGGACACACACACACACACACACACACACACACACACACACACCCCTTTTTCCAAAGTCATGACTACCTCTTCCTCCTCTTTTATTCCAAGTTTAATTATCATGCACATGGATAGAGGGTGCCATCTACTGGAGGACGGGTAAACTACCTTGGATTATGCCATTGAAAACTGACTCACTTTTCCAGAAGCATCAAATGCCAACAGTGCCTCTTCTAGGGTTGGGGTGGAGTCTCATGGGTCTCATGAGACTCCTCCCTCTTTACTCTGGAGCACTGACTGGCTTAATCTTGTAGCATTTTCTATGCTAACAACCACGGTTCTATAAGTTCATGAGTGAAATAGTCATGTTCAGAAGACATTTTGCAACAATCTTCCCATGCCTCTGGCTTTTCCGACCTTTCTCCGCCCTCTTCTGCAAGGTTCACTGACCTTTTGAAGTGAGAAGGTGAGATACAAATGTCTTGTTCAGGGCCGAGCAGACCAATTATACTCTGCAGTTTGGCTTGTTGTGATTTTCTATATAATCACCATTCCACAGAGGAGCTTCTCTGATGAGAGTGAGCTGCATTGTGGGTACAAGTATGTGGAGTGGGACTTCAATCCAATTTGGAGGCTGTTGGTTACCCCATAACACACATGTCACTATTGAACCAATGGGAATGTCTTGTCAAGCCACAGATTATTGGAGGTGGTAGGAATCATGGCTGGGTAAGACTGCTGTTTTTTTCTTTCTCTCCTAGGAACCTGCAAAGCACACTCCGGCACAATGAAAGCTAGCCGGCAAGGGTGATGCTTTCAGATCTGTATTAATTTGATTTTTCTATGTTCAGCTTTGCGTAGTGGCAATATTGTAGCCAATGAGGTTTATCTGAGGCATGATTATTGCTAATTGATTTTTCTATGTTCTATGAGCAAACTATATGGTGTCTACAATTGGGTCTTACCACCAAGCTCTAGTGAGCAACCAAGAACAATGGTAACAGTCTGTACTCTTCAGGTGGCTATTGTGTAAAGAACTATTTTTTCTTTGTCTTTAATTTTAATCATGTTTTCTTTTCGTCGTAAAATTATTTTTTTTTATTCTGTGCTGTGGGAAGCCATTAGAGAGACCCTCACTTTGGCTGACAGGGCTAAAGCCCTGAGAAAAGCAAACAAGAGCCTCTCCAATGGGTATTTGTTTAGCCATTGTCTCGAGATTACTGCAGAATGATCCTGCCTGCGTCAACATCGCTGACTCCGGGTATCTTCATCAGATAACCTCCTCACCTCCTGCTGTAAATGCCAGGAATACCTCTGCCCCTCTTTGTCCTTGCCTTGGGGTACTCCCCTTCTGGAAGCCTTAAAACCTGGGTACCCCAGAACATTAAACGAGGCTTTGACACAACTCAGAGTGGCTTTTCATTCTTGGTGCTTGGCCTTCGTCTCTCTCCCCCCCTTTTGACCCGCAGGTAGCACCCCTTCGGAACCCTGGAATAACTGACCCGCGGGACGGGTTACAGTGGCGCCCGAACAGGGACCCGAAGTACGGTCAACTACCGGACGACGGAGTAGAAATCCCGGGAAAAGGAATGAAGGACCCCACAGACCGCATCGCTCGTGCGTCGCTGGAGGGGCAGGTGAGTGGCCAAACATTGTCGTCCGATTGTCATTGGGGAAAAAAAAGAGGCTAAAGAGGCTTGATTCATAGGAGAAATCAAGCAATCATTCAGGGAGAGAGGAGTAAGAGTTAAGAAAAAAGATTTAATTAAGTTCTTTTGTTTTGTCATGAGAAATGTCCTTAGTTAATTTTAAGTGGACCTGACATTCACCCGCTAACTTGAGATAAGGTTGGTAAAGAAATTAATAAGATTTTGAAAACAGGTACAGGTGAACCAATGTCTGATACATTCTTTAGTTACTGGAGGCTCATTCAGAGTGAGAACGAGGACCCTGCTGAATATTGCCTCCGCCCTTTGTCTCAGGCAGCTTCTGTGACCTTGCTTTCCCGTAAAAAGAACTCTCCAAAACCTTCCTTGGTCGTTATAGACAGGTCTGAGTCCCCGCCATCCGCTCCTGTAACTTCTCTTTATCCTCCGCTCCTGAGGAACCCATCCCTTGCTGATATGCCATTAAGTTTAGAGACCCCCTGGGGAGAAAGCCAACTTGGAGGAGAAAAGCTACAGAGAGCAAGCAGTCCTCTTAAAGGAGCTACAAGGGACAAATGGTCACTCTAACTTCAAGATTTATTTCAAGTCAAATGCCTAGAAAAAGCCAGAGCCAAAACAAGCCCCTCCACGTGGCCTGCCACCCTATACCCTGTGATAGGCATGCAGCGTGGCTCCTCTCAGCCAGATCCCTCAGACCTTAACTGGGTCCAGGCAATCACCAGAGATCGTCCTATACTCAGCCTTAAAATAAATGGTAAAAGCTTTGAGGGCATCTTAGACTCAGGTGCTGATTCTACTGTGATCTCGCAATGTGCTTGGCCCCCTGCTTGGCTTTTGCAAGCCTCTCTGACCCATCTGCAGGGGATTGGACAATCAAAAAAATACTCTCCAGAGCTCAAAGTTGCTGACTTGGGAGGACAGAGGGAAATACTGGCTCTACTCAGCCCTCCGTGGTTTCTGGTCTGCCTGTTAACCTCTGGGGAAGAGACATTCACTTTCAAATGAGAGTCCTTATGTGTAGTCCCAATGAGGTTATTGCTCAACAAATGCTCTCCCAGGGCTATCTCCCTGGACAGGGACTAGGCAAAAATGGACAGGGGAGACCCATGCAGGTAGAAGTCAGAGACTGCTGCTGAGGCGGCCAGAGAAAAACTGCTCATGGGCAGCATGTAAGACCTGGACTCTCCTCCCATCCCTCTCCACAGGTGTGTGTGTTCAACTAGGCATCCTCCTTCCCCCTTGTTAAATCTTAAACAAGAGAAAAAGCAGGTTGCAGAAAAGCAGTTTTTGCATGTGTAGGACACGGTATCAAAAAATATATATAAATAATAATAATAATAATGGTTAGAAGCTATTTCAAAACTCTCCTGGAAAGGAGAAGAAAATGGGAGACGTCCTGTTTTCTCTCTGAAACCTACTGGAGATCTCCTTAGTTCAGGTTAAGATATTTGGATCTTTTGGGACATCAAGTTCCCTCGTTGTCTATTGTACGTCTTTGGTGCACCAAAACTTGTCTATATGTGTGTCAATTCATGTTGTCCATTGTTTTGTTTGGCTGAATGATTGGTTGTTTTTTATGTTTTATGTAAAAAAAAAAAATGGTAAAAAGGCGTTATCTTGCTGGCAGTCCTGCCAATTGTGGTTTACACAGAGGAGGCTAATTTGAGGTGCCTCACATTCTAAGGTAGGAGTCAAAGACAGCTGGAAAAAAAAAAAAAAAAGAAAAAAAGAAAAACTGCTTCTTAAAGAGCAAGCAGCCGGACAAGTGGAAATGGTTAATTCTCCTAGAAAAATTTCTATCATGATGATGATTGGGTTCAAAGTGCTTTATTCCTCTGAAGTTACAGCTAGAAAAAAATATATATTTGGTTTAAATTTATGAGATTTGTATGATCGCTTCATTTTTATTTCTAATTAGTCTTAAAGGTATAAATGTTTTACATATCGACTATAGAGTTATAAATTAATTGGTTATGATTTAAAAGGTATAATGTTACAAAAAAAAAAAGGTTAGTTTAAAACTGATGATTCAGTGTCGGAGCCATCTTAACTAGCTACATGTGGCATGACGCAACCCAGGAAATACAGGCGTTTAAGATGCTTCTAAATTGACATGGTGTTTTGTGTAAATCTTGGCCTGGAGATTGGACTTATAAGAAATATGATTTAAAATAATGTCTCTTCAATAAGTTACAAAGTCATACATTCAAACACAAGATGATGGACAAACTTTACAATATAAAAATATATTTGCCATTAATTTTAAGGAGAAAAGATTGTTTAAAACTGGGTTTTGCTTTCAACAAATTGTAGCTATGCTTTGATATTACAGGTTCCTTTTGTTATTTGACTTCTATACAATAGGGTCTGATTACAGGTTACTCTTTACAGGACTGGTGGGTGTAGGTCTGGCCTTAGAGATAACAAACTCAGATCAGGAGATTTACATTTGAGTTAATACAAAGCTCAGAGCTGCCTCAAAGCCGCTCAAAGCTGCAGAGGCTTGAGAGATGCAGTTTTGTCTTGCAGGCCTCACTTAGAGAGTTTCTGGCCAAAAGAACATTTTTAACTGATTCATACAGATATGGTTCAAAATAAAGTTCACACTTAGATCTGTAAAAGATAATAAGGCTATGTAGAAATTATAAAGGCATTAAAATTTGGCCTGTCTACTCCATAGAAAATTATTATAGGTATAGAGGGTAGTTTTTTGCTTTACATTCTGATAATTATAAAAACATTCACTTCTAACTTTAAAGGAGCATAAGCTAACTTTAAAAAACCAATAAAATAATTTCGTTAGAAAGTTATTCCTCAAGAAATGGATTGCTCTTAACATTGGGCTTTTAAAATTTTTAAGAAAATGATTTTCAAAAGATGTTAAGATAAATATTTTGCCTAAGACACTGCTTTAAGTTTGTCATTTAAGCTTCTGATGTTCTCAAGATAGATGCAAAACAAATACTGAGAGACAAAACTTGGAGAAAGCTACCATAAGTATTTGCCAACAGTTTATGATATATGTTCACTTCCATTCCTTAACAAAGAGAACATTAATATAAAATCTCTCCAAATAAGGTTTTGACATCCTCCAATAAAGATTTGATAATAATAAAATGTTACAAAATAAAATCATAAAAATATTTTTAAAAAGAATGTTTTAAGAGCATGATAAAATGTTTGTTCCTTATTTTAAACAACAATCAAATTGATTATTAATTGTTAATCTATTACATGACAAGCCTTTTTGACAAAATTAATAATTGTTATCTAAAAGATAAATTGTTAAAAATTTGCCTCTATACATGTTTTTATATTGTTATAGATTTATACATACATCCTAAAAATGCATCTACTATGGGAGTAAAGCTCATATAATTAGATCACATGTTTATTCTTTTGAGTGTCCCCTTGCTTCAGCACAGATAATTGAACTGGGTACTGTAGCTGTTCTTTTAAAATGTTAAAAATCAAACTTTTGATTTTTATATTAATAATATACATATATAGCTCATGGCTTGCAATTGCTTAAAGTTGTTTCTTTTTAATGATACTAATTCTTAAATTTTACAATTATTTATACAAATACAATTCAAAAAATTAATCAAAAATATACATATGACTATTGACAGCTTTTCAAGCTTTCTAGTTATAACTATTTTAACATAAGAAACAAAATATAAATTTAGTTGTTACATATGTTATTTTTTAATACTAAATGTTCCAAATCAGATTAAGACAAATATTATAACTGATTATTATAATCAGTCATTTGAGATGTCTTATTAACAATTTGATATTAGTCATATTACTGAGATTCCTCATAATTCGCAAAGACAAGATTTTATAGAACAAGCCCATAGAACTTTACAATATTTTTATAATAAAAGAGGGGAGAATCACATCTCTATATACCACAAAAATTTAAAAATTTTAATGCCAGGGAACTCTAAGTGTAGAGAAGAGGTATGTTTGTGTTCTTTCTACAGGATGCTGAAGGAACATGCTAGCTGCCAGAGTATGCTGATGCTGAGATTTCACCCTGGCTCTCCACCTTGCTCTCCAGCCTTTTGGGGCCCCTCCTGGGTCTTTTGTTTCTTTTGTCATTTGTCCCCTGGTCCTTTAACAGATTAACCAGTTTTGTTAAATCACAGATTGATTCTGCCTTGACAGACATGGAGGTAGCAACCATCGGCCTTCAGTTCTCTACCCTTGCTGCAGGCACAGAGCTTTCTTGGTTCCATAAGCGGTAGAAACGTCAATGCCAGGGAGGGTGACCTCCGGCTCCTAATAGTGGCTGAGGGCCATAAGCTGTGGAGTAGCCAATGACCGTGAAATATTGTGGTGCCACGAGCCAGATGCACACCGCCTATTGGCTGCAGGGTGACTCCATGACGGGATTATTGTGAGTCCGCTACCTGGATGCCCATCACACCCACCAAGGGCCTAATTAAGCCATTGGAGTGGGATGTGATGCCAGGAGTGGGTGCAACTTACATAGCCTAAGGCAGAGGCCCTGCCCTACTAGGATCTAAAAAGGCCTAGTTACTGCGGTGCTGGACGTGGGGGCAAAACCACATAGCCTAAAACAGGCTCTCCACCGACCCTCTTTCCATAGCCACCCCTCAACTTAAGAAAGAAAAAAGGAGGAGCCAGGTGGCTCCCTGAAAGATTGATAAAGCCTTATAACAAATTCCAGGGTGGCGCCTGAGAAAGACAATGTTTTCTCTTTCAGAACAATGATTAACTCCTGGACCGCAGGACCTCTTCTCCTATTAACGATGACCCTCGGAAGGGTGAGCCCCCAATTGAGCCCCTATCGAGTCTTTAATTACACATGGCTCATCATAAATCAGGCTGGGGACATTGCTAATTCCACCTCCAAGGTTACAGCCCAAATACCCTGGATTCCATTAGAGGTAGACCTTTGCAAATTGGCCCTCGGAGCCCACCCTGATTGGGGGGTGCCCAGCCAATATTTACCACAGGCTGCACCGCCAAATACAGACGATAGAACCCGGGGCCAAAATCCTACATGCCTCAATGCAGTTACCCGCTCATGGCTACAATATGCCTCTATTTATGTATGCCCTGGGGCTACTCATAGAGATCGTTCTCTGGGCGATAAATGTGGCTATGATGAGTCTTATTTTTGTGCAACCTGGGGCTGTGAGACCACAGGCGATACTTATTGGAAGCCCTCCTCCTCTTGGGACCTTATTACAGTAAAAAGGAAAAACCCTCCTCCGGGAGAGTTAGATTCTGGCCCTAAGCCTTTCAACAAGAAATGTCAAAACTGGTGCAATACCATTGTAATATCCTTCACAGCCCCTGGGAAAAATTACGATTGGCTACATTCCCGTGGGGCCGAATGGGGATTGCGCCTTTATAAGAGTGGGGAAGATACTGGATTGACTTTCACAATAAAACTAACAAAGAATATCCCCAATATACATCGAGCTTCCATAGGACCTAACCCTCAATTACATGATCTGGCCCCTCCGCCACCTAAGGAAGCCTCAAAGCCTAAGAGTCTCTCAGCCACACGAGCCCCAGGAAAGGCCCAGTCAATTACCTTGTTTCAGCCCACCATACCCCCGGGCCCTATGCCCTCTTCCAAGCTGATTCTTTCCCTCCTCAATGCCTCTGCCTCTGCTCTGCTTCTTAAGGAACAAGAGCTTAACTCGACCAGATATACAGAATGCTGGATGTGTTTTTCAGCCGCCCCCCCATTTTATGAGGGTATCGCCCTCTTTGGAAATTTTACCTATACCAACGACTCAAAGGAGCTCATTGGCACCCCTCTAGAGATTACTCTTACCGAAGTTTCGGGGGTTGGAAGCTGTATAATAGGAAAGAGCATGATTCCACCTCGGCAATTGTTAGAAATCTGCAACCACACAGTTACCATTGACGAACATTCTGATTACCTATTAGCCCCAAATTATACTCATCTGGCCTGTTCCACTGGCTTGACTACCTTTCTGGTTACCTCTCAGTTTATAAGTAAAGAGACTATTGTGTGTTGATACAATTAGTACCCAAATTTAGCATTCATGAACCAGAAGATCTTTTGAATTTTTGGGAACGGGGGAGTGAGACACCCCATAGAGCCAAGAGAGAACCTATATCGGCTATCACCCTTGCCGTCATTCTAGGGCTAGGGGCAGCTGGGACAGGCACAGGCGTTGCCTCCCTTGTCACCTCTCAACAGAATAGACAACAATACTATTTACTTAGTGCTGCCATTGATAAGGACCTGGCCGAACTCAGAGATGGTTTAGCTAATCTAAAAGACTCTGTTGCCTCCTTATCAGAAGTAGTATTACAGAACAGGAGAGGCCTCGATCTGCTTCTCCTAAAGGAGGGAGGTCTCTGTGCAGCCCTAAGGGAAGAATGCTGTGTTTATGTAGACAAGACAGGCCTGGTAGATGATAGCCTGAGGAGAGTGAAAGAGAGTTTGGAGAAACGCAATAAAGAACGAGAACAACAAGAGTCTTGGTATAAAAATTGGTTCTCCACATCCCCGTGGCTTTCCACCCTACTACCTTCTATCCTAGGACCCTTCATAGGGTTATTACTGTTAATCTCCTTTGGTCCCTGGGCTTTTCAACGATTAACCCGCTTTGTTAAATCACAAATAGACTCCACCCTACCCAAGAATTATATCTCGGTACAGTATCATCGTTTGGATGCAGCAGAAGCGGTAGGACCCAGTAAACAAGACGGCTCAGCAGAAACAACTGCAATACCTGCCCCGGAGAGGCTCGATTTCAATAAGCTCCTTTGATGAGGCTCTGCCTGGCTCCCACCCATTCATCCCTGGGCTTAGCTGAAGGGGGAGCTGACCCAAGGTAGCCGTTTTAAAGACGGGCAACTTCCTCCATCCCCTGACCAACCTAAGACATGGAGCCTTGAGGATGACAAGGTAATCCAACGACGGGTAAGGCTGCGGGATTAGAGAGGTCGATCCTAAGACAGAAACGGCTACACATTATCGGTCTGGCCCCCTTGCCCAGTATTTTCCCCGAACCTTTCCACTTCTAAAATAAGGAATAAAAGGAGGAGATGTGGGAAGCCATTAGAGAGACCCTCACTTTGGCTGACAGGGCTAAAGCCCTGAGAAAAGCAAACAAGAGCCTCTCCAATGGGTATTTGTTTAGCCATTGTCTCGAGATTACTGCAGAATGATCCTGCCTGCGTCAACATCGCTGACTCCGGGTATCTTCATCAGATAACCTCCTCACCTCCTGCTGTAAATGCCAGGAATACCTCTGCCCCTCTTTGTCCTTGCCTTGGGGTACTCCCCTTCTGGAAGCCTTAAAACCTGGGTACCCCAGAACATTAAACGAGGCTTTGACACAACTCAGAGTGGCTTTTCATTCTTGGTGCTTGGCCTTCGTCTCTCTCCCCCCCTTTTGACCCGCAGGTAGCACCCCTTCGGAACCCTGGAATAACTGACCCGCGGGACGGGTTACACTGTGCTCTTTTCTTTACTTACATTACTTTTTTCAAAAAAATTTTTTTTTCTAGCTGGGCCTGGTAGGACACACCTTTAGTCTAGGCACTTGGGAAGCAAAACCAGGCAGATCTCTGTGGTTTCAAGGCCAGTCTGGTCTACAGAGCAAGATGTTGTAGATGTATCTACAGTTGTGTTGTAATCTACCAGTTGGGACTGGACAACCAGCCACTTGTTCTTTGAAGTTTGGTTGTGGTTTTCTGTAATGATCTCCATGTGTCGGAAAGAGATGTCTGTTTGTTGAGAGACGAGATCTATACTTCCCTATGAGTATAAGAACAAATATTTAAAATGTACTTTAAAATTATGCTGGCTTGGTGAACTGGGCGTTATATGTTCCCCCCAAGACTCATGACCTCACTTGCCCTGAGTTTCCAGTACCAGGGATGTGGTTTCCCTCTTACTGGAAAGGCCTTTTTAAAAACTGCTTTATTTGATATAAATAAAAATAAACCTAACAGTTTCTTCAAAAGTCAAGAACCACTCTCTGTTGCAGGACATTGGATCACACTGCGGTCGATAAATAATTAGATTGGTATGAATTGAAAAAAGCTGCTCCTAGTGGTAGAGTGTGGGATGGTGAAAGGCAGTCTGTAGCCTGGTTAAGCAGGCTTACTCCAGAAACCCAGTAGAATATTCTACAAGGGACGGAATCAGTGAGCCATGCTCCTAGATATCTAGGCTCCTGACACCAACTCCATACTCCTGACTCCTTAACTCTATCACCCCGTGGCCATCAGTCATATAGGGCCAGGCCCCTAGTGTTCTGGCGGGACTCCACCCCCACAGTCACCTGGCTACAGCCAGGTTTTCCCCACCCCACAGTTACCTGGCAACAGTCAGGTCACCCAGCCCATTATAAAAGGGGGCTTCTTGGCCCCTCCTAGCTCTCTTGCACTTAAGTTCTCTCTGTCTCTTGTCCCCCACCCCACCGTTCCCCCTCTCACCATTCTTCTCCCCTCTTTCTACGTGGTCATGGCCAGTTCTCACGCCCTTTTTCTCTCTTTTACTTTTCTCTTTTCTTTTTCCTACTTTTCTATAACAAAGCTTTAAAACCATGGACTGCCTCTTCTTATCAAAACCCTTCATGTAGGAGAAATGAAACAGGCCTCAGTGTCTCCAGCTGTCAGAAAGGACCCAAGACTTCCCTGCCTGGCCAGGCTTCCTCCACAGGTACACTGCCTACCCCCCTCCCCCCCCCCCAACACACACACCAGAACAGCCCCACATTCTGGGCAAGGACCTTCCCCACTAGCCGGGAAGCCTCCCTTCTGTAGGTAATGCGCACCCACCATCCCTTTACAGGTAGGTGGGTCCACCCGCTGGGTATTTGGCCCTGCTCATTTTTCCTATAGTAGTGTGGTTGAGCCCTTAGTACACACCTTTAATCCCAGAAAATGAAGGAAAAGTTAGTTTCTAAAAGGAAGCTCCTATGTTTGAGAATGGCAAAGTGACAAATCAGGTATGACCAATCCTTATGAGAGGAAAAAGAGCTTACTTAAGAGAGCAGTGCAGTGCAGGGCTGTGGTGGCGCACGCCTGTAATCCCAGCACTCTGGGAGGCAGAGGCAGGCGGATTTCTGAGTTCTAGGCCAGCCTGGTCTACAGAGTGAGTTCTAGGACAGCCAGGGCTATACAGAGAAACCCTGTCTCAAAAAAAACAAAAATGAGAGAGAGAGAGAGAGAGAGAGAGAGAGAGAGAGAGAGAGAGGGAGGGAGGGAAGGAGAGGGAGGGAGGGAAGGGGAGAGATAGCAGTGCAGGACTGGAGAGGTGGCTCAGTGGTTAAGAGCGCTGGCTGCTCTTCCAAAGGTCCTGAGTTCAAATCCCATGGTGGCTTACAGCCATCTGTAATGAGATTGGATGCTGTACTGGCTAGTTTTGTGTGTCAACTTGACACAGGCTGGAGCTATCACAGAGAAAGGAGCTTCAGTTTGGGAAGTGCCTCCATGAGATCCAGCTGTGGGGCATTTTCTCAATTAGTGATCAAGTGGGGAGGGCCCCTTGTGGGTGGTTCCATCTTTGGGCTGGTGCTCTTGGGTTCTATAAGAGAGCAGGCTGAGCAAGCCAGTAAGAAACATCCCTCCATGGCCTCTGCATCAGCTCCTGCTTCCTGACCTGCTTGAGTTCCAGTCCTGACTTCCTTTAGTGACGAACTCCAACGTGGAAGTGTAAGCTCAATAAACCCTTTCCTCCCCAACTTGCTTCTTGGTCATGATGTTTGTGCAGGAATAGAAACCCTGACTAAGACAGATGCCTTCTTCTGGTATATCTGAAAACAGCTAGTGTACTTATAAATCTTTTGAGAGAGAGAGAGAGAGAGAGAGAGAGAGAGAGAGAGAGAGAGAGAGAGCGCAGTACAGGCAGATAAGAAAGGAAGTTTTACCTGGACAGTTGCACAGAGACAGGTTGCAGAGAGAACAAGATTGGCATAGATGCAGAATGAGCCAGGCAATGAGAAATGAGAAGGAGCCAGAAGATAGAACAGATTGCCAAAGTTAGTATGAGGTCAAGCAGAGCAATTCAGTTGACACAGAGAGAAGCCAGATTGAATCAGGCAGCTTGGAGAGGAGTTTGAGCCAGAACTAGCTGAGTTGAAGCAGCCAGACCAGAAAGAATAAGAAATGGTGAGCTTATTAAACAGTAAGCCTCTGAGGCTGAAGACATTCTAGACCAAGTTAAGATTGGATGGCGGCTAGAAGCTTCCAGGATTAGGCCTAGGCCCAGGTTAGCAGACCGGCAGAAGCCTCGGAGCCAATTACTACAGGGGAGTGAAAGATGTTTTACAACTCTCTGAACTGCTGATTGTAATACTAAGAAAAGGAATTTATTAGATTGGTTTATATGGTAAGTACTAGGCAATTCATAGTGGGGCTGCTCTTGTAACTGAACCTGCTTTTGTCTCTTTTACAGGGAACTTGGTAAGGCTTCCTCCAAAATTTCTGAAAGCGAGGCCTTTCGTGGTCTGCTTTGAAGCTGGGTTCTCTATAACTTGGTAGGAGCCTATGGGGAATTTCTACAACTCTTTAGCATTAAAGAAGTCTATAAATGGCTGACAGCATACTACAAAGACTGAAAAACTGGTTAGCTGCTCAGTATAGCAGGCTGGAGACCTAGCAATCCCAACATGATGCTGATGCTAAGATTCTTGGAGAGCTGCAGGCCTTTCATCCATGTTAGAGGGTTGAGAATTTCCTGTCAATTAAGGATGGCAGCAGTAACAGGAGTGCACTATAGGTACACCAACAAGAAGCAAAGGTGAGCACGGTGCTGCTTTCCTCTCAGACCGCTTTACATCCATCCTGCTGCAGGAGGGCACTGCCCAAGTGGGCAGGTCTTCTCTCTTCTGTTAATCCCCTCAAGAAATGTCCTCTCAGACCAGCCTAGATATTTTTTTTTTTTTTTAGTTGACAGTCAAGATTCACCATCACACCTCTTTCTTTTGGTCCCAGAAAACAAATCATTTTATCAGACCCATCTTCCTTTCCTGGACAGAGGTTCCTTTCCACTGGACAAGCAAGATGTGGCCTGTGAGGCTGGAGTTAGAAGGGAGATGACCTTTCAGCATAGAGATCGTTGGAGCTGAACTCACAGAAGCTATGTTTGCATGTGCACAATGTGGTCTGTCACATTCTATTACAGAGGGTGGAGGACTATGGGAAATTACTGAGCTAATGGTTGCCAGGGAGCACAAGTAACTTTCCCCAGTAACCTAGTAAGTTTCCCTCCTTTTCCTGTCCTCCTTACCGTTTTGCTTGAGATTCTGTATACGCTGCACAAACATTCTTCCACTGATCTAATCCCCAGCCCTAGAAGTAATCTTTCACAGCTCTGACCTCTCCATAGCCATTACTTACTTGTTAATATAATCCAATTTGTCTTTTGTTAATACACTTCATTTTTATCAGTATTAGTAGTGTCTGTGTCTTAGTATTCTTACAAAGGGGCTTGAACAATAAAAACACAATGTCTGCTGAATATGGTTAGAAATCCTGTATCTGTTGTATTTTTCTGCTCTCCTATTAGGTGTCAATTGCACAAAATTAGTAATATAAAGAAGTCTCAAGATTTCAGTTTCAAAATGTTTAATTTTTAAAATTGATGCTAGAGAGTGAACTAAACTATACCTCTAAGCCCAAATCTCAGGTTTTAAAATCTAAATAGGATGCTGAGGATGTAGCTTAGTTTTTAGAGTATTTGACTAACATGTGTGAAGCCTTGAGTTGGATCTTAAGAATTTCATTAAGCTGAGTGTGTTGGCACAGCCTTGTGAGATGGTGGTAAGGTGATCAGAAGTTCAACATTATCCTTGGATATGCAGAGCTCAAGGCCAGCCTGGAATAGGTAAGACCCTAACTCAAAACCAACTTAAAAACAATAAAATAGACTCTAAGTCTATAGTTTAATTTGCCACACAAGGAAACAGGTAGCCCTATTTTCTGCTTTGAAACAGTTGTGGCTTAGCAGGATGTTGGAAAGGCAACTGTGGAGATCAGGGTATATCCATATGACTCTTTATTAATGGGATTTGGGTTTTCAGGCTGTGCCTTGCCCTACATTGTGGGGGATGTGGAAGTCAACCTTGTGAAGGAAAAGGTGGGATGGAGAGTGAGGCTCCACAGGCTCCTGAGACTCCCTCCTCAGAGTCCTGATCTGCCGTACATGGGATTAGATCCAAGATGGCTCCAAGAACCCCAGTGAGAGAGCAAAAAGGAATGAAGGCCAGGGTGGCGGCTGCTTCCCCGTCCTCACAGATGTCCTAACAAGTGACAGTGCTCCCCCGACTCCTGAGTAACCTCATCAGACAGGGCTTTCATTAGAGCATGGTGATGGTGTGTCAAGGATTTAGGGGCTTGGGATTGGCTCAAACACTGTATATAAGTTTATGTGCTGGGCAATAAACTCAAATCTTCACCCTGATGCTGGGTGACACTCTCCAGAGTCAGATTGCCTGAGATTTGTCACGTGACTCCATCACCTCAAACCCCCACTCCCACCCCCATCCTCACTCCTGTAATTTTATAAAGCAGTAGTTTGCTCAATTTTGAGGCAGAAAGACTTTGCATTTTGTTTGTGCAAGGAAACAAGCACTACACTGATAAATTTATGCAAATAAAAATTATTTTGGGGAGCTGGAAAAATGGCTCTGTTAAGAACACTTGTTGCTCTTACAGAGGACATGGGTTCAATTCCTAGCACCCATGTAGTAGCTCACAACCATCCAGTTCCAGGGAATCTGATGCTTTCTTCTGATATTTGTGGGCAGATGCCATGCACACAAAACAATCATACACACAAATAAATCTTTAAAATAAAAAAAAATCCACATATGAATTTACTAAACTAAGCCAGGAACACATCGACACCTAGGTATATAAGAATCATTATCAGAGAAACCAGGCTTGTGAGTTTATCAAACACACCAGACCAAGGAAATTTGAAATCCCTGGGTTATATGAATTGATGGATATTAACAAAATGCGGACTGTCTCCAGCATAGTTTATCTTTCAGTTGGACTCTCCAGTGGAATTTCCATTCATCTGGATCTGTTGTGCCTTAAGCCAGATGTGAGGCCTTGAACCAATGGTGTTTTGGCAGTCCTGCCACAGAACAGCTCCGGGACTGTGTATTACTGTTTTATCTAATGATACTCTTTTGCATTTGGTTCAGCCTTCTGCCTGGTTGCCTTTAGTAAAAGGTCCTTAGAGTTCTGTGTATTAGCATCCTTCTGGGCTCTGCCCCACAGTTATCTAGCAACAGCCAGGTCTGCCTGACTATAAAAGGAGCTGTTTCCGAGCTTTTGGGCTAATATCCACTTATTAGTGAGTGCATACCATGTATTTTCTTTTGTTACCTCACTCAGGATATTTTCTAGTTCCATCCATTTGCCTAAGAATTTCATGAATTCATCATTTTTAATAGCTGAGTAGTACTCCATTGTGTAAATGTACCACATTTTCTGTATCCATTCCCGTTGAGGGACATTTGGGTTCTTTCCAGCTTCTAGCTATTATAAATAAGGCTTCTATGAACATAGTGGAGCAAGTGTGCTTATTACATGCTGGAGTATCTTCTAGGTAAATGCCCATGAGTGGTATAGCTGGGTCCTCAGGTAGTAGTACTATGCCCAATTTTTTGAGGAACTGCCAAACTGATTTCCAAAGTGGTTTTATTAGCTTGCAATCCCACCAGCAAAGGAAGAGTGTTCCTCTTTTTCCACATCCTCTCCAGCATCTTATGTGCCCTGAGTTTTTGATCTTAGCCATTCTGACTGGTGTGGGGTAGAATCTCAGGATTGTTTTGATTTGCATTTCCCTGATGACTAAGGACGCTGAACAGTTCTTTAGGTATTTCTCAGCCATCTAGTATTCCTCAGTTGAGAATTCTTTGTTTAGCTCTGTACCCCATTTTTAAATAGGGTTGTTTCTCTGGAGTCTAACATTTTGAGTTCTTTGTATATATTGGATATTAGCCCTCTATTGGACGTAGATCTTTTCCCAATCTGTAGGTTGCTGTTTTGTCCTATTGACAGTGTCCTTTGCCTTACAGAAGCTTTGCAATTTTATGAGGTCCCATTTGTCAATTGTTGTTCTTAGAGCATAAGCTATTGGTGTTCTGTTTAGGAAGGATCCAGCTATACCTCCTGGGAATATACCCAGAAGATGCTCCAATATGTAATAAATACGCATGCTCCACTGTACTAATAGGAGCCTTATTTATAATAGCCAGAAGCTGGAAAGAACCCAGATGTCCCTCAACAGAGGAATAGATACAGAAAATGTGGTACATTTACACAATGGAGTACTACTCAGCTATTAAAAATGATGAATTCATGAAATTCTTAGGCAAATGGATGGAACTAGAAAATATTATCCTGAGTGAGGTAACCCAATCACAAAAGAACACACATGGTATTCACTGATAAGTGGATATTAGCCCAAAAGCTCGGAATACCCAAGATACAATTCACAGACCACATGAAGATCAAGAAGAAGGAAGACCAAAGTGTGGATACTTTGGTCCTTCTTAGAAGGGGGATCAAAATACCCATGACTCACAGTCAACCAATGAACTGAGCATAGGGTTCCTAATAGAGGAGATAGAGAAAGGACCCAAGGAGCTAAAGGTTTTCTGACCCATATGAGGAACAATAATGTGTACCAACCAGGACCTCCATAGCTCCCAGGGACTAAACTACCAACCAAAGAGTACACATGGAGGGACCCATGACTCCAGCCACATACATAGCAGAGGATGAGAGGAAAGGCCATTTGTCCTGTGAAGGCTCGATGCCCCAGCGTTGGGGATTCTAGGTCAGGAAAGTGGGAGGGGGGTTAATAAGCAGGGGGAGCAGGGATGGGATAGGGGGTTTTCAGAGGGGAATGAGGAAAGGGGATAATATTTAAAATGTAAATAAAGCAAATATCTAATTTAAAAACTGTTTCCCACCTCCCCACTATCTTACCTTCCTACTCTCTGCTCCTTCTCCCTCTCCTCTGCCATTCTCTGCCTCTACTCCTTCAGCTTCCCTCCCCATGCCTCTATTCCATACTATATCTGTATATATTATACTATAGCTAGTACCTCGAGGGAAGGGATGCCTCAGCATGGGCCCACAGAGGTACCCCATTTCACCTCACCATATTGCTCCTCAACCAAATATATTCCTGATTCTTTCTTTTTTACAAAAATAACTCTTTGAATATGTTTTTTCTGTTTTTTCTGTTGCATAGCTCATATTTCGTTGTATGACACGTGTGACTTGAGATTTAATATTGACAATTAAGATTTACAGTGTAATAAAATAATTTGGGGCAGATTTAGGTTGGTCACACCTACAATCCCAGCACTCAGGAGGCTGAGGCAGAATGACTACTTCAAGTTGGAAGCTAGCCTGAGCTATATAGTGCATTTCAGGCCAGCTTAGCCTAGAAGTATTTGAGACTGCCTCAAAAACCAAGCCAACCAACCAAACACAAAAAACCTTGAGTACCAAGTAAAATCAATGACTTTAGGTGCCTTGGGCTGTGAGATTGCACACCTGGTGAAGTGCTTACCACACAAGTGCTGGTAAAGCAGAGCTAAGAGCATCCCTCGAGTTGGCTGGCTAGGCAGCCTAGAATTTAAGAGCTCCAAACTCAAAGAGGGGCACTGTCCCAAAAAATACAGTGGAGGACTACTGGAAAATGCCAACACCAATCTATGGCTTCCACAGCGTGTACACATACGGAAATGCAAACTCACAGATCTGCCTGCCTCTGCCTCTAAGGTGTCCGGATTAAAGGCAAGCACCATAGCCTGGCAGAACCTTTCATTAGAAAAAGGACAGCTTTAATTTAGACATAAGGTAATGAATGAATCCTGTTTGAGTAATCTTTACCCCTAACGTGTGGTACAGTTACTTGAGATAACTTACAGAATTTTTTTTCCTGAGACAGGGTTTCTCTGTATAGCCCTCGCTGTCCTGGAACTCACGCTGTAGACCAGGCTGGCCTTGAACTCAGAAATCTGCCTGCCTCTGCCCGCCCAAGTGCTGGGATTAAAGGCGTGTACCACCACCGCCCGGCTACAGAAAGCTTTATCAAGACTGAAGAAGACTTTGTTATTGTTGAGAGTTTTCTTTGAACATCATTCATATGATAAGCCTCATTAGCTGCTCTTCTAATAGTTTTGAAGATTTCTAGCAATTTTCAAGAATGTAAAATGTTGGCTATAAAAACGTGTATGGTATTAATAATCTCTGACTTCCTTTGGTTTCTAATATTTAAGTATTTTTCAGGAGCAAAGTATGCTTACCACCAAGTTTTCCACTTCAAATGCTAATTTCCTTAGCATAAGAGTTGGTTTGAAAAACGCGTGGTATCACATACAGGACCCAAGGCATTTTTTTCTTAGTGACTAGATTTTAAACGAAGTTCTTTTTACAAATCAGTTTTCATACCAAAATACTGAAACCAGTATTGGGTTTTGTTTATGCTCTTCCCACTCTTCTCAAAACGGGGCAACTTCTACTGATTTTTAAAATTTGACTCAAATGCCATTCCCTGGTGGAGGGTTGTTTTTTGAGATGAGATCTACTTTAGCCCAGACACACCTGGAACTCAATCTTTCAGCTTCTGCCACCCTCCGGAGAGGAGTGAGCAAAGCACTGAGGAGTTCTCAATAAATTATCCAGGTCAGTTCCTACAGCTCACTCACTCTGGGCAGCAGGTTCCTCTGTGGGTCTGAATCCCCGGAGGGGAGAGCTTTGAGAGCCAGGGAGGTGTCTTTCTCACTTTTTCATCTCTTTTAGAGCCTCACCCCAGGCACAGGGTGGGTTCGGTGACCCTGAAGGGCAGGAACGCTACTTTGGCGAGCTTCTGCCCAACAGGAACTCATCCCATTCAGGTCATTCTCCACGTTCCAGAGGTGGCGCCACCGGGGGCGTGGCAGCTGGCGCACGGGTTCCCGCCAACAGCAGAGCGGTTCAAACCAAGCAGAGCGTTTCAAATCAAGCGGCGGCCGCAGGGGAGCGGCGACCTCCGGATCACCGCCTGCCACCGCCTCGTGCTGTCTGTACCAGCTCGCGGACCCCGCGGACCTAGGCGACCCGAACGTTCGCTCTGCGGACACAAACGCACTCCTAGAAGTCTCGCAGGCAGCACTGCTTTTGCTGGCCCGGAGACGCTGTCCGGCTTTTGCCTAACGGTGACAGGAAGCGCGGAGTGAGGGTGTGCTCAAGGGTGTGGAGGTGGCCTGAGACCAGTCCTGGCTAACTGCGCGGCAAAGCGCTTACCGGGCAGCTCTGATACAGCACCGCTAGCTGAGACCCCGAGACGCTACCCCGCCTCCCCCGTGCCTCAGCACCACGCCCACTGTGGGAGGAGCTCCGTCCTTCGCGCGAGAAGTCGCCTCGCCTCCCCTCTTCCTAGTGCGAAGTCTCGCGAGAAGCAGCTAAGGAGCCGGCCTGCAACCTGCCGGGGCGGCTCTAGTAGGCACAGCTGGTGGAGCGGCCGCCTCACACCTAGCACCGGAGGGATCCGGTTGAGTAGGCGGAGGAAGCGTAGCGTCGCTCTCCCTCGTCGTAGCCCTTCTCCTCGACCCTCGGCGGACGTCTCGGGGGCCGGCAGGTTGGAGCGGGCCGGGTGCGGGCGACTGAGTTTGCAGTGGAAGCCGAGGGCGAGGCTGGCTGCTGGTGACCGGGGTCCGGGAGGCTGGCGGCGGCTCCAGAAGCGTGGGACGCGGTGTTCGGGGCTGGCGGCTCGGGCACCGGGTCCGGAGAGGCGGAGAAGGGTGCTGCTTTTTAGGTTAGGAGTCTGGAGGCCTTTCCCCAGGGGAAAAAGGCTATTTTCTCACACCTCCTTTCCAACCTCCTTTCCAGGGCAAGAGTAAGCCAGTGCCCCGCCCCTTTCCTATCCTCTTTGGGTCACCGCAGCGACAGCCCTAAGACGGCGCATCACAATAGGGCGGTGAGTAGGCTCTGGTTTGGGGATAAGGTGGCGGGGGAGTCGCTCTTTGGGTGGAGGATGAGACACCTGTAATGTGCTGTGTGGTTTTATCCTGGAACCATATCACCAATGGTAAAGCTTTGTTCCCCCCAAACTTGCCCAGACAAGGTTCTGATTTCTTCTCTGTAAGTCACAAGCCCTCTGACACCCCTTATTTTGGGGTATGGGCTTGAGAGGAGCTGAGATTTCACTTAGTTTGTTAATGTGGACTAGTGTGCCTAACCTTGGCCTTTCCCGGATTCCCATTTCTCTTTTTTTCTCTTTAAAATTTTGAGTCTTGGCCTCTTAGTGTTATTTGTAGTCCACAACGTGCTAAAAAGTTTAACACTTTGTGCACTTAGTATATGAAATTATTTTATAGCCGTCTAAGTGTCTGCATGCTTTTTATTTAAGTTACCAATCTGAATGAAGCAGTACATTGTGTTGATTGGCAGTTGGGTTTCTTTCTCTGCCTCCCACTCTTTTCTAGCTCCACTAGCCAAATTTGATCAAAACTTTTTAGAGGGGGGTTTAGGGATGACTTTTGAATGAAATAGACTGTAGAAACTGGACGAAAAGATATAATAAAACACGTGAATGTAGAGGCTGAAAAAGTTTCTCTACTGGACCGTCCATGTAGAACCCAACCCTGGACATTGAACCAAGGTCTGATACTGAATATTAAGCAGAATGCAGTAGAAAGTACTTGGAAAATTACTAAATGGGAGATAAAGATGAGTTAACATAGTTTCCCAGGACAGTTAATTTTGAAGATTTTAGGCTTACTAATTTTCTCTAACATAGAGCTTAGTCTTCAGCCTTTATTCTTAGGGGTGGAGAGAAGGTAAGAAGGGAGCTTCAGAAACATGGAGTGTGGTTAGGGCCCAGAGCGATGGGGTTCAGAAAGCTCCAAGCAATGCTTTGAGTTGTTAGACATTTTTTCACACTATTCAAACTTCTAGGTAGGCTTTTTACCTCCTATGTTATCCTCCCACCAGTCTGAATTTTGTTCTATTTCATTCTTTTTGTTCTTCAAAGACTTGTGTAATTTTTTTTTAACTATTAAATGAAATCACAAAGAACTGTGGTCTGCTTTTATGGCCTTTTACTTTTAAATGGTCTCATGAAGTATACCAGTGAAGTGGAAATACTCTGCGTTTCTCAGAGAGATGAGAATGAGTAACATCCCATGCCATCAGGTACTAGACAACAATGAGGCTGGCTGTCCATGCAGAGAGAGCTTCTGTCGTCTGAGGCCGCAGTATCCACGTCGGTCTGATTAATTGTATACATGTATGTGGAATCAGTCTTCAGCCTTAAAAGAAATCTTTAAGTACGATTTCCTGATTTTTGAAATATTGACAGGTAAAACAAAAATACCTTCATGTGACCCAACTAAACCCAGTTTTTTTATTTATTTATTTTTTTAAACATAAAAGAGTATTTTAGAGCTGTTTTACATCTTGGTTTAGGAAGCTGTGTACAGGCCAGAATTAATTTTATAACTAGAAACAAGCTTAAGTCAACTCTGTCAGTTTGGAATTATGAATTTGAGAAAATGTAAACTCTTAACTCTTAATAAAAATTAACTCTTAAAAATTGTAAAAATGTCAACTCTTAATAAAATGAATAGATAGTTTAGTGCCCTTTAAATACAGGGCTACATATTAAATAGATAATTTCTAAAGTAGTCTCTCATTGTCTTTCTGCACTTTTGTTTTTTGTAGTTTATTACTGGTTTGAAATCATTAAATGGAAAAAATCCATAAATAAGAAGCTCATAAGCCTTAAATTGCATACTATTCCAAGTTCAATGATAAAACCATGTTTCTCACACTGCCCTGCCTGGAATATAAACCACTTTTTTTCCAGTGAATCTGACCAGGATATGCTCCCATTCATCTGCCACTTTAGTAGAAATTTATCAGACTGACTGATAATTTATAGTGTGTTAAGAACCCTTATTTAATGATGGCCCACAGTACAAAAGTAGTGCTGTTACTAATTTGTCTATGTTAACAAGAAGCCATAATATGCTGCTTGTGTGTGAGAAAAGTGAATGTTCCTAACTTTATAAGTAAAGAAAAAAATCATGTTCCGGTTGTTAAGATGTGTAACTCTAGTCACAGAAACATTTTACTAGGGTATATTATAATTTTTCTGTCTTACTGTTAATTACTGTTACTGTGCCTAACTAGTAAAGTTTCCCATAGGTATGTATACATAAGGACTCATTTGGTACTCGTCACAGTTTTAGGCATCTACTGATAACCTTGGAATATCTACTTTAAGAGGGACTATATTAACATTTTACTATGGGAATAACTGATGAAAACTTTATCAATTTGTGTTTATTATTTGATTTATAAGTATCTTAAGAGTATATTTATATATACTCTTAAGTGTATTTAGAAGGTCTTTATTATACTTGTACCTAATATGTAAAATTAAGTCCAGGATACCATCTACAATCCATTTCAGGATTTGAATACTTACTATTGCTATTCCTTACCACATTGTGTCCCAGGGTATTGACTTTTACCAGAGGTAATACAGATCCCTGGTGCGCTGGGAGAGTGTGGAGCTTGGGAATGGGGTAAAGGAAGTGTGATGTGAAACAGACCTCCTTGTGCCTCTTCTTCACAGAAACCATTGAAAATTCTTTTCTCTAGTAAGAAGAATGGATACTTTGATTAAACTTTGTGTCTAATACATAGTATGACTTAATGGCATTTATGGAATTGAACCTTGTGGATTAAAGCTCATTTGCGCACTAGTAGGGAGTATTTTAATCACATAATCTGCTCAAGCTTTTTTTGGGCTGTGAGGAATGGGAGTTTATAGGTCAAACCCAAGTCCTAGGAGGTGGATCTTGCAAAGTTAGGGTCTTTATCTTAGAGGTAAAGTCATGAAAGCCAGATAAGGAACAGAGTTTCAAAAAGGAAGAAGGAATAGCCAAATATTCCTTTGTTACCATGCAGTTGTTAAAATTGACTGACTTTCACAACTGAGTTTATTATAACTTGTATGAAGACTGCAAAGGATATTGTTTTTTAAGTCAGGACTTTGGGGGGGGGGGTGTCATATTAGATTTTCTTATGTTTAGCCCAGTCTTTTTAAGTTCAGTGAGACTAGTATCTATTCATCAGTTCCCTGCTTCTCTCTAGAGCAAGAGGTGAAAAGAGAGATGTGTTATGTTTATAAAATATTCCTATCCGAGAGTTTTAAAACCATGTTTTGTTTTATTTATTATTTTCATTTATTGCATCGTTACTGATTTCCCTCACTGCTCCTAGCTCCTTTGCCCCAACTTACCCTCTCCACTCCTCCTCCATTTCCCTTCAGAAAAGGACAGGGCTCCCAGGGCTATCAACTAAACATAGCATATCAAGACAGGCACATACCTCGTATTAAGCTGAACAAAGCAACCCAGTAGGAGGAAAAGGGTCCCAAAAGGAAGCAAAGAAAAGGATCAGAGAGCCCCTGCTCCTACTGTTAGTAGTCTCACAAGACCAAACTGTACAACTATAACATACAGAGGACCTAGGTTAGACCATACAGGCTCCCTGATAGTCAATTCAGTTTCTGTAAGCTCCTAAATGCCCAGGTTAGTAACTTTTTTGTTTTAGGGATTTGTCATATATTTGTGTAGATTGTCTTGTTGTTGTTGGGGGTGAGGAGGGTGGACTGTCATTTCCCCCCATGTTTCAATGGTGACTTCTTAAGAAGGAAATGCTTGTTTGCAAGTAGCTTTCACCCCACTCCTTCTACTCTCTGAAGTTATTTTTCCAATGAGGATTTGAAGAAGGGGTTGAATGTACTTTCCTCAGTGCCTTTGGTTCTGGTTTTGGGTCTCCTGTTTCTTAGAACATACATTTTCAATATATTCATCTGTATGGTAGGTTTATCTGAGCAGGCTGGACCTCTGTGAGGGAGAAGGAAATGGAACATCTACATTTCTAACTGGGTAAGTGTAATTTACAATTGAAGTGATTTACAATTTGGCCAGTGGTTTGGGTTATATTTTTAATCCTCATCTATCTAACTCCTTTATTGTTTCTTTGTTGGTCTGAAGTAAAATTATGGCAGAGGCTGGCTGTGGGGAAAGAGATAGTTGCAGATGTTTGTTATAGAGGAAGAGTTTTACAAGTTAGGCATCCCCTAATCTTAAATCTGAACTCTGAAATGCCTCATCCACTTATTCACCAATCTAAAGGTTTGTTTCATGTGTAAAATTACCTTTAGAGTATGTGTATATACTATTTGTAAAATGTAAATGAGTTTGTGTTTAGTCTTGGTTGGGTCCAGGATAATTTAATTCATATATGCAAACATTCCAGAACTTTAAAAAAAATATCCACAAGTAATCTGGAATCTGAAATACTTTTGGGCCCAGGCATTTCAGATAAGGGATACTCAACTCACTTTAGAGTTTTGTTTTTCTCTCTTTAATTGAATGTTTAATAGGGATCAAGCTAATGTTGTAGTATCTGTACTATTTCCTCCTGGTTTACTTTGTGGTCCTTGAAACTGATAACCTCTTTGCAAAGAAGGTAACAAACTAGAACTCAGAGATGCTCTCTAGAGAAAGATTAAAAGGGTGATGAGTTTACAAGTGGTGGGAATGTAGTGAGTTAAATACAGCTATAGAGTATTTGGTTGCCAGATTTTTTGGATTAGAATAGGTGAATCTGTGATTGCATTGTGAAATCTGAATAACTCCAGAATCTGGAACATTTGTTATACCAAGCATTTTGGTTAATAGCTACTTTACCCAATTTTGAAATAGTAAAACATAAAGAGGAAAGAGTTTGTTACATCTGCAACCTTATGTCACAGATTTCTGAAGATCGTGAGGTATCATTGCTTTATCTTTGCCAGTAAAGGCAAAGATACCTTTATTTATTAATAACTTAATAATATTCTATTTAGAAATGTAATGTACCTGATTATATGTCCTTAAAGTCCAAGGAGGATTAGTACTAATCTCCCCATGAATATAAAGTCCTTAGATGCATAAGCTCTTGCTATAAAATAGAGAAATAGTTCTGTATAACCTATACACAATAAATCCTCTATATACTCTTAAGTCATTTTGAGATAAATTAGTGCTTAACTCAATGTAAAATCTATGCAGATAGTTGTTCTACTATATTTGGAGATTAATGACAAAAACTATATAAACTTGAGTTGACAAAAACTATATAAACTTGAGTTGGTTAAATCTGTAGGTGTTGAACATGAGAATACAGAAAGTTAACTACTCATTTTTATTGTTGTAGATGAAAAAAATGATATATTAGTACTTAGAGACATAAAAAAATTAACATTTTGTATTTGGCTGGGTATAAGATGAGAGTCTGTCATAGTGAATGACTGATTAAAATACTATTTGACTAGACACTATGAATAATTTTTTAAGGTAATTTAAAATTGTCATATTTTTATTCTTGAGTTATTTGGAGTCATTACGATTTGAGTTTAAAGCTCACTTTAGCTCTTTGATGATAAAGTTACTTAATCTCTTTAATTGTTTCTTCACATGAAAATGTGTATAGAACATAATAGCTAGGGATTTAAAGATAAAGGAAGAGTATTTTAAAATGTGTAAATAATAAAACAGTATATTAATATAAATTTTTAGCACTTATGTACATATTTGCTGATCTCATTTAGAAAGGACACATGCAAAATTTTATTTATAGCTTTGACAGTATAATTCTTCTACTGCAGTTACAAAAGTTTCCTTTTTCTTTATTCTGATAAACATCGAACAATAGGAAGCCCTACTTGTTTTCAATGTTGGTATTCATTTTCTGGTATTTGTTAGTCTATATAATTTGAATGCCAGGTAGAAAAAAAAAGGGGGTGAGTATTTTGAAAATTATCTATTAGAATTTTCTAAAACCAAAGCATTTATTAATTAAATTATTTTATTTTCCACTTTAAGATATTTGATTATTATTATTTGTAGTGAGTAGAACATTCTGGATTTTTTTCTTTGCAGACTATATTAAATGCCAGCCTAAAAGTAATTTAAAAATTGCTGTTATTGTTGATGGGTGGGTGGTAATGGGTTCTAGAGGATGAACATACTACAGAGCATATGTGAAGATCAGGATAATATGTGAAATTGGTACTCTTCTTCCTCCTTCACTTGGGTTCGAGGGTTGAACTCAGGTCATCAAGCTTGCAGTACAAGCACCTTTGTCCACTAAACCCTCTTGTCTGCCCTCCATCCCCTGTAAGAATAAACTTTAAAGCTCAGTTACCTAAGAAAGAATTGTAGATAAACGTTTTTGCAACAAAGAATTTTAAAGATTTTTCTCAGTTTTGGACAGGCATACAAAGTGCTGACTTATTTTTAAAGTAATTATTTCATTCAAGGCAGTTTGTTTTACCTAATATGGGCTTGAATTTAGTTTTCTAATGTCTAGAAAGCAAATGGTGGTGTCTGTTTCTTTAAACTTTTCATTTATTCATTTAGAGGCTATATGTGTGTTATATATGTGTGCTTTTTCAGTGTTTCAGTGCTGAGGGTCAAACCCAGGCTTGGCCTTGTGCTTTGACATGCTAACAGGCTCTTTTGTTAAGCTGCATCCCTTAGCCATGTACAACTGCTTATAGAATCCTGTAACTTCCTGTATGATAGTTAACTGAGGATACTCTTCAGTCTTTTTAAGTTCTCCTGCCTTACTAGTTTCTCCTTTAAAAGACAATATTTAGTTATTAGAGACTAGTGGGACTATATAATAGACAAAATTACTTTAATTAATGCTCTAAAAAGTTGGAAGAGAAAACTGAAGCAAACATGGATCAAAACCTCCTTTTGATTAAGGTAGTAAGTTATACCTAGTAATTGGAAGGCTGACCCTATAAGGTAGATAGAAAGCTTGCTGAGTGTTTTGTTCCAGTGCCCTCTCTAGTGGACTAAATATACTACTTTATGAGGTATGTGAAAAATGTTTATCATGCAGTAGGAAGGAGACACTAAAACTTCTGTTTATATTGGACTTTTACTGCATGATTTTTTTCATTTTTCTTTTTTTTTTTTATAAATTCTTACTATATATTTAATACTGCTATGGTAGGATATCTGAGTTATATTTATGCTTTATGTTAGTTGAGCTAAGAACACATTACAAGGTAAAAGCTGCGATATTAAAGGTATCTATGCATCCCAAGTGAATGATACTATTTAACAGTAGCCTTAAATAGCTATTAATTTTGAAATTGTTTGATGAGAACTTTGAAACATTTCTTATGAAATGCTTTGATGAAAAATTTATTCTACAAACTTTGTTTGAATAATTGTGTTAGAATAGGGCTAGAAAAGGGGAAATCATTTGAAATGCAAATAAATTATATCGAATTAAAAAAATTAAAAAAAAAAGAATATATAACTACTTTAAAAGTTTATCTCGTAAGCTTGAGCATTCATTTTTCCAATACTTAAGTTACCATTGGTTATCATTCAGATACTTTGGTTATCACCGAACAAAAACATTGATAAGTTAAACAGCTGATTTAAAATTTCTTCTATTCCCACTTTTGATCATTTTGGGGTGGGTGTGGGTATAAATTTTATGTTTAAAACCAACCCTTTATTTTATGTTATAAAATTTATAGTTTGCCACTTAGCTTTTTATGTCATCTAGTTGGATGATTCTTGGAAGTCTGTAGTCTCAGTTCCAGTTCCTGATTTCTTTAGTGGGTCTTTGCTAAAAACTTTAGCATATGGCTACTGGTTGTACATTCTTGTTTCTTATACTAAAATTCTTTGCCTTGAAAGATTGTTGTTAGCTTTTTTTTTTTTTAAAGATTTACTTTAATTATGTGTGTCTGAGTGTATATACACATGTCTGTGCACTGATACACATTTGGAAGACAGAAAAGGGCACCTCATTCTTGGATACCCCATTCTTTTGAGCTGGACTTAAAGGTGATTGTTGGATGCCTGGCTTATGTGGGTACTGGGATCCAAATTCTGGTCCTCATGATTGTATTATTAAGTACGTTTTAACCAGGTAGCCATCTCTTTAGCTCCCAAGGCTCAGAAGTTTTTCATTTGTTTGTTTTTTATTTTAAATGTGAATCTTAGTGATTTTGTTTTTTTATTCAGAAAAATCAGTGTTTACCCATTGTTTTTCCTTGTTTGTTTGTTTTTTTTAAATGTTTTATTTTGAACTTTTTTATTTCTGGAATTTTAGGAAAGCAAGTCCTCAGCTCTGTTTTAGACTCTTATCTGTCATCTTTTTATCTTTTACTGTTTTGAAATGCCTCTAATTTGTACTAGCTGAGTCTGACATTTTGATGAGTTACGTATTAAATCTGAGAGATGGTATAGTATAATTGAAAAAAATACCAAATTTGACTGTAGAGGTGTATGGATCATAGCTTTAATTGGCTATGTAATAGATGCTAAAGCAAGTTACTGAAATCAATCTTAATTTAAAGGTCTTTGAATATAAAAAAAATTGTTTATTCTCAAAATGGGACACTGCCCAGATTCCTAAGTTATAAAGATATCTAAAGAGCGTTTTTCTATTATAAAGTATTTTGTCCCAAGACAACTTTCTGATTGTTTAAAATGAAGAGGAAAATAGCTTCTTTTATGAAAAAGGCTGTAATATTTTGCTTCTGTATTGGCAAATCCAGTAGTTACTAGCCTTCCTGGTTATTACAGCTGCTCAACTTCAAGAACATGATGGCCATGTCAAACCCCAAAGAAATAGCTATAACATAGGCACATGTGGCTATTTAAATTATTTTTAAGAGAGAGTTAAAAATCCACTTCATTTATGTCTGGTGGCATAGGTCTGGAATCTGTGTACCCAAGAGACTGAGACAGACCAGTCACTGAGATCAGTGCTAGCTTGAGCTACATAGTAAGTGTAAAGCTAACCTAGATTACATGGTGATACTTTGTCTAGAGAAACCAAACTACATTCTTCAGTTGAAGTAGACACTATCTTTTTGAGCCAGGTGTGGTGCCACGTACCAAATCTTATCACTGAGGTGGCAGAAGCAAAAGGATCTTGTGAGTTTAAGGCCAGTCTGGTCTACATGGTGAGTTGCATAGAGACCCTGTCTCAAAAATAAAGTGAAAAAAAAAAATAAACAGACTCGCTGAATAGTGGTGGTGCACACCCTTCATCTCAGGACTGGGAAAGTGGAGGCAGGAAGATCTCGGAGTTCAAGGTTAATATGATGAGTTCCAGGACAACCAGAGCCATCACAAAAACCTTTCTCCAAAAACCAATATATAAAATATAAATTAAAAAGAAATTAAAAATAAAAAAACCACACACTATCTTTTCCCCCCTTTTAATTTTCTAAAAATTGTTTTATGCATGAATGTTTTGTCTAGATGTATCTGAGTGCATTGTATGTGTGCCTGGTATCAATGGATGCCAGGAAAGGGTGCTGAATCTCCTGCAACTGAAGTTACAGATGGTTGTGAGCTGCTGTATAACTGCTGGGAATGGAAACCAGGTTCTCTAAAAGACCAGCAAGTGGTCTTAGCGACTAAACTATTTCTTAGCACTTATTTAGGAAAATAGTGTGTGTGTGTGTGTGTGTGTGTGTGTGTGTGTGTGTGTGTGTGTGTGCGCGTGTGCGCGTGCATAAACTGTACATTTAACAGATACCTCCATACCTACCCTACCTACCCTTGTTTTTCTTGGCTTTCCCTCCTCCCTGTCCCTTTTGTTTCCTTAGACAGTTTTACCTCTATTTTAATGTCAAATATCTATACATAATTTTATTTATCTCTATAAAAACTAGGAACCACAAATGAGAGAAAACATATTTGACCTCAGGTTGAATCCATTTTCTTGGAAACCACACAGCTCCTTTATGACCAAAAGTATATATCCATTGTGTATAAGTAGATCACATTTTCTTAGTCTTTTTTTCTGTTGTTGGACACTGGGTCAATTCTATAATTTGATTATTATAGACACATTAATATATAAGTATTGTAATACTTTGACTCGGAGTCTTTTGAGTAAATAACCAGGAATGGTCTGACTTGGATCATCTGGTAGGTCTGTTTTGGTTTTGTTTTGTTTTGTTTTTTTTAAGAACCTTCATTGTGCCATCCATGGTGACTGAACTAGTTTACATTTCTAATAGTAGTAAGAATTTCTGTTTGTCAACATCCTCACCAGCATTTGGTGTTCTCTGTTTTCTTTATGACTGTCATTCTGTCTGGGTTAGATAGACTCTCAGTGTGGTTTTGATTTGTATTCCTGTCGTGGCTAGTGGAATAGAACTGTCTGTACATTTATTTCATAGCCAGGTTGTTGTGTTTCTTGCTTAGGCTTCTTTGTTCCTCTAGATACTAACCTTCTGTCAGATATATAGGTAGCAGAGATTTTCTTCGTTCTGTAGGCTATGTCCCCTGGATTGACTGCTTCCATTCTTTGTAGAAATTTTTAAATTTTATGTGGTCCCATTTTTCAGTTGGCATTATTTCCTGAGTGGCTGGAATCATAATTAGAACTGAAAGTATACTTGCCTGTGCTTTTATCTTGGACCATTTTCCCCTATACTTCTCTCTAATAGTTTCAGAATTTCGGGTCTTCATTAAGGTCTGACTCACTGGAGTTGAGTTTTGTTAAAAGATGAAACATAGAGGACTATTTTTCTTCTACATAAGGTTGCTTACCTGTTTCATTCCCAGTTTCTTTCTAGTATATAGGAAGGTTGTAGTAGCCACATTTCATAATAGCTCCATGGCTATGTTTTAGACATCACAGATTAAAACCTTTTTGTTTTCATATAGTTCTTTCTGTTGAGGAGCACTCTAATCTAGAACTTACATCTTGACACTTTCTAGACGAGCAAAGAATACAAAAGGAATGAAAGTTGTGAGGGAAGTAATAAACAGGTCAAAATGAAGCTGCATTAATAGGCTGAAAACTACATAGCCTTGGAAAAGCATCATGAAAGAAAACGATGTGTAAGTTATTGAGAGCCTGCCGCTTCTTAGAGTTGAATATAATATAAGTATTTCAGTACCTTCTAGGAATTTTCTCTGTTAATCCCATGTCAAGCTGGTTTGCTTTGATTTTAAAATATTTCTGGTTTTGAAGGTTTAATTCTTTGGATATAGTAAGAAGAAAAAATAGAATCATATAGAAAACAAAGTGATATTTTAACCTAAAATTGTACTTTTTAGTGAGTTAAAAAAGTTATAAATAACTACATAGGATTTGTTGTTCATTTAGTTATAAACAAGCTAAACATGTTAAGCAGATGTTTGGAAATACTTGGAATTCAGAAGGAACTTTAAACATTTATTGTGCTGGTCAAAACAAGAAAGGAACAATTTTTAAATGTATTAATACCTTGATTAAGAAATGAGTGAAGTCGGGCAGTTATGGCGCACACCTTTAATCCCAGCACTTGAGAGGCAGAGGCAGGTGAATTTCTCAGTTCGAGGCCAGCCTGGTCTACAGAGTGAGTTCCAGGACAGCCAGGGCTACACTGAGAAACCCTGTCTCAGAAAAAAGAAATGAGTGAAGTGCATGCTTAGATACACACAGAAGGGGAACACAAGCTGGCCTATGAGGAATAGATACAGCCTCAGAAGTTCGAAGATTGAAGCATGATTTCCCAGTACGAGGCTTGCCTGGGATTCATAGCAAGACCCTATCAAGAAAAAAAAAAGAAAAAGAAAAAGCAAAATAAAGAGGAAGGGAGAAAGGGAGAAATGGGGAATGCAGGAGAGATGGGAGGAAATGAGACAGAGGATGAGATAAGTGAACAAAGTAATTTTAATACAAAAATCTATGAAGTAGTACTTTGGGTGTTGGGAAAATAGCTCAGTTCAGATAGAAATACAGATAGATATGTAGGGAGGAAAATAAGTATAAATCCTCTGAAAATATTTTTAAAGATATCAAGTAGCCCTAGGTTTTCCCAATATCCCTCAAAGATGGTTGTTTACTTCACACAGAAGCCCTTTCAAATATCAAATTGAGAATTTATTCAATTTCAATTCAAATTCAAATAAGAAAAATTCTTTTCTGACTTGTTGCAATCAAAATAAGAGTTTATTTTTACAGTGCTAGGGATCAAAGTTAGGATTTTATGCAGGACAAGAAATGCTCCACTGAGTTATACCCTCAGCCTCCAAGCTATATATTTTGTGTGTGCATGCACTGTGTATGTGGAAGATGGCATTCAAAGTTGGGGGTCACTCCACAGGACACAGTTAATAGTCTTGTAAGGCAACCTCTCTCAGCCTGCAACTCTATCAGGTTACACTGGATGGCCAATAAGCCCAGAGAGCTCCTTGCACTAAGATTATACACAAGTAATTGTTTAATGGGGTTTTAGGGATTGAACTCAGATCCTCAGGCCTGAACTGAGTTATTTTCCCAACACCCAAAGTACTACTTCATAGATTTTTGTATTAAAATTACTTTGTTCACTTATCTCATCCTCTGCCTCATTTCCTCCTGTCTCTCCTGCATTCCCCATTTCTCCCTTCCTCCCTTCCTCTTCAATTCTGTAGGAAAGAATACAATGGAAAATAAATTTCTACTTTAACTTCTACCTGATATTTTCAGACATTCTTTTAAATCTGGCTTCTCTAAAGCTTTTAATAATAATTCATGTTGTGTGATAGTAGTGGCTTCAAATACTTAATGTATTAAGTGTGTTATTAGATGTCCCCTAGCTCTTTGCAGCTCTGCTCATTTCTCTTTGCCATCTGCTCTTATACTGTCTAATTTCTCATTTTAGTATTCCTTTTAGTATTCCTTTTAGCTCAAGCTGATTTTTTTCATTTTACTTTTTGATACTTGTCATTTAGCTCCGGAGATTCCTTTTCATTACTCAACAAGATTCTTCTTTCAGATCTTTGGATTTATGGGCCTTTGTTTGAATATATTCATAAAGAGTCCTTTGAAATTTGGTAACCCAACATCTGGGTCCACATGGAGTCGGGGTTTTTTTGTTTTGTTTTGTTTTGTTTTTTGTTTTTTTTTTTTTTTTTTTTTTTATCAGATCCTCTTTATTGTCATGTTTCTTGGCATGCTACAATTTTTAGTTGAAATTTGGCTGTTACTTATTCTCATAGGGATTGTTGTTTATTGTTCTAAGGACTACTATTTAGCCTGAAGTCAGGCAGACTTATAGCACTGCACTGTATAGCAGCTCTGTCAGACCAGTTCTTCCCTTTTAAAGCTTCTCATTGACTTCATATCTGGGAGCAAGTCTGGAAGGAATTTCTTCCTGTACCTATTGTCATTTGATGTTAGCTAAGAATTTGAACAAAGATTATAGTCAGATTTTTTTTTTTTAATTTACCCTTTCTGTGTCCTTTGGGGGTTAGAGTTGGTGAGTGGGATAAAAACACTTTGTTTCCAGCCTATTTTCTAGTGGTCTCTGTTCATTAACATCCTAACAGTAACAGCTTCAGTTTTCTGCTGCTTGTGTTATATATGATTAAGGAATACAGAATTAATAAACATTAAATTATAGATTTTGTGTTATATAACTTTCGAGGGTAGATTCTTCCTAGTGGAGATTCTTCTGTGCTCTACATTTGGGGGGGGGGGCAGATTATTGGGATTATCCAGTGTCTATCTCCCCTGATGTAGAATTTAAAAATCAGTGATCCAGGCAAGTTTATGCTCAGATTTGGGGTCTTTACCTTTTCATGTTTCTCCCCCAATTTTCAGTATTTATGCTTTAAATTTCTATTTGTACTTGCAGTGTTGAGATTTTTCTCTTCCATGTTGAGCTGTATGGCTTCTTGGTGTTTATTTACCCTATTTGAGAGTGAAATAGAAGAATCTAAGCAGAAAATCTTGTAACTGAACTCAGGGTCTGTTCTTTTCACTGTGATTTGATTTTGAGATTTTCTAGTTTTAAAGGCTTAATAATTTTCTAGGCTTAATTTTTTTTATTTTTTATTTATTTATTTATTTTTTTATTTTATTTTATTTTATTTTATTATTTTATTTTATTTTATTTATTTTATTTTATTTTATTTTATTTGGTTTGGTTTTTCGAGACAGGGTTTCACTCTGTAGCCCTGGCTGTCCTGGAACTCTCTCTGTAGACTAGGCTGGCTTTGAACTCAGAAATCTGCCTGCCTCTGCCTCCTGAGCGCTGGGATTAAAGGCGTGCACCACCACTGCCTGGCAATAGGCTTAATTTTTAGAAAATGTATGTGTATGAATGTTTTGCCTGCATGTATGTCTGTGTAACACTTGGGTGCTTGGTGTCATGGAGCCAGAAAAGGACATTGATCCCCTGGAACTAAAGTTACAGAAGCTTGTGATCTATTGCTGACAAGTTGGTGCTAGGAATCTAACCAATGCTCTTAGCCACTGAGCCATTCTCCAACCCATTTTAAACAGGCTTTTAAAAATAGTCTTTTCAGTTTTAAATTGTTGCTTTCTATAAAGAAGCTTAGCCAGCTACATTTAGAAAAAAATCATTTTTGTTCCTTGGATTTCCATTTGTTTATTGTGTATGTGTGTGTAGAGGTCTCAAGATTGCTTGTAGGGATCCAGTTTCCTCCTTTTATTACATGACTCCCAGAGCACCATTACCTACAGCCTTCATTATTACTCCTGCTCAAAAGATCTTTCTAATAATCAGTACACTTTAATTTCTAGTTTGAAGGACAAAAGTAGGCACTGGGGAGATGTCCTAATTGGTAGTTTCCTGCTGTGTAAGCATGAGGACCTGAATTCTCTGGTACACATGTGAAATGGCAGGTATGGGGGCATGTGGCTATAACACTAGTGCGGGAGGTACTTACTGGAGAAGCTGGATTTTCATTGACCTGTCAGTCTATCCTGTCAGTGAATACAGTGAAAAACTGTCTCAAAAGATGAGGTAGAGAACAATTGAAGCCAATCCACATTGACCTTTGACCTCCACATGTGCGCGTGCGCGCAACACACACACACACACACACACACACACACACACACACAATTTCAGATAAATAGAAAAGCTCTTGTGTAGCAACCTATCTAAACTGAGCCTACAAAGAAAGAATACACTAGACACAAGAAGACTGAGGTTTAAAGGGACATCTGCTGGTAATAAGGAACAAACATTAATTTTTGTATATGCAGCTGAGTACATTGGAAAAGATCATGGGGCTTTGGTTAAATTGGATTTTGATCTTAGCTCTAAAATTTCTTCATAATATACAAACAAGATAAAGTAGGGTTGTTTATTGTTTTAAATAGAAGGAAACAAGAACTTGTTAGCTTCCTGATACCTAGTGATAACAGTAAGTTGTCTCCTTACACTTTTTATTGTTGTTGTTGTTGTTTTAATGTTCTTCTGTGCGTCATTGTCATTAATTCATATTATCTGGAAGTAGTGTTCCAGGGAACATATTTACTGTGTTAGAGTTGTCTTTGAAGTTTATTATTGCATTTTGCTTCCATAACAATATCCAAGAGATAGGAATGTAGAAGTAATTGAATCACCTTTCTCTCAGTTGACACTTGTTAGTCTCCTAAAAGATGTGTACAGATCTAACCAATAGGTCCAGCTTCTGTAATAGAGTATTTCTAAGTTATTTGGAACATAGACTATTTTTGTTGTCTCTAAATATGAACAGTGATGTATTTTCTAGAAATTCTTTTGAGCACTCCAATAATTGCTTTTGAAGCATCAACAATAGTACACTTTAGTTTGTCTACTCTGACATTGGATATTTGGGATTCAAGTGCCAATTTTTGAAGGAACTTTTTATAAGCAGTTTAGGTATAGGAATTGGAGAGCCACTAAACATTTTTAAAAAGATTTGTTTGTTTTTGTTTTTTAATTTCATTGGAGCAAATGTGCCATTAAATGGTGGTAAGGAGATTAACCAAGAGGGTTATTGAGAGGCGAAAAGGTTGGTTCAGAATGAAGGCAGCAGCAGCTTTATGGTTGAAAAGGAAAAGAAGGAATCAAGAAAGTTTTGAAGTAGATTTGATAGGGGAAAGTGAGAACTCAAGGATGACTTCAGATTTTTTTTAACTTGGTGCATACAGATGATTCCTACTGATATGAGAGATCAAGATGATTAAACCATATAAAACTCAGGAAGGTGTTTTCCCAATTTTGATATTTGTCTTTTACTTAAATCATTATTACTGGTAGTAGTAGTAGTGTGTGTGAGTCACCACGTGCTACCTCATGCTTGTGGAGGTCTGAGAACAGTCTTCAGAGTCCTTTCTACCCATCCGGCTGCAAGGCTTGAACCTGTACTTTACATAAGGAACCATCTCACTGGCCCTGTCTTTGACTTTTGTGAACAAGTTCTCTATCAAATCCAGGTCAGAAATGAGTGTAGAGAAAGAATGCTAGAGCCAGTGTCAGAAAACCTGGTTCTAGTTAGACTTGCATAATTTAGCTAAACATTTATTTATCATTTGGTTTTATAGTGGTGTTGGTGGTTGTGTGGGAAATGTGTGAAGGTTTTACAATCCCTGGAAGTAAAATCTGATCTGTTTTCAAGACCAGGACTATTTTATATACCAAATTCTCATTGTTTTTGTAATCCTACAGCTGATCAACATTATGAACTTCAGCAAAATTACCAAAATTCTGAGGTTGTTTTGTTCTATATATGAGATTATAATGCCACTCTTGCAACATGATTGGAAGTATTAAATCTGGATATACTTTTTAAATGCTTAGTTAAGGTAGTATGTAAAGCTATTGGAGTTTCTTTATAACTTTGGTAGATTTAGTAGTCATAAGCCTCATATATATGAGAAAATATTTGATAGGTTTTATTGATAAGGCATTTTGTGGTAATTCCACTGTAAAGAAACAGGATAACTGTATACACACATTTGTCAGTAAAAATTAACTTTCTGTTAGCATCAATTTGGTTAAGGAAATAATAACATTGTTATTTGGTCCTGAGATGTTTTGTGACACTGAGGGATGTAGCTTAGGGGTGGAGCACATGACTAGCCTCCACTAGGTCCTGAATTTAATCCATGGAGGAGGGAAAAAAATTGCTTTGTAAGCATCTTAACTTTTGGCAATTAAGAAATATTCCAACTGAAATTTTATGTAAAATAATCATTCTATGGATTGTTTCTGTTTTGGGGGATACTGATTGATATTTGATAGCACAAGTTACTTAGATAATCATTGATGTATATTTACTCAATGTAAGTGCTGTATTATTAAACTGTTACACAGGGGTAGTAAATATATCAGGTGGAAAGTACATTTGAAAGATTTCTGGGGTTTATTTTAATCTGATTTGTGACATTTGATGTTTAGCGTTTTGTGATCCACAAGTACACCACAGTAATCTCTAGTATATGAAATTCTATGGCTGTTTTATTCTGCATGGAATAGATTTAAAGGTCAACACTACTCTTTTATGTAGGTTATGGGTGCTACATGTGTGCTTTCAGAGCAGTAGTGTGAGGAAACTTGAAGTGGGATGGCAGGACGGCCTCATCCCTATGACAGTAACTCCAGTGATCCAGAGAACTGGGATCGGAAATTGCATAGTAGACCTCGTAAACTTTATAAACATTCAAGGTAGGTAGAAAAAATATATATTTCCCATATCAAAGCTCTGTTCAACAGCCTGATTATAAAAACCACTGCTTCATTTGACTGTGGGAAGTCCGTCAGGATGTGGCCTCATTTACAAAGCACTGTGCATGTGTGTTTCTCCTAAAATAGCTTTTAGAGAAACATTTAGTTTTTCAGTATTTTTGTTTCTTTGAATACTTTTGTCTCTAGATTATGTTAACATTTTAGTTGTCTCAATAAATAGGTGTTAAAATGTGATCAGTTTGGAATTCTGGCAAGTTAGGTTAGTTCTTAGGTACTTGAAACTGTCTAATAGAAGTTTTCTTTTTTAAAATATATTATGTGTGCTGGTTTAAGTTGACAGTTTTATGTTTGTGTTAGTACTTGCTTCAGTACATCTTTAAGTATGCAAAATGTGTTCTGTGGGCATACTGATCAAATGGGAAAGTCATCTTTGCATACCTCTACTGGTTCATTTTGAGTTTGATGCATGAAATGAAATTGATCTCAAAAGTTCATGTTTATCAGTATGTTATTTTTTTAACTTTGATTTTGTACTGTGGTAAATGCATCATTTAGAATACTTTGTAATTTGATATTTTAATAAGGTTAACTGACAGCTAATAAATTCCACATATCACAGGTATGTAAGCATGTTTTCATAAAGAATTTTGCTATATAACTATCATGTAGAAGATATTACTGAAAGTGTAAATTACTCAAATTAGAAAATTCTTTTGATTACTGATAACAAATACATGCTTTCTTGAAAATAATACCATAACTTTGAAATCCTTTTTGTAATACTAAAAAATGAAGAAAATTGATTTGAATACTTAATGTAAATATTTAGAAATTATGAGTGATTGATTGGTACTTCCTAACTCTCCTGAGAAGATACTTACATATATTGTAAAATTTCATGTGTTGTCTCAAATTGATCTTGATTTCTTAATTTACAAGTATGTGGGACACAGTGTAAATATTTTTTGGTTTGTTTTATTCTCTGTGTGTGTATCCTTCAAATAAGACTCTTGTTTATTTCCTAGATAATTATCTTGTCCCTATTTGGGAGGCTTTAAAGATACGTTAGTTTTATTACTGTGTGGGATTATAGCTAGCTATACCATATTGTATATATATAAATTTCAAGTGAATTTTGCGTTATGCTTTCTAACTCTTGATATGTTCCTGCTGATGTACACTAAATTGTGCATTATTTAATGAAGTAACAGGGGTAGAAATGTCATTGTTTGCTTTTAGTAAGGCTTCATGCATTCAGTGGGAACTTTTATGGTAGTGATGTTTTCATTTCAGAAACCTTTTTTATTTCTGTATCTTTAATATCTATATTTTTAAATTTTTTTGTGGTGTTGGGAATTGAGCCCAGGGCTTTGTATATGTTAAAAACAAATTTTGCTACTATGCTTTTCATTAGCAACTTTTTAGTGCTATTTTGGGGTAAGCTGTAAGGCTGGGCAACACCCAGGAGGCAGGAGCAGGCAGATCTCTCTGAGTTCAAGGCCACTCAGAACTATAAACTGAGACTCTGCTTTGCCTGGGGGAGGAGGAAGAAGAAGAAAAAATAGTTTAAATTTCTTTTAAGCAGGGTGTGGTAGTGTTTGCTTATAGTCCTGGCATTTGAGAGTAAAGTCAAGAGGACCAGGAGATCAAGGTTAGCTGGGGCTACATGAGAACCTGTCTTCAAAACCATGACAAAATGTTACTGGGGACTCAAGAGAGGAGGACCTGCCTGGCTTCAGTTCTTAGCACCTACAACTGGCAGCTCATAGCTGCTTTCAACTGCAATCCCAGGGATCTCCTGTCCCCTGGCTTCTGAGGACACCTGCATGTGCATGCACATAGACTTATGCAGATACACATACATACACATAAATAATGCTTTTAAATGTTAAGGAAAAGGCCAGGAAACCTTCTGAGTGGATTTATATTAAGCTCCATATATGTAAAATATGCCCAAGTAAGAACATCTTACTTTGTCCTGTGTTTTTTTAGAAATTTTACTTAAGACACTTTAAAGAAAGAATTGTATGGTTTTCAAAACAAAACAAAACAAAAAATCTGCCTTCATTTCAGGAAGATATTCAAAGTATGTTAGGATGCTGTGGGCACTATTACAGAATATGTGAATATTCATATATATAAACTAATTAGAAAATTGTAGGACCCAATAAATCATGACCTTGACTTGTAAAATGAAGTTCTGGGGAAGGGCTATTGTCAGCTTGAGTTAGTGGGAAATAAATAAGATGACTAGTCCTGAGGCGCTTAAAGCATTAGAGTGAATAAGGGGTTTGTCTAGCCAGACCTTCAGGAGATTACCTGGCCTGGATCTGAGGAAGCAGCTTTGAATAGTGCTACTGTTTTCCATTAGATAGATTAAAAAAAAACCAAGGTTAATAGTCTTGTCCAAGACTATCCAGCATGTAATCACAAAGCTCTAATTTATAGATAGGACTCTCATTAATTTTCTTTTTAAAATTTTAATAATTTATCATTACAGAGAGACCAGGTATACTGGTTACTAATTCATGGCTGATATTTTGAAACTCTGTCTCTACCTTTCACTCCCTTTTACACACACACACACACACACACACTTTTAAGTATTCGATATTTGAGTAAAAGCCCTAGTCTTTTAAAGTGGGGTTTTGTTTTGTTTTGTTTTTAGTATTCAAATATAGAGGTTAAGAGATACCTGGTGCATCTTAGTTGCTTAATTTCTATCAGGGTCAGAATACTCTGATTGGTCTGACTTTCCTCATGACCACAAGTTGGATGTGTAGCTCTAGCCATTCTTCACCAAAAGGGAATGAGAAAATCAGTATTTTTGCAAATTTCCATAGGCATCTGCTTATAAGCCTATCTCTAGAACAGGGAGACTGGGCATAAAGAAATACAATTTTAATTTAGGTATGTTGTTGCCTCAAGCAAGACTGGCAATTTATTAATAGTAAATAAGTGAGCATAGTCTTCCTCATGAAATTTTAGGAGGTAATGTAAAGATTGTCCTGTTAAGTGCGCTATATTTTATGTATATTTTTAATAGTCTTATACTTTATTTTAATGCCCCTCTGCCTTCATTGGCTTTAATCAAATAAGTGTGGGTTTATAAAAGTGATAATATTAGTCTGTTAAGTGTACTGACTTGTTGATAGTCAATGGCTTGGTGCAGTAATCATGATTTATAGGTAATACATTTTTTTTGCTTGTTTTTGAGATTATAATTTAATTAAAACTATTCTCTCTTCCTTTTCCTCCCTTCAAACCCTCCCACGTCTCTCTCCCCAGACTCCTTCAAATTCATGGCTATTTTTTTTCACCAGCTGTTAATTGCATGCATATATACAATTTCCGCTCTTTTTTTTTTTAATGCGGTTATGCTATGGTGGACCTACAGTTTGTGTACAAATAAGTTAGGTTAAATTCAGTGAGCTTTGCTTCTATGTCACATGCATATATGTAACTAGTATAGTTGATATGTATGTAGAGGAACTTCCTAGCTTGCTGAAATTGTTAACAGTGATTTCAGTTGAAGTATACTTGGCTCAAAATATGACAGCTTTTTTTAAAATTACAAATTAGAGATCTTTTACTATTCAAAAAAAAAAAGACTTTAACACCTCTTTTGTGTAATGTTAAAATGTCTGACTAAAAGACACACTAAAAGCTCTTGGATTTAATACAGTATGACTATGTAAAAACTGCTGTCTGCAGTCTGCTTAGGTTTCTAAAGATAAATGTATATATGCATCCACTCTCAGACTTTGCCGCAAGGTTTCATTTTCACCCAGAAGCATGCATGTTCATTTTTTGGACATAACATGAAAAGCATGCTTTCCAGTTTCCCTTTAATAGTTCCAGTAGCAATTTAGAATAGGAAAGTTTGGTTCTTAAAAGAATAGTTGGGTGGATCCTTAGGTTGCAGGTATTTTCCTTGTGGTTTAAAAGAGCTTACTGTCTACAAGGGATACACTGATACTGAAAGGAAGGAGTTATCTGCATTCTAGTTCCTAAAACCTGGCAAGCTGTCAGAGCTGGAATTAGCTTTACAGATGGCATTTGGCAACATGTCTACATATCTCTAAGCCCTCATCTCCTGCGTTTTCTTCCACCTGCCTATCAATTACAATATCCAATCACTGTTCAGGAATGGAGAAGTGGGATGATCACAGCTCACACGATGCTGTTTGGTTAGAAACGTCAGTGCTGTACAACCCACACGGCTGAGTCAGTGTCTGTGAGAAAATGAGCTGAATTAATATTTAGAGGGGGTTGAATCTCTGAACATTTAAAGCTTAAATATCTGCAAAAGCAGGATTACACAGTAGAGAGAGAAAAGCTAAAGGAAGTCTGTGGACAGGTGAGGTAGGAGGAGACTGGAAGATTTTCTGACTGTTCAGAAGAATCTTGAGGATGATGGAAAAACCAGATGAACTAAAGTTTCCTAGTAATGCCCAAGGATGCTGACCTGGCTTTCAGTGCTGCATTGTTTGAAAAAGCCGAGTCCCTTTACACTCTGATTTCAAATTTTTTTTCTTGTTTTTGTGTGTCTACACTGGCATATACTAAAGGAAGGTGTGTATTCATTTTTTACATGCTATCTCTGGGTTATAAGTATATACAAGAACGAATATGAGAGGTAGAGAGAGAAATGCTGGCCTTTGTTTTATAATAGTCATTTACATTTCTAAATGTAAAAGATCGTACTTCTGATATCAGTTTAATGGCACATTTAAAATAAATGAAGTATGTCAGTATTGTTTTCATGGGTTTGGTGCTTTGTTATTTCTTGTAACTTGAGAATGCATTATATTTAGTATTATATTTTATGAATGCAAAACTTGGCTAGGGAAACAAATTTTGAAGCAGTTTTATACATCGAAAGTAAAATTCAAGATAGAAAAATGAAATAATTACCTAAAAATGGAATTAAGGAGATTTTGCTTTGGAATGAATTAAAGATGAATGAAACTGCTAATATGTAGTAATTTTTTACAAGACTGAATTTGTTTGAATGAGGGAAGCCCAGACTGGGTGACTGTCTAGTCTACAGGATGTGAATAGAAAAACTAAATGCTGCTACTGAAAGAGATCACCAGGCACTATTTTTGGGTTAGTGTAATTTAATGTTAACCTAGATAAAAAAAAACTGTAAACCAGGGTGAGTGCTCTTGGCTATGATATTCTTCATAAGTGACAGTACTTACTTGATTTGGAAATTTTAGCACAATTTAAAATGTTAGTAAATTTTATTCTGCCTTTATTACCAATTATTTTATAGGGACTTTTGGTATATTCAGAATATTAAAATTATTTTATTTTAATGTAAATAGTTGTATCATCCTTTCCTTATTTCAACATCCCTTATTTACTTTTCTACCTAGTCTCTTAAAAATATGAATGATCATTCAATTATCTTGATACATATATATCTGTTTGTCTATCTATATACATGTATGTGTGAATATATTACGTATATTATTGAATTTTATCTATGTACATATATATGTATATATAATATTTAATCTGATATTGGGGGTCTTGGAAGCTAGACCTTATTTTATAAGCTTGTTACTATAATTAAATTATAAAAGGACAACTTCAAGGTTAATCTTCCTTACACTTTGTAGAATACTTAGGCTCTGCTGGTTCTTTTCTGATAATACTGCTTGTTCTATTATGAAAGTGATACATATTCATTATATAAATTTGATAAGCACAGAAAAGCATATAGATGAAATGTTATTTTTCTAAAAGAAAATGTTTTAGGCATTTCTTATTTAGCCAAATATGAATATATATGCACATATGCAAACACATACACACACATATACACACACACGTATATCACATGCACATTTAAAATGACTCCCAGAGTTGTTAAATGTTCTGTTATATAAGATACATTCTAAAAATTATGGACATTCTGTGATGGTCTTCTATAGCATAGTTTGGTTACACGGTATTTCATATATACTTTGTTTTTTAATTAATTAAAAAGTTCTGTTAGGAACTCGACCATAGAAATCATTAACATGTTTCATACTATAAATTTCTTCAAAAAAGAGGACTGTCTAAAGGAGTTAAATAAAAATGTAATTTTTATTTTATTTTATTTTCTGACAGTAAAAAGATCCTTGGTCTGATTTCACCTTGAGCTTATTAAAGATATACACAGTATTTTAAATGAAGCAAATAGCTGTAAAGTATTCTTTTAAGGTTCTTAGAAAACTCAGAAAAATGGGGCTTCAAATGAGTTGAGACATTAGAAAATAGGAACACTGTTCAGAAAGGTTTTTTCTGTAACATTAAGAGAAAGAAGTTAGTTCAGGGAAGTATTCAAAATAAGTAAGATAGCACCTCAAACTAACAGTTACTGCTGCCATGTGTATTTGTGCTAAGTCTCTCTGCTTTATAAGGTCATTATCGATAAATGAACACCAGTCACACTGTAGATAGAGTTTGTGTGTTAACAGTTTTCTGATATGAATGTTACTGTGTCAGTGGCTTCTGAAGTTTTGTTGTCTTATTCCCCTCTCTTTTCTTAGGAACCTAGACACTGCATGAATACTGATTTCTTTAATATCTGATTTTCTTTTCATTTAATTTTTCCTTTTTAAGGATATTCCAGATATTTTCTTTCAGTTCTGATGTAATCTTTTAAAAAATGTTATGACTGTGATTTTGATTTTTTTTTTTAATGGTTTGAATGGGAATAGCCCTTATAGACTCATGTATTTAAATGCTTGGTCCACAGTTGGTAGAACTAGGAAAGATTAGGAAGTATGGATTGGAGGAAGTGTGTCACTGTGTGGGCCTTGAGGTTTCAAAAGCCTATGCCATTCCCAGTAATTTCTCTCATCCCTGACATTCTCTCTTTCACCCTCTCTCTTATCTTGTTAGGCCCTCCTTCCCTTCTTTCTTCCCACCTCCCTACGCCCCCTGCTTGCCTGCCTGGTGCTTGTGGATCAGTTATAAGCTATTATATACCGCTTCAGCACCATGGATGCCTCCCAGCTGCCATCTTCCCCACCATGATGGTCACAGATTCTAATCCTTTGAAAGGCTAAGCTCCAATTTAATGCTTTCTATAATAAGTCGTACAAAACTGAGCCCTTAAATTCCTATTCAATCCTTAGGAACCCGTCTTCCATGTAAACTTGAATTCATTAGAATATTTAGATAAATTTGCAAGTTTTGTGCATAAATTTCACACTGTGGTAGTATTGATTAGGTTTGATGTAATAGATCCTTGCTTTTTAAGTTTGATCATATTAGTTAGATCTTTAGCTCCAGATCTAGGGATTGAGCCTTGGGCCTCATACATACTGTATAAGCACTCTAACCACTAGGGTATATCCTCAGCTCTCGATTTAAACAGTTTTAAAGACTTTACTGCATGACTTTGAGATTAAGTGATAAATTAGTATTACATAAAGAAATAAGTAGGATTATAAGTTAAAGTTATAAAAAATTAAATGTAGGTAGGTAGTTTGACTTTTTTGTAAAGTGGGTTTATTTTCATCGCTAGAGGTGGTAGAAGTTAATGGTAAAAAAAACAATCTAGAAGGATTCATGATTGAGGAATCTGATTTGGGTGTTTATCATAGCTTTATTGAATACTGGTGGTTTGTGAGCTCTGTAGGTGGTCATCAGTTGACATAGTAGCTATTTTTAATCTGATTGTTGAGATAAATGCTTTTGGTTTCTGAAACCATGAACTCTACAGCTGTATGCAAGAGTCTGTGTAGGCTAGTGGGGAAAGCTTTAGTGTTAGCCAATGAGAAAAACTATGAGGAAAAGCTTGATTGAGATTATGTACACAATGAATATGGCTTCATGGTATAGTAGTTTCAAGCAGTTTCTGTGACCAAAAAGCCACTTTTGGTGTACAGTTTGATACGTAGATATTTTATAAACCTCAACCGCCATTATTAGTATATTGGCATATATTTCACATACAAAAATTTCCAAAGTGCCCTTTTTCTTTCCAATTACTGTATTTCCATAGAATTTTACATATTTATTATGTCTGCCTTTTTCTTTCTTTTTTTTTGGGGGGGGGTGGTTTCGAGACAGGGTTTCTCTGTGTAGTCCTGGCTGTCCTGGAACTCACTCTGTAGACCAGGCTGGCCTTGAACTCAGAAATCTGCCTGTCTCTGCCTCCCAAGTGCTGGGATTACAGGCGTGTGCCACCACTGCCCGCCTCTATGTCTGCCTTTTTCACTATGCGTAGTTATTTTGAGATTTACTCTTGTTATTTGTATAATGTGTGAAAAATATTCATATTTTCTTGGATTTGGTCAGCTATAGGAATATATTATAATAGTTTATCCACCTATCCATGGACATCCAGATAGTTTTCAATTTTGAGTGGTTACAAATAAAACTTAGAAGAATATTTGTATATATAGGTTAGATTTTATTGATATATGTTTTCTTCTCTTGTCAGAGGTGAAATAAACTAAAATGAAGTATCTGGGCTTATATGACCAGACTATGTTTTACTTCTCAAAAACAAGTTGTTTTCCAGAACAGTTTCCAAAGTAGTTATACCACACCAGTCCTTCCACAGATGTATTTTTTATACATGCCCTATCAGTATGTGCTATATATTTATTTCATGTATTCATGTGAAGGTCAGAGGAAACTCAAGTTGTTTTTTCGTACCACCTTGTGGGATCCTTGAATCAAATTCAGATCAGCAGGTCTATATGCAGTTTCTATATGCTGAGTCACTTTGCTGGCCCGTGGTCAGTTTTTTGTCTAGTTATCCTGAGATCCATTGTCATTTTAATTTGTATTTCTTTAATAATTGATAATGTTATCAATTCATATCAATTGCTATGAATAATGATATTGTTGCATATATTTCATTTTATCTCTACATAGTTTTGGTATCATTTTGAGAGTTTAATCATGTATATGACCTTGAGAACTCTGAATTATTTTCTCTTATCAATGGGTTTTGTTTTTCTTTAATGGTAACTTTTCTTTTTAGAATTATTTATTATGAGTACCCTCTTATTGTCTTCAGACACACCAGAAGAGGGCGTCATATCCCATTGCAGATGGTTGCTGGGAATTGAACTCAGGGCTTCTGGAAGAGCAGTCAGTGCCCTTAACTGCTAAGCCATCTCTCTAGCCCCTTTAATGATGATTTTTGAAGAGCAAATTTTTTAATTCTGTGGTCAGTTATTACTTTACTCATATACGAATTTTGCTTCTTGTTTCTAAAAGTTTTATAGTTTTAGGTTTATATCTGTGGTCTATTTTGAGTTTACTACTGTCCAGACCAGAATCCTATTCTTTCCAGTTGTGAAAGTGAAATGTCCATTGCTTATCTATTTCAGTACCATTTGATAAAATAGTTGTTTTCCAGAACAGTTTTTTGAATGCTTGTTGAAGTAGTCTATATTTCTCTCTGTTCTCATGAGAGTTGAGCATATCCTATTCTGTCAAATCTTTTTCTAATTTGTCACTTTATCTGCCACTCAATTAGACATTATTTTCAAACATGGGTGTTTTTCTTCTACAAATTAATTTTACATTCATTGTTTGGTATTAAATAAGTGTGTAATAAGGGCATTTCTGTATTTTGGCCAGAGTTATTAAAGGTATGTTGCAAAGGCCGAGCCACACCACAACTAGAAACATGTTTTTCCAGTAAACAACACAATTTCGGGGTTCACAGTATGATCAAATATCTAGCAACAGTCCTGTGTTTTTAGACAAATTGCATTTAGGTGGTATTATTATATCTTAACATCATATTACTATAATATGTTGTAAGGTTTATAGTTTTCATGAGATACTTTTTGGTCTTGGGATAATTCTGACCTGATAGAATGAATTAGGAAGTTCTGCCTTTTCAGTTTTAATGGGAAAGTTGCATAAAATTGGTATTATTGTTGTTTGAAGTATTCATCATGGAGCCATCTGGAACTGGAGGGTTTTTTGAAGGAATGTTTTAAATTATAAATTCATATTTTCTTAATACACACAGATCTGTTCTGTGTGTGCATTCTTGAGTGAGCTTCGGCAGGTTTGAATTTGTAATTTTCCCAAGTTGTTGAATTTTCTTAGAATGAAGAATTTTTTTTTAATTATTATTAACTATTCTTTGAATTTCAGTAGATTCACAACACCATTTCTGACAGTAGCCATTTAGATCTTCTCCCATAACTAGGGTGGACATTTCTCAACTTTACTGATCTTCTAAGCTTTTGCTTCATTGGTTTTCTTGGCTATCCTTCTGTTTTCTAATTCATTTTCAGTCTGCTCTTTATTAGAGGGCTCATTGAGAACCACTGCTATAGGGAGTCAGTGCTGACATGGGCCCCCTAAGCACTGCCATACTATCATCCCATAGCATAGAGTTGTGACATGTCAGGTGAGTTTTATTGTGTTTTGAATTTTAAAATTTCTCTTTTATTCTTTTTGATAAAGGTGTTTATTTAATTTCTGAATATTTTTCCAGATGTTTTGAATTTTAACTTAATTCTGTTTTAATCAGAAAATACTCTATATGAGTAAGTTCTTTTAAGTTTATTGAGACTTGTTTTATTGCTTACAATATCGTTTGTCATTGTAAATGTTTGTGTGCACATACAAAGGATGATCTTCCTGCTATTGTTCTGTGAGGTGTTCTTTGTTAGGTCAAATCAGTTGATAGTATTATTAAAATCTCTAATTGATTTCTGTCTGCTTCCTCTACTAAATATTGCAGTAGGGTGGAGAGTTTAGCTAGAGGGGAAGTGAGGCTCTTATATGTGGGGCTCTACTTTTAATCCTTAGTACCATAATACGTAAGCAATCAAGTAGGTAAATATAAAAATAATATAAGGGTGTTAAAAACCTTTTGTAATTGTGGGGTTAGCTCTTTCTCATTCATCAGTTTTTCCTTTGTATAATTTGAGTCTGGGTATGAGGCAGAAAAACATTTAAGTTGTGATATGTTCTTAATGAACATGTTTCCTCATGAAACATGCTTCCTTTTTGAGCTTTGCTTCACTGTTCCAATGACCACTGTTGTCTGTCATTGAATTGATGCTAGCATAGTGCCTTTCTTCATTCTGTTATATTGAGTCTCTGTATCTATTTATTAAAGTCACCTTTATTTATTTTTGTTTATTTTTATTAAATATTTTCTTTACATTTCAAATGTTATAAACATTTCCTGATTTCCCCTCCTAAAACCCCTTATTCCATCGCCTCTCCCCCTCCTCACCAACCCACCCACTCCTGCTTCTCTGTCCTGGCATTTCCCTATACTGAGCCAAAAGCCTCTCCTATCATTGATGTCCAACAAAGCCATCCTCTGTTACATATGCAGCTGGAGCCATGGGTCCCTCCATGTGTACTCTTTGGTTGGTGGTTTAGCCCCTGGGAGCTCTGGGGGTACTGGTTGGTTCATATTATTGTTCCTCCTATGGGGCTGCAAACCCCTTCAGCTCCTTGACTTCTTTCTGTAGTGATGCAAGATATTTCCTATCCATTCATATTGAGGCAGTGAGAGGCCAGTGATTGGAGGGAGCCAGAGGAGGAGAAGCTAAGAGAAGGAGGGGCGGAGGGAAAGGGAGCCTGGGAGCTGCATGAGGGAGTGGAGGAGGAGGATGAGACTCACAGATCCAGGTGGTGTCAGATGTGTTTCTGGTGTGCTGAGAGGTTAGAAATATTGAGATAAAACTTTATCATTGTAATTTGGCATTATGTAATTAGGAGTCACATATACTTAAATATATTTGGTTAACTTCTCAAGTTTAAGAATCATGCTTTACCGAATACTTAGAAGTAGTGGGATTCAGGGCAGGAGAGTTGGACATGCCAGGACTTGGAGCAGAGGCCTGGAGGGGTGGTACTATATTTTAACAATTGCCCACTACACTCTAGCTGCTCCATTGGGGAACCCTGTGCTTAGTCCATTGGTTGGCTATGAGTATCCTCTTCTGTATTTGTGTATCTGTATTTGCTGTATCTCAGGAGACAGCTCTATCAGGCTCCTGTCAGCAAGCACTTGTTGGCATCCACAATAGTGTCTGGGTTTGGTAACTGTATATGGGATGGATCCCCAGGTAGGGCAGTCTTAGGATGGTCTTTCCTTCAGTATCTGCCCCACACTTTGTCTCTGCATCTCCTTATATGGGTATTTGATCCCCCTTCTAAGAAGGACCGAAGTATTCATACTTTGTTCTTCTTGAACTTCATGTGGTCTATGAATTGTATCTTGGGTATTCTGAGCTTCTGGACTAATATCCACTTATCAGTGAGTGCGTACCTTGTGTGTTCTTTTGTGATTGGGTTACCTTATTCAGGACGATATTTTCTAGTTCCATTCATTTGCCTAAGAATTACATGAATTCATTGTTTTTAATAGCTGAATAGTACTCTGTTGTATAAATGTACCACATTTTCCGTATCCATTGCTCTGTTAAGGGACATCTGGGTTCTTTTCCAGCTTCTGGCTATTATACATAAGGCTGAAATGAACATAGTGGAGCATGTGTTCTTATTACATGTTGGAGTATCTTTTGGATATATGCCCAGGAATGGTACAGCTGAGTCCTCGGGTAGTGATATGTGCAATTTTCTAAGGTACCGACAAACTTATTTCCAGAGTGGTTGTCCTAGCTTGCAATACCACAGTGGAGGAGTGTTCCTTTCTCTACATTCTCTCCAGCATCTGCTGTCACCTGAGTTTTTGATCTTAGCCATTCTGACTGGTGTGGGGGGAATCTCAGGGTTGTTTTGATTTGCATTTCCCTGATGACTAAGGATGTTGAACATTTCTTTAGGTGCTTCTCAGCCGTTTGGTATTCCTCAGTTGAGAATTCTTTGTCTAGCTCTGGACCCCATTTTTAATAGGATTATTTGGTTCTCTGGAGTCTGACTTCTTGAGTTCTTTGTGTATATTGGATATTAGCCCTCTATCTGATGTGAGATCGGTAAAGATCTTTTCCTAATCTGTTGGTTGCCATTTTGTCCTATTGACAGTGTCCTTTGCCTTACAGAAGCTTTGCAATTTTATGAGGTCCCATCTGTCAATTCTGGAACTTAAGAGTATAAGCTATTGGTATTCTGTTGAGGAAAATTTCCCCTGTGCCCATGTTTTCAAGGCTCTTCCCTACTTTGTTTTCTATTAGTTTCAGTGTATCTGTTTATATGTGGAGGTCCTTGATCCACTTGGACTTGAGCTTTGAACAGGAGATAAGAATGGATTGATTTGCATTCTTCTACATGCTATCCTCCAGTTGACCCAGCACCATTTGTTGAAAATGCTGTCTTTTTTCCACTGGGTGGTATTAGCTCCTTTGTCAAAGATCATGTGACCATAGGCGTGTGAATTCATTTCTGGGTTTTCAGATCTATTCCATTGATCTACCTGCCTGTCACTGTACCAATACCATGCAGTTTTTCTCATGATTGCTCTGTAGTACTGCTTGAGGTCGGGGATACTGATTCCCCTAGAAGTTCTTTTACTGTTGAGAATAGTTTTAGCTATTCTGGGTTTTTGTTATTCCAGGTGAATTTGCAAATTGCTCTTTCTAACTATGAAGAATTGAGTCGGAATTTTGGTGGGGATTACATTGATTCTCTAGATTGCTTTTGGCAAGATGGCCATTTTTACTATATTAACACTACCAATCCATGAGCGTGGGAGATCTTTCTATCTTCTGAGGTCTTCTTCAGTTTCTTTCTTCAGAGACTTGAAGTTCTTGTCAAACAGATCTTTTACTTGCTTAGTTAGAGTCACACCATGGTATTTTATTTGTGACTATTATGAAGGGTATTGTTTTCCTAATTTCTTTCTCAGCCTGTTCATCCTTTGAGTAAAGGAAGGCTACTGATTTGAGTTGATTTTATATCTAGCCACTTTGCTGAAGTTGTTAATCAGCTTTAAGATTCTCTGTGTAGCCCTGGCTGTCCTGGAACTCACTCTGTAGACCAGGCTGGCCTCGAACTCAGAAATCCGCCTGCCTCTGCCTCCCTGAGTGCTGGGATTACAGGCTTGCGCCACCACTGCCCGGCTTTTGACTTCTTTTATACTTTGTATCCCTATGACCTCCTGTTGTTGTCTAATTGCTCTGGCTAAGACTTCGAGTACTATATTGAACTAGTAGGGAGAGAGTGGACAGCCTTGTCTAGTTCCTGATTTTAGTGGGTTGCTTCAAGTTTCTCTCCATTTAGTTTGATATTGGCTACTGGTTTGCTGTATATTGCTTTTCTGTGTTTAGGTATGGGCCTTGAATTCCTGATCTTTCCAAGACTTTTTTTCATGAAAGGGTGTTGGATTTTGTCAAATAACCTTCTTGGTCTCTAATGAAATGATCATGTGGTTTTTTTCTTTGAGTTTGTTTATATAGTAGATTACATTAATGGATTTCCATATATTGAACCATCCCTGAATCCCTGGGATGAAGTCTACTTGACCGTGGTGGATGATTGTTTTGATGTGTTCTTGGATTTAGTTTGCGAGCATTTTATTGAGTATTTTTGCATCAATATTCATAAAGGAAATTGGTCTGAAGTTCTCTTTCTTTGTTGGATCTTTGTGTGCTTTCGGTATCAGTAATTGTGGCTTCATTGAACCAATTGGATAGTGTTACTTCCGTTTCTGATTTGTGAAATAGTTTAGAAAGTATTGGTATTAGGTCTTCTTTGAAGATCTGATAGAGTTCTGCACCCATCTGGTCCTACGTTTTTTTCTGTTTTTTGTTGTTGTTGTTGTTGTTTGTTTAGGAGACTATTAATGACTGCTTCATACTTCTTTAGGGGTTATGGGACTGTTTAGATGGTCTATCTGATCCTGATTTAACTTTGGTACCTGGTATCTGTCTAGAAAATTGTCCATTTCATCCAGATTTTCCAGTTTTGTTAAGTATAGTCTTTTGTAGTAGGATTGGATGATTTTTTTGATTTCCTCAGTTTCTCTTCATTTCTGATTTTGTTGATTTGGATATTGTCTCTGTGCCCTCTGGTTAGTCTGGCTAAGGGTTTATCTTGTTGATTTTCTCAAGGAACCATCTCCTGGTTTCATTAATTCTTTGTATAGTTCTTCTTGTTTCTACTTGGTTGATTTCACCTCTGAGTTTGATTATTTCCTGCTGTCTACTCCTCTTGGGTGTATTTACTTCTTTTTGTTCTAGAGCTTTCAGGTGTGCAGTCAAGCTGCTCGTGTAAGCTCTCTCCAGTTTCTTTTTGGAGGCACTCAAAGCTATGAGTTTTCCTCTTAGCACTGCTTTCATTGTGTCCCAAAAGTTTGGGTATGTTGTGGCTTCATTTTCATTAAATTCTAAAAAGTTCTTTATTTCTTTTTCTATTTCTTTCTTGACCAAGTTATTGAATAGAGTGTTGTTCAGCCTTCACGTGTATGTTGGCTTTCTATTATTTTTGTTGTTATTGAAGACCAGCCTTAGTCCGTGGTGATCTGATAGGGTGCATGGGATTATTTCAGTCTTCTTGTATCTGTTGAGGCCTGTTTTGTGACTGACTATATGGTCAATTTTGGAGAAAGTACCATGAGGTGCTGAGAAGAAGGTATATTGTTTTAGGATGAAGAGATACCTGTTAAATCTATTTGGTCCATAACTTCTGTTAGTTTTACTGTGTCTCTGTTTAGTTTGTGTTTCCATGATCTGTCCATTGCCGAGTGTGGTGTTGAAGTCTCCCACTATTATTGTGTGAGAGGTTCAGTATGCGCTTTGAGCTTCAATAAAGTTTCTTTTATGAATGTGGGTGCCCTTGTATTTGGAGCATAGATGTTCAGAATTGAGAGTTCTTTTTGGTAGATTTTTTCCTTTGATGAGTATGAAATGTCCTTCCTTATCTTTTTGATAACTTTAGGTTGAAAGTCGATTTTATTAGGTATTATAATGTCTATTTCAGCTTGTTTCTTGGGACCATTTGCTTGGAAAATTGTTTTCTAGCCTTTTACTCTGAAGTAGTGTATGTCTTTGTCACTGAAGTGGGTTTCCTGGATGCTGAAAAATGTTGGGTCCTGTTTATGTATTGGGTTTATGTATTATGTATTGAATCCATTGGTATTAAGAGATATTAAGGAAAAGTGATTGTTGCTTCCCATTATTTTTGTTATTAGGGGTGGAATTATATTTATGTGGCTATCTTCTTTTTGGTTTTTTAATAGAAGATTATTTTATTGGTTTTTCTAGGGTGTAGTTTCCCTCCTTTTGTTGGAATTTTCCAATTATCCTTTGAAGGGCTGGATTTGTGGAAAGATATTGTCCTGGCAGGCATATGTTTGTGCTTGCCTTTCACATGGTGCTGGGATCGAAACGGAGGGTCACATACTCTACAGCAGAATGCTTATCCACTGAGCTGTTCTAGCCAAAACTGTGTGTTTATGTGTAGGGTGAGGGGGTTGTTTTACTTCAGTTTGTAATGTTTTAACTAAAAGTCTTTATTGTATGAATAGCTGCTTCAACATTTATAGTATATTATCTTTTACCTGCCTTCCAGCAATTTGCCGCTGCTTATGTAGTATAAAAACCTCACAAGTGTGCTTTCACTTCTTTCATCCCAGTTTGTTCTGTTGTATATCTATGTTATAAACCATGTGCCATATTGTTAGAATTATTGTTCAAGCTAATCTTTTAAGAAGGTTAAGACAGTAAGAAAAATATTTTTCTTTGCTGCTACTCTTTTCAGTGTCTCTCATTCCTGCATTAGCTCCACATTGTTACTTGGCTCTTGTTTTCCTATGAGAATTACTTTTGTCTTTTGAATAGGTATACTCATAATAAATTTGCCATTTTGTCTTAAAATGTCAATATTCCCATTTTGTTTTTGAAAGATAGTTTTGCTCTAGACCAATGGGACACTATTTATCGCTGCATTTTTTTTAATGTATGGGTAACTTATTGCATATATTACATTTGTGGCTTTGTAATTTTCATCAAATTTGGGAGAAGTCTAGACATTTTTCTTCCATATTTTCTTTTTCATTTTCCTTTATGGATTCTATCCAGGAGGTCATATTTGGATTTGATCCACACCATATTCTAGCTCTATTTATATTCCTTCTTACACTCTTGGTGGAGCCACTTGGACAGGAGAGTAACTGCAGTCCTGCCACTGCCCTGCCCAGAGGCAGGTCCTGGGAGTGAGCTCTTGTTGTCTCCTGTATCAGTTCACAAGGTGCACATTCTTTTAGATGCAGCCTGGAGCAGAGCTTGAACTTGTTTGTCCTTGTTCTTTATCTTACACATACTGCTCTGTCTTTAGAGTGTTTTCCTGATCTAAAATTATTTAATCAAATAGGGGAAAATGTAATTCCTCTTCTATAACATCTGATTTTTGAAGGCTGATTGAGCATACATCCTTTTTGGCTTATAAAGAAAAAAATGGTTGTATGTGATGACAGTTTGCATTTATTTAAAATCTAATCAATTTTGATATGAAGGCTATATTTCAGTAGAACACTTAGCAGTCTCTCACTCTCTCTCTCTCGCTCGCTCTCTCGCTAAAATGATGTCTTATAAAAACACTTTTTTAATTAATTAGTCTGTCTGGCCCTTACTCAAACTGAACATTTAGCCTGTGTTTGCCTTTAGCCATAGTTGTGATTGGACAGTCTATTAAATTACTAAAATTTAGGAAATTTGCTTTCTCGTGGTTCAAAATGATTAAAACTTAGCAGTGAGACTAATAGAGGGTTCTGTCACCCCCATATTATGATCCTTCTATTAATAAGCACTCCTTTTTTCTGCATTTTTCTACTTCAGAAATCAGCCAGAAATTCTGGTATTCCTATTCCAGTAGTAGAATTTCTTGGTTCTATTTGAAGAAAATGATTATGTTCTAAGAATATAACTGCCCCCTCCCTTTCTAGAAGGAACATAAGAGTGGAAAATTCTTTTCTTCATAAGGCTTATGAGAAACACATGACTGATAATGGCTAACAGACTGCCTTTATTTTTCTAGGAGTAATAAAATCTGCTTTATCTTCTGTACCTGTAATCTCTGTTATAACAGGATAGTGATTGATTTCCATAGTAAAACAACCACAAACAATAACAAAAGCAGTATAGTTAATAAACTAACAAAAAAGATGACCTTGAGTCACTACAGGATTTAAATCAGCTCTTGGAATTATAAGATTACATTTTAACCAGTGTGGTGTTGGTAAAAAGAAAGCACTAGGGTATAAAGGGGACATAAGGATGAAGCAAGGCTAAGCTTACAGTGTTACTACCATGTTGGCTAGTATTGTTTAACAGAAGTCTGAACTTTTTTCTCCTCATCTGTTATAATTAAACAACTAGCATTTAAAAGGCATTGTAGCAACTTTGCTAACCCTCTGTTTAGTATACTTGATTTATTCCTAGCATTGACTCTAGAAAGTAAATAGAATCTTAGAACTTGGATAGGGGACCTGTTTCCAGATATTAAGTAACTCACAGTATTATGTAACTATTAAAAGAGAGTCTGAGTCTGACTCTTTATTTCTGTAAAACCATAAAGTACCTTCTCTTTCTAAAATATGCTATAAAATATTTCTTAAACTGTAAACTATCACATATACTTACTAACATGCGACATTTCCAGATTGTCTTGGCGCTGGTTCTAGTTACTACCATTGCTTTTTCTATACCTACCTGGATTGTAATCTCATTGTTAATTTTTTATTGTTTGTTTCCATTTTCATTATTAAAATTTTACATATTTTTAGGAACTTGTGGCAAACTCTAATCTAAGTTTTTTAATTACATTCATCTACCTATTATTATTATTTTTGTGGTGCTCATATGTGGAGGTGGGAGAACAGCTTTGCAGGACATGGCTCTCCCCTTCCACCATGTAGTTTCTAGGATCAGACTCAGGTTGTCAGGCTTAGACGCTGGTGAATACTCTTCTCCAGTAAAGAGAAGGTAGCCCCCTAACTTTAATCTCTTGGCTTTGTCTTCATCTTTTGAGATTCTAAAGCATTTTTGTCTTACCACTCAGTAGTTATATATTTGTGATGTATATATTTTACATTTAGAAGTGAATTATTTATACCTCTCAGTGTATGTTTTATTAATGTATTATTGCTATATGGATAAGCTCAAGAGAGCTTCTTTTTATTGGTATTTAAACTGATAAGAACAAATGTTAATACTAGACCTTAGCACTCTATTGTCATTAAACATATTGTGCCTATTGTGTGCATATTTAATAATACTGGGAGTAAATTCTGTTACTAGACTGTTTTAGCTAAAGGACAGTGTTCTCAGTTACCTTTCACAGTAGAATTTAGTCTCTGTAACATTTTCTGAATTTTTTTAAATTCTCTCATTTTTTACAATAAGAAAGTAAAATAAAAGTTGAAATTAACATAGTAATAATAGCAAATTTATAAAACTTCTCTAAGTGTTTGCTCAGAGACTTGTTTGATAGGGAAACCAGTTATTTTACCCAAACCTCAAATTTTTATTTTATTTTATTTTATATAGTGTTTTAGAATTTGGTACTCTCTTCATCTAAGATCCCATTATGAATAAATTTAAAATACCTGTATAACCCCTGTTACTAAGCTTACTTGTATCTTAGAAGTCAGTTAACACCATATACAATAGTGAATGCCTGTAGTACCAGTACTGGGTAGCAAGACAGACTGGGTCTCTGTAGCAAAGAGTCCATCTCTATAAAACAAGACAAAATAGTTAATCTTTTGGGGCTTTAATTTTTTCATCTATAAAACCTTAAATATGTTTTTTATAAACATACTCTGGAATTTGTCAAATGTAAAGGTTCAAGGTAAATCAGATATCAGAATCAAAAAGTAACATTTGATTTTTGTACTTTAAAATATCAGTTGTATATTAAAGCATGTTTTCACTTAAAATACTTTTGCTATCCTTGTGGTTTTTTTCCTACTTTTATGATTAATTTTCTTTTCTAACCTATCAGCACTGCCTCACGTGTTGCTAAGGGAGGAGTCGACCACACCAAAATGAGTCTGCATGGTGCTAGTGGGGGACATGAGAGATCAAGAGATAGACGAAGGTCAAGTGACAGATCACGAGATTCATCTCATGAGAGAGCAGAGTCTCAGCTCACTCCTTGTATTCGAAATGTGACTTCACCAACAAGGCAGCATCATGTTGGTATGTAAGATCCTCTCACCGCACCAGTCCTGTCAGCAGTCAGCAGCCTTTTTAAATTGTGATGATGTTCAGTTATACATAACACATGAGTCAGGTTCACTTCTTTGTTGTATTTGTGTTTTAGCTAATCGTGATACTTAAAAAGACAGCTTATTAAATCAAGCATAGAGGTATATTTTAAGTTTAGGAGCAATCTTTCTTTAAAAAAAAAAAGATTTTATTTGTCTTCAGACAAGGACATCAGATCCTGTTACAGATGGTTGTGAGCCACCACGTGGTTGCTGGGAATTGAACTCAAGACCTCTGAAAGAGCAGTCAGTGCTCTTAATTCTGAGCCATCTCTCCAGCCCAGGAGCAGTCTTACAAAAGAAGTAACATGGAAAAACTTTTGAAGCTGTGATAATACAGATTTTTTTAAGAGAAAAATTTCAGTTAATTTTTACCTAATAACAGTGGCTTATTATAAATAGTAGAAAGACAAATTATTGCTAAGGTTCTCTGGTTAATCATGCTAACAAAGTAAAAGAATAAACCATTATGGGATTATTTTTCTGATTTTTGATAGATTTCCAAATTTAATAAAAGTAGGCAGAAAAGAATTATGTCTTACTTTATTAGCAACTTGGGTCTTCTCCTTCTTACTCATACATAAGCACTATTAGCCCAAGACAATACACTGTATCACTATAAAGTACATAAATGTGCCTAAGCAGTATGAAATTGTTGGTTTGGTTTTTAAACTTCCTCATAGGAAAGATAACTTTGATTTAGGGTTCATTTATAGTTTCTTCTTTGGTCATCTGTGTTTAGCATGCATGTGGCATGTGGTTCTGGGTTCAGACTCTACCACCTGTGTATGTGAGAACATATTTAAACTGCAGATATATATATAGTTTGCTGGTAGAGGACTAGTTAGTTGAGCATGTGCAAGGAAGGCTCTTTCAATCCCCAGCAGGCCTCACTCCCAAACTGACTTCCCTATATTTGATAGTCTCTGATAACTTAAGGTAAGTCAGAATTCATTTAAGTTAGGTCTTATTAGGCAGAGAAGTTGACAATATCTGACTAGGTCATTCATATGCAAAAATGGACAGAAGTAACAAAAAGAGTTTATAGTCTCTTCCATGATTCATTGAGTCTCTGAGAAATGAGAACAGAATACAGTTATTTTATCACTCCACTAAATTTTGCTTTCGGGATGCTACCAGCCTTGTGAAAACAGGAATTTAAAGGAGGAGGGTGTCAGAACAGCTCTGGAACTATAGCAAGCCTAATTATACAACCAGCATACTGTACAGAACGTTCTAAGTTGCCTGAGTCATAAAGAAATTTGGCATCAGCCGCAGCTGCAGTGTGAGGCGCATGCGTGTTCGGGCCTTCATAGTCCCTGTATCCGCACCGCAGTCCTGCCCAGTCTTTGGCCATGCCGCGCATCTACATAGGACGCCTGAGCTACAATGTCCGTGAGAAAGACATCCAGTGCTTTTTCAGCCGCTATGGCTGCCTCCTCAAAATCGACCTCAAAAATGGGTATGGTTTCGTAGAGTTCAAGGACTCCGGTAAGGCAGCCGATGCCGTTTACGAGCTAAACGGCAAGGAGCTATGCGGCGAGCACGTGATCGTAGAGCACGCCCGGGGCCGCAGTGGTGGTGGTGGATACAGCAGTCGGAGAACTTCTAGCAGAGACAAATATGGACCACCTGTTCGTACAGAGTACAGGCTTATTGTAGAAAATCTGTCTAGTCATTGCAGTTGGCAAGACTTAAAGGATTTCATGCGGCAAGCCGGAGAAGTGACTTATGCAGATGCTCACAAAGAACGAACAAATGAGGGTGTAATTGAGTTTAGATCCTACTCTGACATGAAGCGTGCTTTGGATAAACTGGATGGCACAGAAATAAATGGCAGAAATATTAGGCTTATTGAAGATAAGCCACAAACAAGTCACAGAAACTCTTTCTCTGGAAGTAGATCCAGATCACAGTCTAGAAGATCTTGGAGTTGCAGTCGCAGAAGCAGCAGCTGTAGATCTCGAAGTATCTCAAAAAGTCGCTCCCCATCTAAGTCTCAGAGCAAAGGTCAATCCCAATCCCCGCTCAAAAGGCAGGAAATCCAGATCAAAATGCAAATCTAAGCCCAAGTCTAATCAGGGTTCCCATTCACACTCAAGAAGCAGATCTAAGGATAAGTATGGGAAATCACAAAGTAGGTCATGTTCTCCGTCCCCCAAGAAAATGGAAAAGGAGACAAAGTCAAAGTCCAGATCCCGGAGCCAGTCTCATCCCATTCACCTCTGCCTGCGCCACCCTCAGAGGCTCATTCCATGTCCCCTCCGCCAAAAAGAGCTTCAAGGTCCAGATCAAGTTCCAGAGATTAACCCTGAACTCTACGTTCTTTGCACACTATGACAGAACACTTTCCTACTTGCTTAGGCAGTTTGTCCTCGGCTGCTTCTTCAAGAGGATTTCCAGAAAAGGGAACGTAGGAATTTGATTTGTGGCCAAATTTAATGAGAAAAAGATGAGGTTCTAAAATGGTGTTACGAAGCCCTCTCTCTTCTTTGTAGAATTAAGATAATTTTGATTTTGTAGCCTTTGATCTAAAATAACTTTTGTAAAGATTAGGCTCATTTAGATTTTTAAAAAGTATTTCAGCAGGATCTGCTTCAGGGTTCTGTGTTTTTTTGCTTATTTTTAAATTAACTGTTCAAGCTTTGGATACTGCAGGCTTTAGAAGGGAGAACCCAAATTTTCAGTTATGTTGGCTTTTTATAAAGCTTGGGTTATGTAAGATTTAAGTAAAAGCTTGCTACCAAAAAGAAAAGGAAAGGAAAGTTTTATGGTTTTGTTTGTTTACTTCTTACTGTCCCTGCTGAATTTTTTCTTTTCAGATCTTTTTATGAGAAAAATTACTGATTTTAGTGTGAATGCTATTAACGCAACATATTTATAATGGTAACTTTTAGTAATTAGGACTGTTTTAAATTGTTGTTCTCAGGCTGAAGAGTTGGGGCATGTGTAATCTTAGACCCTCAAAGCAGAGGATCATGAGTTTGAAACTAGCCAGGGCCTTTTAGCAGTACCCTGTCTGAACAATCAAAAATCAAAAGAAACCAATAATAGCTCTGTCAAATTTGATATTCTAGTTAACCTTTCACTAATTTTTTATGTCTATTTGACTTATAAAATATTTTGATTTTTGCATATTTTTCAGTGGAAAGATTTACCTTAACTTTGATATTTGGCTGGGTCAGCATCAATTAGCTTAATATTTTAAAAAACATTTTTAAGTTTTGGGTTTTATTTTTGGATTTGTTGAAAAGGGTATTTGAAATAGAAAAACAAACTGCAATTTAAATGAACTTTTCTATATCAGACATTTTAGAAGATTCAGTATTTATTTATTTATTTATTTGTTTGTTTGTTTATTTATTTATTTATTTATTTATTTATTTATTTATACATACAGACACAGGGTTTCTCTGTGTGGACCTGGCTGTCCTGGAACTTGCTCTGTAGACCAAGTGAGCCTGGAACTCATGGACATCTGCCTTCCTTTGCCTCCCTAGAGCTGGAACTAAATGTGTGCGACACTACCTCCTGGCTCAAATCCTTTTAAAGAAAATTTGTATGACTTTAATATTTCTATTTCAGAACGAGAAAAAGACCATAGCTCTTCTCGTCCAAGCAGCCCTCGTCCTCAAAGAGCATCCCCAAATGGCTCCATGAGCAGTGCTGGGAACAGTAGCAGGAACAGCAGTCAGTCAAGCTCAGATGGTAGCTGTAAAACAACTGGGGAGATGGTGTTTGTGTATGAGAATGCAAAAGAAGGGGCTCGGAATGTGAGGACATCTGAGCGAGTGACCCTGATAGTGGATAACACCAGATTTGTTGTGGACCCGTCCATTTTCACTGCACAGCCAAATACAATGTTGGGAAGGTTTGTTTCATTGCTGTTCATTATATTACTAATTTTAAAGCACTTTTCAGTCATTTTTTTTGTGTGTGTAGTTATAAAGTTTTACAGTCAAATTTCTGCTGTAGAGAGGGATGTAATATTTTATAGATAAAAGAACTGGGTTTTGGAAGTTAAATTATTTGTCTAAGTTAATACAAATAGAATGTGGGTACAGAAAAGCTTAAATTTGGTCTTATTTTTAATGATCTTTTGTAGTACTTTTAACAATAGCAAGTTTGTCACTAAAGATCTCTTCAGATTGATCTGGTAGACTGAGTCTAACCAGATGAATCTTAGCATTGATATATTTCCCAAATGAATTTCTAAAGCCAGTCACCAGCTATAGAAGGATACCTATCAGCTTTGTTTAAAGGAAAACTGATTAGCTGTGAAGTTAATTTGAATTGTCACTTTAATGTAAATTTTAATTGTCAGTTTGTTATAAATATTTAAGGTGGGGAGTAAGGGTGATTGTCTTTTAGAAAATGTGTAATTGGTGGTTGTCTTAAGTAGTTAAAAGTTTGCAGTAATGAGAACCACAATCTCAGGATTTTAGACAATGGAATTGTTTTCAAAATGCCTAAAATAAGGGTCAAATAAAGTGTAACATCAGTATTTTTGTCTATAACTAAGATGGAAGATATATATCAAGTAGATGTTTAGATGAGGCAGAAACTTGAAGTATGTTCCTATTCTGTTTTTGTGATAGGTGTAGGGGCTCCAGGAAGGAGGAGGGGGTTAAAGAGAGAAAGACTCAGTATCTAATCAATGCTGGTGTTGTGAGATTGTATACATTTTGAATAACTAATTTTTCTAAATAACATTGGGCTTGAATATGCATTTCTATGAGTATGTACTTTTTACTGTCATGAGATGATTAGTAGAAGCTATTGACTTGACAGTGTTCTACTATATTTTTACATAAAAATTAGGGGGGAAAGTAGGTATTTGAAATTTTGTTTTAGCCATTTTAAATTGGTATTCACATTGATCTGAAAAGAATAGCATTCCTTTTGTCAAAAGTTCAAGCATTTGAGGAAATTTCATGACACTTGATTTCTTGATGCTATTCAGTCAGTGGAAGCTTCTGTTCAGGCAGTGACTAAAACATATCTTTGGGGAGAAAAATTAATATTCATAGTAGCTGGAAAGCACTTGGCATTCCTTTTGAAAACTTTTAAAATAAAAAAGCTTTGTTTTTCACGGATTTCTGTGTTATAACAAAGAATAACCACTTAAACTACTGGGCAAAATACTTGAAATAATTTTATTTACTCTGTAAATAGTGGCATTATTGAATTCAGAGGCTCAATTTTACTTTAATTAGTACTTTTAAGATATTTCTTAGTACTGCTTGAAACTTTTCATTGCAAAGAACTTTTTTTAAAAATTGTTTTATTTTCTCATTAATTACCAGTAGGACCAGTAATATCTTGAAAAACATAAATTCCTGTTTTTTACTTTTTCTTATATTAAAATAAAGGTTAGAAGGTTTTTGTCCCACCCCCACCCCCATTCATTTAATTAAATTTTTCTGGGTGATGCTTGTTTATATTTTTTGAGACACGGTTTCTCCATGCAGCCCTAGCTGTCCTGGAACTTTTTCTGTAGAGCAAGTTACCCTTGAACTCAGATATTCACCTGCCTCTGCCTCCAAGTGCTAAGAATAAAGGCATGTGCAGCCATGCCTAGCCATTTTTCATACTTTAATTCTCCATACTCTTACTTGGTTAGTTAGTTTTCCTTTCGATTTATTTATTTATTTGTTTGTTTGTTTGTTTGTTTGTCATCTTTTTGTCTTTTTGTGGGGAGACAGGATCTCACTGTGTATCTCTGGCTATTCTAGAACTCACTATGTAGAGCAGGTTGGCCTTGAATTCAGATCCAAATGCTCAGATTAAAGACATGCACCATGTTGCCCGGTTCATCCAATGTTTGGAACTTAATGACTTATTTTTTTATTTTAGGATACAAGCCAAAGAATTTTGAGTAAGATTCCTTATATTTAGAATTTGTGAAATTTTAAATAGCCTAACTTGCTTATATTATCTTACTTTTCTCCAGTTCAGTTTACTGTATGTTCTGTTAAATACTACAACTTCATTATGAACAGTAGTTTCATGGGAAGGGCACAGATGAAATGTACCCTTCCCAAATCATCCTTTCTCTAGAATGATTGTTTTGCTTACTTTCTATTGCCATTTGGGGGTGGGGATTGTTATGGGTCTTTCTGTATAGTTTCAGGGTAGCCTAGAATTTCCTGTGTAGCCTATGCTGGCTTTGAATCTATGACAGTGTTCTTGCCTCAGTCTTCTAAGTAATAAAGTTACGGGTGTGAGCTGCTTTACCTCGATCCGATGATAGTATTTTTTGTGTGCTAGAGGTAGAACCCAGGTCCTTATGCATATAAGGCAAGTGCCCTATTTCTGGGTGACATCTTTAGCTATTGGTTTTATTATTGCTAAAAGGTAATCCATACTATTGTTCCTATCCTCTTATGCTCTCTTTATAACATTTGCCAAATTTCTTATAATTATTAATATAATGAAGTTATACAATGCTGAAGTAATGTTTTTATGTCTTTATATGAAACTGACATTCCTTTTTAAAAGCATCTTATTAATATCACAGGATGTTTGGATCTGGCCGGGAACATAATTTCACACGCCCCAATGAAAAGGGAGAATATGAGGTGGCAGAGGGAATTGGTTCTACTGTGTTTCGAGCTATTTTGGTGAGTGTGTTTGTTTCTAGTAATAACTTGGGCATAAGATCCCTACTCAGTAAGTGTTTAGATCTCTTCTTGGATATATGTTATTATTTTGTTTTAAATGTTGTTTGTTTTAAATGTCTTTTATATTTGTGTTTATGGCCTTAGGAAGATATGATATAAAGATTTATTTCTTAGCCCTGAATGCAGTTCTTTCAGATGTTACAATCTAACATTTCTAAAGTCATATATTTCTCTTAATTCTCTTAGTTAGTTAGATATAATTTCTTGAACTATAATTTATTGTCCCAAACTAGCACTATGGAAATTTATGAACATCTAAATATAATCTTACTGATCTTTGTTCTTACTGTTCTTATTAGCGATTTTTTGATTTTTTTTCCTTTGAAGTCTTAACCTTTTATTTTAAGAACTTTTTATGCAAATGTTACAGAGATTATATTTGTAATTTTATTTCAGTGAAATGAACTTTGTTTCTGGGCCCGAATTATCTTTATAAGTAAAATTTTAAAGAATTTTAGGTAAACTGAGGTCCCATCTAACATTACCGTTCCATAATTTAAAAATATCAGGGCACTAGTTAGTTTTGAAAGTGCTACCAACCCAGCCTTGATAATGGATTTGAACTACCTTGTACTCAGGTACTTAATACATTTTTCTCTAATTTTTTTCCCTCCAGGATTACTATAAGACAGGAATCATCCGTTGTCCTGATGGCATATCTATTCCTGAACTGAGAGAAGCATGTGATTACCTTTGTATCTCTTTTGAATACAGTACAATTAAATGTAGAGATCTCAGTAAGTATGAGGTTTGTGTTTAATAGTGTTGTAAAGCCTGCATGTGTTGTTTATGTAGACTTCAAATGTTTGTTTAGTTCAATTATAAAGTGTCCTGGTATTATAAAAAGAATTTAGTGAACTTTGAAGAATCTAGATAGCTCTGTTATTTTCTAAACTTTTTTCAGCTTTAATGACTTTCTTAATGAACTCTTAGAGATTTTCCCTTGGACTGTTTCAAGGGTCAGTTTGTTACTGTGTCCTGGCTTAGGAACCTTGACCCTTTTCTTAAAGTGTGACTTATTTTTATTCTTTATATCATATCATCTAAAATGTTTACCTTTTTATCTCTATGTGAGATAGTATCTTGAACACTATAGAAGATATAAACAATTCTTACAAGGTATACTTGGCATTAGAAATCAAAGATGGCTACATATACCTAGATGCCTACATATACATACACTTGGAATTTTTAGTTCTCCTCTCCTTCAGACATAGTTTACTGTTCATCTCTTGTCTCTGTGTCTGTCTGTCTGTCTGTCTGTCTGTCTGTCTCTCTCTCTCTCTGTGTGTGTGTGTGTGTGTGTGTGTATTGAGGCAAGATCTTATGTAGCTCAGGGTAGCCTCAAACTCAATATATACCCAAGGATGGACTTAAATCCTGGTTCTCCTGCCTTTATCCCCCAAGTGCTGGCATTACCCACATTTCTGATCATGCCCCATTCTTTTATCATCACTGTTAAAGATCTTTTATTTGTTATGGAATTCATGATAGGAGTCTTTACATAAAATAGGTATGGTAAGACTACTTTAATATTTTTCCTTAAAATAGGTGTCTTAACTGAATATTTAGAATCTTTAATTGGGAACACTTATTTTGTAGAGTTGTTACAAAGATTAAATAAATAGTATCTGATATGCAATATTAAGTGAAGATTTGTTTAAGAAAACAAGAACAAAAACAGGAAGTACAAAAACCCAGGAGTAGGAACACATGCCTGCAATCCCAGTACCAAGAAGAGGAGGCAGGAGGTTCAGAGGTTGAAAGTCATCTTCAGCTATGTTGTAGATTTGAGGTCACTGTGGATTTCCTGAGACACCCCATCTTTTCAAAATAAAAGGGAATAAATGTAAAGAAAACTATCAAAAGATCTTTTTTGAGGTTGGAGAGATGGCTAAGCAGTTAAGAGCACTTGTTTCTCTTGCTGAGAACTCAGGTTCAGTTCCTAGCAAGTTCACAAACAACTGTAATTCCAGTCCCAGAGGAAACAGCACCTTTTTCTGGTCTCTGTGGGTACAGTGTGCGCACACACACAGTGCCATATATACATACAAACATACACAGAAAATATAATAAATATTTTTTAAAACAAGTAGGTTACTGCTTTTGTACATTTGTGTTTAGCTACCTTCATCGAGCCCTGTATGCAAAGTGTGTACTCTTGGGAGAGCCTTCTCTTTTTTGTAGCGTTGAGCTGACTAGAAGATTATGAGCAATGCTAATTTATTGGTAACTCTGGCATTAGTTTTTACTGCTAAGTTTTCTGAGCACTTCTGTTAACATTTTTCTGCCTTTTAAAATATCCTTCTTTTCTTTCCTGCTGTCATTCTCTCCCTGCTCCTTGGTCCTTCACCTCTCAAATGTGGCTTCTCTTTACTATTGTCCATATTTTTCTCTGACTGTGTTTTGGATATGAACTTTTTCAGGTAAACTACAATAACTGAAGAATGACCAACATGGAATTCTAAAATTGATGCTGACTTAATTCTGATATTCTATTTATTTATTCTTTGCTTCTGCTTTTATCAGGCATCCAAAAATGTCAAGATATTTTTGTGGGTTTCATTTCAGGTGCCCTTATGCATGAGTTATCAAATGATGGTGCTCGTAGACAATTTGAATTTTATCTGGAAGAAATGATCCTCCCTCTCATGGTAGCAAGCGCCCAGAGTGGAGAACGAGAGTGCCATATCGTAGTGCTTACAGATGATGATGTAGTTGATTGGGATGAGGAGTACCCGCCACAGATGGGAGAGGAATATTCGCAGAGTAAGTATTTTGTCATGCTTCTCTTATCTGGTTCATTATATGGATTATCTCTATCTTTTAATAGTAATCAAAGGGCAAGTAATGAGATTCTTTCCTATCCCTGGGACCAAACTAGCTCTTGGTTAAATCTAGCCCATGCCTGTTTTATAGATAAAGTTTTTGTATTGCCTTTGGCTGCTTTGGTGCTGTCATGGCAGAACTGAGTAGCTGCAACAAAGATTGCATGGCTCGCAAAGCCCAGAGTGTTTACTGTCTGAGCTTGTGCAGAAAAGTGTGCCCAGCCCTGCCTGTCAGGCACAGAAACTGTTTTGAATTTTGTTGACTGTAGGTAACTTTAAGTTCCAAGATTTCTTTTTGAAACCATTTGTGCTTCTGATAGTAGCCCTTCCAAAGCTTTATTGAACCAAACTATAGTTCTCTAGTTGTTTCTGACCAGACTAGTCTATCTTGAGAGGCACTGAGTTCTTTTTTCACTTCCAAACTTTGTGGTTGAAATTTTTTTGTTTTGTTTTTGTTAGAAAGGATCTGCTATGCTGTTTTTATGATCCCAGTATAATCATTTTAAACAGTGGCATAGGTGAGCTAGCTGCCTTTTTTTTTTTTTTCTTTTTTCTTTTTTAATGATATAGACTGTTAACCTGGTAAGGGTTTAGACTCCATTGAGTTTAGGTAAAAGCTGTAGAAATACAGAAAGTATGAAAACTAATCTCTTATGTTTCTATTTTATGAGTCATTTTCCAAAAACTAAACAAAGATTGCAAATGGCCACTTTGTCAACCATTTTTAGAAGCTTTTTCTGACATGCTGTGGTGGCACTTTCCAGAACGGACAGATTTGCTCTTAGATGATGGACATACATGAATGTTGAGATTCTCTTTAAAAATACATAATCTTTAAGAACTTCATATAATGTATTCTGAACATATCCATTCCTAGTGTTGTGAGCCTTTTGTAAAGATATGATAGGTGTCTTTATCACTGTTTCCTCCGTCTTTGACTTTCTCCTGACAATGAATTTTCTCGATTGTGTAGAATAAAAAGTTGAACAAAATAAGAAAAAGCAAAAAGGTACCTCAGAATAAAAGGTAACTCAGAATAAACATACTAAATTATTTTTGGTTAAAAAGAGTTTATCATATATATAATTTATTTTTGTTTTTGGAGGCAGTTCTACAAGTTTATTTGATATTCATTAGGTTAGTTCTCATCCACATTGACAATCAGTACTTTTTTGAATATGGTAACAGGCACATAAGTTACAAGTGTGTAGGGCTTGTTTGGTGAATCTCATCCTCATGTTTTCTGGACAAATGTACTCACATGCGATATAGAACATTCGTTATCCTTTCATCCAGATAGCTATATGGAGCCTGGTACCAATGTTTACGTCTAGAGTTCCGATCTCCTTCATGGCAAATTTCCAGATTTCTTTGAGCGCCCAAGGGGCACACTTTTCGAAGCCTACTCCATGGATGTGCTCATGAATGTTGATGGTGTAGTCACAGGTCACAACCTTGGTGATGGCAGAGCAGCCCTTCTTCTCGCCATCTTTCTTTGCAGGAGCCATTCTTCTGGGCCCAAGTTGGAAAGGACAGGCTCAGGAGATTGTGGGATGCTATCATTTATATTTTAGCTTTCAATAGGTTCAGCTCCAAGAGGAGGAGTTGCAGTTAAAGGATAGAGGTCACACCTTACTAAGGTGACTATATTTAGACCAATTTTTCCTCTTTCACTGTTAAAAAAGTTTAATTTCTGTTTCTTGTTCTTTTGACTTTCCTCTATCTTGAGCTTTATAGCTTAAAGGGAACAAAAGCTCTTTAAACGTAGTTTGTCTAAATGAGATACATTTTGTTTCAAAGCTGTTCCAGCCTAAGAAGATACATCAAGGAGGATACAAAGATAGCTTTTTTACCCAGACTGATTTCCTAAGTGTGACTATATCCTTTCTGAATGGTCAAAACAAAACAAAACAAAAAAACCTTATATCAGTAGTCTCAAAGCTTTAGTACAGATTGATCCCATGGGTAAAATTTGTATACATATTTTCCTTTATTGACTCTTAAACCAGCATGTTTGGTTTGTGAGTATATTTTTCTTTTTTTGACAAAACCTTGCAGTTCACCTTTTAAGGGCGATAACTCCACCAGAAAGAGAGGAGGCGAGGAAGGCCCGTCAGTCTAACTCCCTGAAGTTCCCAGCACGTTTGGAAGACTCAACATGTTGTCAGTGGACTGTCTGCCCTTTGCAAAGCCAGTTTGCTCTAAACAGACTAACCTAGGCAGAACATGCTCGAATCTGCCATTTTTAACATCAGTATTAATTGGGGCTCTTTGCCTGAATGGAAAAGTTTGTGGGGAGGGGCTTTGCCTTTGGGGAAATTATTAATAGTTGATCAATCCATGAAACATAAAATGTGTAGTGCTCTTTGACAAAGCAGTTTCCCCACCTCCAGAGTAGGCCATATAGGTATCTTAATAAAGTTCTTTACTCTGCCTGCTTGATAATAATGTGTAATCAGTATCTTTTGGTAATCTTACTGAAAATTGGGACAGATCCCATTTCAATAAGTAGATGTGTATCTTTGAAAAAGAGATCCTTCCTATAGATTGGGTTACCTGACTGGTCTCAAAGCTTTTCTTGTTTCCACTTGAGTAGACATATGCTTCTACATTAACTGTACTGAATATTGTCCTGTCACGTTGGCTAGTCTTCCTTGGCAGTAGTGCATCTATTATTTGGGTTTTTAGGGATGTCAGGTCCATTTCAAGATCAAGGTAAATTGAAGTTAATTTCTTAAGTACTTTGATGTTAATGTGAAATATTTTTGTCTTTTTTATTCCAGTTATTTATAGCACAAAATTATATAGATTTTTCAAGTACATTGAAAACAGAGATGTGGCCAAATCAGTTTTGAAGGAGAGGGGTCTTAAGAAGATTAGATTGGGAATAGAAGGTAAGATGTTTTCAATTCATTTTCTTTAAGAACGTTTTTTTAAATGGATCTACTTATGTAGTTTAAATAATTTGTTGGGGAGGGCCCTCTCAAACAGTTACCGATAATGGTATAAACATGTAAAGTACAGAGACAGTCTTCTGAGAGGACATATGAAAACCATTAGGAATTAGTATGTATCCCATAAGATTCCCTATCGATACAGAAATGTAATTTTTTTTTCCTCTCATGGTATGCCCTGACTCATTTTTAGCAAAGCCCATGTGGTATTTGTTGGCTCACTGTGTGTACATTCCCAAAAAGTTGACGGCTGTTTGCTTAGCGATGAGGCCTAATATGTTTTAAAAACACCTTTAGAAAATGCATGTAGAAGCAATACTTGGCTCACTTTATGCTAATGTTCAAGTTGCACGTTTCATCTCTTACATGCACATACTTTAGATACTCTTGACAGATGTGCCTTCATTTAAAAATACATGGGAGGCAGAGGCAGACTGATCTCTTTGAATTTGAGACCAGCTTGGTCTACATAGTGAGTCCCAAGCCAGCTAGAGCTACATAGTGAGTCTGTCTTAAAACAAAGATAACATAATCAAGTTTCCTTATGGAACATTTGTAGAGGATTATGTAAAGAGTAAAGGCTTTGGAGCCAGATTGCTTGCATATTGATTGTTGTGCTTTGGCCACAGCACTTAAACCAGTTTCTTTTTCTGGACTTGGGCATGTTAGTAAGTACTTTAAATGGCTATTGTAAGAATGAACTGAGTCGCAGTAAGAAAAGCAGGTAAAAAAACGGTATCAGCATTATGTGTTTACAGTGATGATAGTGAATTATGCTAGGTAGGAGCCTGATTGAGGTGCTGAAGGGTCACCAGGAATAGGTTGCTCAAACGTGAAAAGAATGTCCAAAACTTCTGGGCGGTGGTGGCAAATGCCTTTAATCCCAGCACTTGGGAGGCAGAGGCAGGCGGATTTCTGAGTTCGAGGCCAGCCTGGTCTACAGAGTGAGTTCCAGGACAGCCAGGGCTACACAGAGAAAGCTTCTGTCTTGAAAAATCAAACCAAACCAAACCAAACCAAAAAACAAAACAAAACAAAAAACCAAATGTCCAAAACAGGACTCGCGTGAAGGACAGTAGTATTGAGACACTAATGTTTGCTTTTGTTATTTTGCACTCCCTCCACTGACTGTTATCTTGTTATAAAAACTAATGGATAGTTCTTATTTGAGTAATCTCATTAGGGAATAAAAAATATGTCATTTTTTAATTTTTTGATTCTTTTTAAGTTTCCCTGGGAAGAGTGACAAAGGCAGGGGTCTTGTGATGTCAGAATCTAAGCACTTCTGAAAGCCTATATGAAGTGGGTTTTTTTCCTTAAATGACAACAGTATTTAGCAGTATTTGTCCAGATACATTACAGGCTTAGGTAAATTAGTTTTGACTTTGGCTAGACAGTACTTACGCTCCTCTATATTTATTTCAATAACTGCTTCTAGATTCTGAAGCATTTTTTTTCTTTTAACTGATTTGTAGACTCTCAACTTTCCCATCAAGTCTCTAAGTTTTTTCCTCTTGGAAAAGTAAGAAGCTGAGCATTGCCAAAGACCTGCCTCGACTTTGAAAGGGTTTCTGAGAGAAGGGCTGTTTGCGAATGGTGAAAAGAATGACTCAGAAGTCAAATGATGGGGTGCAAGCTGACAGCCTTGTAGTCTGCTTGAGATGGCTGCCTACAGGGCTCCCTACCGAGCTCTCTTGGTTCTGTAGTCTGCTTAAGATAGCTTTTTGCTTGAGATAACTTTTTGCTCGAGATAGCTCCCTGATCTAGATAACTCGAGACTACTCTCTGCTAGAGATCGTTCTCTCATGCTAGAAAAAAATCTAAAAGCTCTCTCGATTTAGCTCACAAGTTTTCTGACCAAAATCAGAAAAGTTGCTAGAAAAAAAAATCTTGAATTTTCTAGAAACAATTCTAAAAGAGCTGTGTTAACTCTGTGTGGATTTTCTGACCAAAATAAGAAATCCTGTTAGAAAAAAATATAAATGAGCTGTGTTTGCTCTCCAGATATCTACAGATAGCCCAGCTCTTGCTAGAAAAAAAATTCTAAAAACAAACCTGCCATCACTCCCTGCTAGCTTATCTCATGCCCACTAAAACTCTAGTCTTTTATTTACATATCAATTCAGTCATTTACTCCTGGTTCCTTCTGACCTTCCCATGAATCAGCAAAATCTGTCTGTAGCCCCTTGATTCTTAGAAGACAGCAAGTACATTTTTATTTAACTTGGCAAATGAATTCAGAGATCTGTTTGCCTTTGTAAGCACAAACAATAAGCTGGGTGGGATCCCATCCTGAGATCACCATGTTTATGCCTTGACCTAATTTCCTCTGTCCCAGGCTGACTTTGAACTCAGAATCTACCTGCCTTTGTATCTTTCTGACAAACTGGCTCATAGTATAGCTGCCTCTTGTTTTTCTAGGTCCACAAAAGCCCTTATATAATTAATATTGCATCCTTATATATTGCATAGTTGAGAAATTATATATTTTTTGAACTCATGTTTTCAAAGTTCTTTCCCAATGCTAGGGTAGTGAGGTGGGAGTAGGTGGATGGGGGAACATCCTCATATAAGCAGGGGGGATGGAGAAGGGGATGGGGGCTTTCAGAGGGGAAACTGGGAAGGGGGTAACATTTGAAATGTAAATAAATAAGGTGTTAATTGCTACACTGAAGGTCATATTTACCATTTGCTAAGGACATAGACACACCCTCTCCTCCCAGACTCTTGCTGTCTCTGATTATCAAGGAGTCATTAACCTTGGTATAGAGAACATTCCCCAAAGGAGGAACATTAAGTTAATATATATAAATATAGATAAATATATATCTCAAACAAGCCCCATGCTTAGCAACCATCCACACTTGTGGAGGCCTGCACCCTGCTGGCTCTGTTCCAGGGGTGGGAACATATCAGGCTGTCCCTTGCACGTGTCAGTGCAGGACTCCGCAGGGCATTGTAGCATACACCTGAGAAGGAGAAAGAGGAGGATCAGGAGTGCAAGGCTTCCTTGCCATTAGCAAGTTTGAGGCCAGCTTGGGTTACAAGAGACCCTGTCTACACGTCCCCAAAACAAAGAGAAAAAGTAAGCAAAAGCCTTAATCATAAGAGTTTTAACTTTTTGTCACCCCCATCTCCTATGCCTGCTCCAGCCTTCTCAGTTTCTGATTTTACAGTGTTGAATGGACTCACTTCTTTGGGAGCCTGGATATAAGGCTAGACAAGTATTTTTTTTTTTTTTTATGTTCATAGCTCATTATCCCATATTCACATTCATATAGACATTACTAGAGTCATGTCCGTATGTTGGATATTATGCAATGGTAAGCAGGTTTTGGGGATTGGTAAATGATGAGGTTAAATAAGAAAGATCTGTGCTGGGCACAATGGCATGCCTGATCCCATCATTTATGGAACTGAGGCTAGTCAAAAAAATGATCCAACAATAGCAACAACCAAAAAACCCTCAAAACTGACTGGTATAAAGATGGGAAAATACAAGTAATTTCTGTCTTAATATCCATACCACAGTTCCATTAAAATATGCATCTTGAAGGTTGTTTCCTATATTCTTAATGGTATATTCGTCAACCTCAGATGATTGAGTTGTAAAGGCAGTGTAGGAGCAGAACAACATAAATCTGCTATTCGTCTCTCAGACATATCATCTAGGGCCTTCCTTCCTTCCATCCATCATTATTAGGTGCTCTGCCTGAATTTGATGGAAAACTCTATTCTGTCATTGTATTTAACTGAGATTTTTAACAAAGCACAAAGTTTAAAAGGAAAATTGTGATGTAATACTGTCAAAGTAGTTGCCATACAATAGTAGAAGTTTAAGACTGAGAAACTAATTACGTGAGCTTGTGAATTAATCTACCCTTTGGATTCTGAACAGGAATGGCCGGACAGTAAGAATTGCATTTGTCACAGAAAACAGAATTTTGTCTTCCTAAGCTTGCAAAAAATATCCTTACCTTCTTTTTTGTTTAATAAAGAATATTATTTAGGGTTGATAATGTAGCTTAGTGGAAGGGCACTTTCCTAATATGTACACCATACGGCTTTAATCCTTAATACTCAATCCTTATCACCATCATGGTGATGTAGTAGTGGTGATGTTGTAGTAGTAGTAGTAGTAGTAGTTATTGTTGTTGTTAAAATTCTCTTCCATGGGATCAAATCTTATCTTTTTTTGTTACCATGGTTTTCTAATACAGACCCTCTATTCTATACCTCAGATTTTGCCAAACATGTCTCTGCTTCTCTCTGCTTTTTGCTTATCCATTAAGAGCAAGTACCAGAAAAGTCACTGGAATGTCCTTGTGTACATAGCTTCTAGAGTTTGAGGGACTGGGTTGTTGTTTGTTTTGACTTCATATCAGATGTCATTACCCTCAGAGCATAGACACCTTTGAGTTCTTTGATACAGTAGCTGTTAAACATTACTTGTTGAGTGAAGAGACTTTTAAAGGGAAAAATAGTCCTGGAAAAGCTCAGTGCAGCAGTGTCAAGGAATACTAGGACAGGGAAGTGGGAAGGGGTGGATTAGGGATCAGGGGGAGGGAAGAGGACTTATGGGACTTTCAGGGAGGGGAGATCCAGGAAAGGGAAAAATCACTTGAAATGTAATATAGAATATATTAAATAAAAAAATAAAAATAAAAAAATAAAAAAAAAAGGGAAAAATATTCTCAGACAGGTATGTGGGGACTGGAGAGATGGTTCAGCAGTTAAGAGCACTAGGTACAAGTTCCATTCCCAGCACCTATATCAGACAATCTTAACTGTGTAACTCCAGTTCCAGGGGATCTGACACCTCTGGCGCGCGCGCATGCGCACACGCACACACACACACTCACACTCACACACTTTTAGATAGCAGAAAGAAAAAGCTATCTGGGAAAAGGCTTTCATGTTATGCTCTGGTAGTTCATTCAGTGTATGCTCTATGGTCAGTGCCTGCAGCATATTACGCTCTGGAGATTAAGGTGCAGATCCTGGCTTTGGCATGTGAACTCTGCTTAGGTAGGATCAGACATACACAAAGGTAATTACCGTTTCCTGTTGCTGGTACTGTACTAACATGAGTGCTTTAGAGGATAAGCAGCAGATGATTAACTCTGTGTGGACTCTTAATGTTTTGCCAAGGGTGGAAAAAATAATGAAATCACAGAAGTTCCAGAGGGATTCCAACTCTAGAACAATTGTACAAAAACACAAAAGCATATTCAGAAAGAAGTGAAGTTTGTTGTAGCCAATCTATTTGAGAGCTTTATGGTTTTTTTCCATTGGATATTTTATGTATTTACATTTCAAATGTTATCCCCTTTCCCAGTTTCCCCTCTACAAACCCCCTATCCCATCCCACTCCCCCTGCTTCTATGAGGGTTTTCCCCAACCACTTCCACCTTACTGCCCTAAGCCTTCACAGGACCAAGGGCCTCCCCTCCCACTGATGCCAGCTGAAGCCATGGGTTCCTCCATGTGTACTCCTTGGCTGGTGGTTTAGTCGCTGGGAGTGCTGGGGGGGTGGTTTATATCATTGTTCTTCCTATTGGGTTACAACCCTCTTCATCTCCTTCAGTCCTTCCCCTAACTCCTCCATTGTGGTCCCTGTGCTCAGTCTGATGGTTGGCTGCAAGCATCCGCATCTCTATCGATCGGGCTCCTGTCAGCAAGCACTTCTTGGCATCAGCAATAGTGTCTGAGTTTGGTATCTACATATGGAACGGATCCCCGGGTGGGGCAGTCTCTGAATAGCTTTTCCTTCAGTCTCTGCTCCACTCTTTGCCACCACTACCAACCCCCGATCCCCTGTATTTCCTTTGGACAGGAGCAATTCTGGGTTAAAAGTTTGGAAATGAGTGGGTAGCCTCATCCCTCGACAGTGGCTGTGCCTAACCTCTGGACATGGTCTCTACAGGTTCTCTCTCCCTTTTGTTGGGTATTTCAGCTAATGTCATCCCCATTGGGTCCTGGGAGCCTCTTGCTTTTTTGGCATCTAGGACTTTCTAGTATGAGAGGAAATATATAGCATATAGTTGAGACTGAGTCTGTTGGAACCAGGTTTTAAAACAGCTTGATACAACTAAAGCAGACATATCATTCTCCTTGAAGCATAAAAAAATTAGCAGTTTTAAAGCAAGCATGCATTATGATTCCATTTGTGTAGAAGTGATTCTGTGTGGAAGATGGGAATACAGTCACATAGGAAGCTAAAGGTCTAGGAAGGATCGAGAACAAGGGGATCCAAAGAACCCTTCTGACCTTCGGGGCTGCACCTTCCAATGTTTGGGGACTGGAAGTGTAAGATAAAGAAGCCTTCTCTTCTACTTCAGAAGGCCTATGGCCTTGTTTACCAAAACCCCTCCAGGGTTCCTTACTTATAAACTACATATACCTTTACACAGCACTAACTCATAATCTATTTATTGTCTGAGGCCTTTTTGGTTCTCTTTCTGATAACCTTTTTATGATACAGACCAAATCTGACTTGTAGCTTTTTTTTTCTTTTAAGATAGCTTTATTAGAGTCTTTCTTTGTTCTCTGCGGCTGATTTCACTTCACAGTGGTAAAGTTAGGTAGGCTCAGTAGAAACTATCATTTATAAGATTGAAATAGTACTGTAGCCTGTTATAGAAAAGTTTACTTATCTCTAGTTCTTGCTGATAGAAAGGAGGGGAAAGACTTGTATATAGTTTTTTTCTAGGACTTTATGTGTTTGGAGAAATCTCTTTACTAATAAATAATTGAAAGTTTTCTGAAATGTTGGGTTTTTACTAGTTGTTAATTTTTAGTGAGTATGATTCAAAAAAGTTATAATTAAGTAAAGCTCTTTGTAGATACAAATTTAATTCACTGTTGAGATAGTCATAATAAAATGGTGTAAGAGATTAAAATATTGCCTTTGCTGGACTAGCTGCAGAATTTAAGAACCTGCTGGAGAGCTGATTACTCTTTGTTATTTAACAAAACTTCTAAAGCAATATAAAGATGAGCCTGAAGCTTAAGGAAGCTAGAAGGCTAATGGTGCCAGAAATGGCAGGCCTTTAGGCTCAGTCATCCCATGAGGAGGCTACTAACACACAGATAAAGCCCCAGATCCACTGCAGACCGCACACCAGCCCCGCATGGCCACACTTTAAAAATGTGTTGTCGGGGTTGAGTACGGAGTAACTGAAAAGCTCTCAACAGCTAACTTGAATGAGAAGGTGTGTGTGTCCCCCTTTAAAATTCCTTTCTTTCCTCCAGGCTATCCTACCTACAAAGAAAAAGTAAAGAAAAGGCCAGGGGGCCGTCCAGAAGTCATTTACAATTATGTCCAAAGACCCTTCATTCGAATGTCCTGGGAGAAGGAGGAAGGAAAGAGTCGGCATGTAGACTTTCAATGTGTAAAGAGTAAATCTATTACCAACCTGGCAGCAGCTGCTGCAGACATTCCCCAGGACCAGCTAGTAGTCATGCACCCTACTCCTCAGGTGGATGAGCTGGATATCCTTCCCAGCCACCCCGCCTCGGGCAACAATGACCTTGATCCTGATGCACAGAATCCAATGCTGTGATGCTGATGTTCCTGAAACCATAGCATGCTACTCTTCACAGTGACGTCGTACTCCTCATTCTGCACTGCGAGGCCACTTTTCTTCATTGTGAGATGCACATGTTTAGGATACTGCAGTGTAGGCTTTTTTAAAGACCAAAGGTAGCTGAATGGTTTTTTAATGAGTACAACTTTAGCATCCTGGTTCCAGTTCTATAAATGTATTTGTTTACCAGTAGGTTTGTGAAATTGGTTCTTTGTATGGGGACAGTCCTTTTTCACATATCTAGGTCTTCTCAGAAGTGATGGGAATTTGGCAGCTGGGGTACTTTCGGTGTAGATTGATATTTATCATGCCCCAGGTAAGATGCAGAATATTACAGAGTGCACTTTATAGATGGTGGTTAAATGGAGCTGTTGAAGCCATTTTAGAGCTGTGATGCACAGTATAACATAAGTGCTTCTATCAGAGTATTCCTCAGTACAGTATGTATAGTTGGCCCACAACAAGCAAAAACATATTTATCTTGGATTTATTTAAACAATTAGGATGAAATTTGATGCTTATAGTGTTGGTTCACTCATCTCCAGAGCCCTGCAGCCCCTTTAGAGTGAGTCACATGCAGGGAGGGTGAACGTCAAGAGGTGGTTTACTGTCCAGTCTGCCTTATCCTTAATCTGTTCATATATTTATTTACTAATGCTTTTTCTTAAGAGTTATGGGATAGGAAAACGAACTGTTTGCTCTTCATTTACTAAATGATTGTAAACTCAAGTTTTTCATCAAAATAAAATTTCATTGTTTTAACGTTTCTGACCAACTTTATGAACACTTGGCTAGATTCTGTGTCATCTATGTTATGTTTAACTAGAAATCAAATGATAGTTTTAAAAGTGCTTTCGTATATGTGTAAAGGGCACTTAGATTTCTTATAAATTCAGGAAAAACTATAAATCCAAAGCAGTTGATCAAGATTTCCAGGATATGAAAATGGAATGGCACCTGTATTTAGGAACCCTAACTTTCAGGACTAGTTTCTAATTAATCAATCTGTGCTGCTCTATTCTGCTCTATTCTACTGTTTAAATATTTGATGGTTTACAGCAAAGTATCATTAATATTTTTAGGGCTTTGTGTCTAAGATCATTTTTTGTAGCCATACAACTAGTCCAGGACTGTCCTCTGAGCCACAGAATCACCATCTTGGAGTGGTCACTGTGTCTGCCTGCAGGGACTTCCTAACTAGGCTTTTTGACTTTATCTCCCCCGGGGAGGTATGGACCCTCCTCACCTGAGTGTGCAGCTGTTCCACCTCCAGTTCTATACAACTCTGCCTTTAATTGGACATGGCCTCAGGGAAGAAATGAGTATATAAGGGTGGGGAAGGTGGGGAAAGGGGTTAAGGCTGCATTTGGATGTCTACGGGAAGCCCATTTTCTCATCTGGGTGAAGGCTTTCTAATGTGGCCTTTGAGTAGAAGCACCGCAGTAGGGAACCTCTCACTTATATTCTCTATGGAAGACCAGGAAACCCACTGGTTTCCAGAGTGAACTTTCGTTTGGTGGAATCACATCTCAGTTTGTTGATGGGACCATAGAAAGAGTGTAGATGTCGCTTATGTCTAACCCTGGGAAGGGACTTGAGCAGCACCATATAACTACAGATCTAGAGAAACTGCTTGTAATCTTGACATCAAAGCACTGAAAATTGGAGTTCATATCTTTGTTTTCATATAAGTTGAGGTAGCTACAGTTTAGAAGTGAACTATTTTTATAATATGTCTAAGCTGGTAGCATGGAAGAAGTTATTATAAGAGCAAAAGGACATAAATCAGCAGGAATGTGTTTAGACCACCATTGAAATGGATGAACCAGCTTGTAGCATATGAAGATTTTCTCCCTAATTATCAAATGGGAACAGTACTTATAGAACAAGGGAAACATTTATTAAAAATATTTAACTGTCTAATACATTATACTTTAACCCATATTTATAGTAAAGGATTCTTACAAGGAAGAATAAACAGCTTTATGATACAATTAGTATAAGAAATATCCACATGGGGACTTCTTTGTCGTGTAAAAACACCATACATCTGAAATGACCATTTTGCATATAAAAGCTACCAATGATGCTTCTGTGCACGATGATTAAAAAATTCAACACAAACAAAATCCAAAATATACAATTAATGCAAGCTATCCACAGCTAGCCCAAACTCAATGATGAGGAAACACTGGAGCAGGCTTAGTTCCACTTTGTCTGAAGTTACACATGGTAGATTGACTTGTATCAATGGCTCTGAGATGGCTTTTATAGAGTCAGTACATAAAAGCTGTTCTCTCCCTATCCAGTAAGCTTCACAGACTGTAAAACTTCACCAGTAATGCACTTTGATACTGCAGCTGTTGCCAAAGCAAAATGTAGAGTCTACAGCGGCCATGGCAAGTCACTAAAGTCAACGGGACCACCCAACCCCGCATCTGCTTCCAAGAGACTCATGATGACAGCCATTGCTGCCTCATCGTTACTGGGACTACTTGATCCTTGGTCGTTGTCTATCATATCGATGCCTATGTGGGGGTTCTCACCTGTGGAAGGAAGAAAGGCTTGTCAGTAAAAAATACCAAAGCACACTTACATTTGGAAAGCAACTTCTCAACACACTAATAAGGAAGTTATATTTAACAAGAGTAAGGGTTATTTGAGGTATTCCGTTGCCATAACTCTTTGTTTTTACTGCCTTTCAGAAAAAAAATCTAAAATTTAAGAGCAAAACTCCTTAAAATTCGACAATAATTTGAGTTGAGCCCATTTTAGTATTTTGGTAACGAGTTAGTCAATAGTTGGTTGTAAAAATAATGGCACCTAATATAGGAGAAGGTAGAAAATTAGATTGAGAAGAGGCTGGATGTGCTGAAAGTCATTGGGTGACTCAGTACCTCTGAAGCTGCATGGACTCTCCCTCTGAAAAACTACACATCATGTGGGAGAAAACCTGTCTGGGTTGCTCTAGATGCGCATGGATCGCTGGAGTATTTAAACAGTTCAGACATCCACTTTGTTATCAAGTGCTTCAAAACTAGCTTATTTTATGTACTCAGTTCTTAAACCCTCTTTGTAGTAGATGTTTTGCAAACTTGTCACTCAGGGAGGTAGATGATAATACAATATTCTTACCAAGAATAGAAGAACTATCAGAATAGGGATAGCCTGGGGTCTCCTGAGCCTGCCCTGGTAGTAGGCCAGTGGAAGGAATGTCTGGAGTCCCTCCATTTAGAATCTGCAAATAAAAGAGGAAAATGTAAAGTTTCCCACTCAAATAGAAATTTTCATTACTATCCTATGCAATGTTACTAAGAAGACGAAAGATGGTGGGTGGGGAGATTTAAAATGGGTTCAATTTCCTATTTTTTTCCTCCCTACCAAGCAAGGACCTGTTAGAACAGTCATGATGAGGGGTAATAGCCTCTCCCCTATAAACTGCTTTCTACATAGTATATTTTCTCTACTCAGTACATGAAGATAACAAAAGCTGAGTAAATCAGCGCCCTAGGATCACACCGCCCATGTATTCACTTAAAGCCCAGGCTTAAACATCAGTGAGCCCAGATTGCCCTGTAAGGCAGTGAGTGCACTTGCCAACAGATAACTGCTGAAGTATTTGAGGTCAGTAACAATTTGTGAAGAGAAACAACTAGGACAAGAAAACACTTAAATCTTTGATCATCAGGTATACCAGAGGCACTAAATTAAGTAACCTCTGATTTTCTCTTCCTAAGATGTGATCATTGCTATCATCCCTCTATAGGAGAAATCAAACTGTCTTTAAGATCCCACTCTCACCTTCCACCAGCAACACCCTGACCTGGACTGCCAAGCTTCCCAGCCCTGGGTTAAGCCTCAGAAGCAGCCTTAGAGAGGTATTTAGACTGGACAGGGTAAGGAAACAATGGCTGCTATGTTTCAGAAACACTGATTTCAGACCTGGCCAGCAGATGGCACTGCAACTTGGTTCTTTACAGTTCAGTTGTGCAGTATGGGGTCCCTGTACATCCTAAAAATGACTAGGTAGCCCTCCCTGCCCCCAAAATGTTTTAGGTAGGGTACATTCATATAAATAATATGATTTTTGAAATATAAGCTATGTTTTAGCATGAATAAAAGTATTTTATTGAAAAAGCACACATTACAAAAAAATTTCAGAAGTGTGTTAATGTTTTATAATGTAAATATAATGCCTGGCTTAAGAAAGTTAAGCAAGATTCTCACACCTGTTCCATTCCGTCTGTGTAAATGTAATTTGACATGTATGAAGAAAATTTTAGCCCCCCCAAACAGATATGTGGTTGTATGACGTCTTACCTTTTCACCAATTTTGACATTCTTTGATGATTCCACAGCACATAAGTTTATGTCTCATAAATGTTCACTATAGTGCGGAATCCTGTTGAGTGACTATTATGTTAAAAATCCATGGGTATACCCTGGCATTCAGAAAGGATATTTCTTTGGTGATTTTGAAATCATCTACACGGATCTCTTAGAAGGTATTAGTTTACTTAGAATGGATTGGTCTTGGGTGACTTTGAAACATCCTGTACTGATCACTTAATAGCAGCCTTTCTCAACCCGTGGCACCACCTCTTGGGGGTTGAATGACCATTTCACAGGGGTTGCATACTAAATATTTATAACATGTAACAGCAAAATTACAGTTATAAAGTAGTAACAAAAATAGCTCGATGGTTGGGGGTTCACCACAACATGAGGGTCACAGCATTAGGAAGGTTGAAAACCACTGACTTCGAGGGTATTGCTCAGTGAGTTAGCAGATCTTTTTAAGTTAATGTGAAACTCTTATCATCGTGCCATTGTGTGAATTTGAGGGAGCAATTGAAGTCTACATAGCAGGTACAGACTTTCTGAAAATCCCAGTCTTGACTGAAAGCCCAGATTTGATCACTACCACTTGTTTTCCTTGAAGTGGCAAAAATACGGGAAGGCGCAGCCAGTTCGGCTTGTGATAGAACCACACAGATACGTTTCTGAAGCGACAATAATGGTAAGTATGCAGTAAAGCTCCGTTTTTTTTTTTTTTTTTTCATTTTAATAGTCTTTTCACTTCAATTGTTATATGAGTGATTTGCTTATATATAAATATATGTTAAGTATATCACATGTGCAGTGCCCATGGATGCCAGAAGAAGGTGTCAGATCCCCTGGAACTGGAGTCACAGACTGTTGCGAATAGCTGTGTGTGTTAGAAATCAAACATGGGCTGGGCAGTAGTGTCGCATGCCTTTAATCCCAGCACTTGGGAGGCAGAGGCAGGTGGGCCAGCCTGGTCTACAGAGTGAGTTCCAGGACAACCAAGGCTATACAGAGAAACCCTGTCTCAAAAAAAAAAAAAAAAAAAATCCGAACCTGGGTCTTCTGCAAGAGCAGTTAGTGCTATTAACAAGGGCTCTTAACAGCTGGGCCCTCTCTTCCGGGCCCTCTGATAGTCATTTCTAATGTTTCATCGAAGACACTGTTAAGCTGGCTTACATTTTATTGTGTGTGGTAGGGAAGAATACTGTGATTTCTAAGAGTTTGGTGACATGGGTCCTTAGGGTTATCAGTGCAAACAGATACACAGTGAAAACAATGGGTAACTTTTTAACATTGTTATGAAAATAGCTTTGACGTGGCACATCCTTGAAAGAGTCTTGAGAGTCTCTCAAAAGGTGACATCTGTGGAATCCTGCTTAACCGAACTTGGTTTGATGCCCCCTTGCATGTCTAACTCCCCAGGGATCTGTGGGGGCTCACCTAGTCTCCCCTTTTCAGCTTGATCTGCATGAAACAGTTTCGGGCTAAATGACAGGATTGAAATGGACTGAAGGGCCACCTCTGCCCTGGTTTGCTGAGCTATTTAATGCTGCAGTTATTTTTAACTCAATCATGCTTTTCTCATGAGTCCTGTTGCCAAGGACTTACACAAAAAAGATTCCATTTTTATTCTAGACCCATTTTTAAAAGCCAGTGAAGGAGGAAAGTTTTTTTCATAAACACCTCAAAAACACTTCAGGCTTTATGATAAGGGATGTGGTAGTTGCTGTTCATCTGAAGGCCTGGATTATTAAAATTCAGGAGAGCTTGGATTTTCCATGTGTGTATATATATGAAAGTTGTCCTGGAGATAAGTGTGGACCATACCAAGAAGCCAGCTGCCTGAAAGGTGAATTAAGTCAGGGGGATAGGGACAGTGGAGCCCAAAGCACAGCGGCAGGCAGTCGGTTTGCAGGCCACATTACTCTACGGAAAGGGCCAGGCACTTCCACATTCACTGCCATGTGGTAGGACTTTGGGGACAGAGACCACTGTTCTCCTGCCAGTATCAGCCAGGAGCTTAGAAGGTTTGAACAATTGCATAGCTAGCAGCTTGGCCTCAAACTCACTATGGCTGCGCTCTTACCCACTAATTGGCTGGCTTTTCAATTCCCTGGAGGAATGAAAACCCTTTTCAAATGGAAACCGGCCGAAGACTCACATCAAGCAGAATCGGTGGCCCTTCCTCCTCTCATTGCACCCCCTCACCCATCAGACTGCACCAGACCTGGTCAGCCTGAGCCTGCAAGGAGCCCGCTTTTGAAAAGTTCTGCTTTGCTTTGTTTCTTGAGAATCACACCTGAGTTCATTCCTGTAGTCTCTGTGTCTAGGGGATAGGGGAAGAAGATTTCATGGACAAAGTTCCTTATGCCGTCCTGATCTGGGTGATATTAATAGATATTAACTTAAAATCAGTATAATTTACATAGGTTTGCAAATTCTCTAGAAAAGAGGAAAATAGGTGTTTTCCAGACCTCTATAAATGCCTATAGTGTCATCTTCAACAGTTCTTCATGAGGGCTGGTGACTGATGAAGGACTTGAGGCTGTTACTATCAATAGAGACACATTGGTCACAGATCTCCAAATGTTCAGCTATAAAGCCTGGCTTGACTTCCGATGTGTGGCTAATACTTTTGCTTTTAACTAACTAGTATCCATTCACTTGAAATTCCTGGCAGTAAGGTCTTAACCCTTCCCTCACAGGAAGTCTTGAATTGTGCCCTTAGAAAGTGACAGTCCCTCTTTCCTCAGAATGTTCTTCCTGCTCTCCCAAATGCACATGGAATATACCACCCCCCCCCCCAGGCAAGTCAGCAAGCCTCCCTAAGTCCCAGCTGCATGTACGTGTGCTCACTTCAAGGAGGAAAGAATGTCTTGACTTATATCAGAAGGCACAGCAGTTCTGTAGTCCAGTCTCAAGTTTCAGGATGTGAGCAAAGGCTCTCGTGGTCTAAGCCATCATGCTTACCTTCTTCCCTCCTGGAGACGAGGCATCAGGGGGAGGCGTACTTGTGATGTTCAGTGGGCTGGAGCCACAGCTGGAAGGCGATGACCCTCTTATCCTGTTAGAGCAGAGCAGGTTACACTAGTTACAAGGCCTTTACGGGTGGTGGGGTTGGGGAGATGCTAAGGATCTAGGTAGGGACAATAATGTTCTATAAGAGCCAAGTGGCTGGGTTCTGTAGGGCATATGATCTCAATCACAGCAATCTGCATGTAATACATAATTGCAGCTGTGCTCCAATAAAGCCTTATTCCAAAGCTGGACTGTTCTGCATGTATCTGTTCTAGAATGTAGACTTCCAAAATCAGTAACTGCAAAAGCCTATGGCTTAGAGTTGAGATTCAGGTTGATTAATTTTAACTGGCCAGTTGTATTTCTTCATAGAATACAGGTGAGCTGGGGACCTCAGAAGTTTAGCCACCATCTTTGCTATCATAAATTGGATGTAGAGCAAGAGATATGTCCTCTTCCCAGCAAACATTTACTAATGAGTGTCCCTGGAAAATGGATGGTAGCATTGTAGCTCAGGCACACCTAAGAAGGAAACAATAGTAAGAAACAGTAGCAGCCTTCTTGGGATAATGAGTGATTAAAGATTGATCTGGGACTTTTTCAGACTATCCCACTCCAGTAGGTTGGGAGACTCAGAACTGTTAATTCTTCCCACACCAGTGAGGCTGGCAACCCTAGGGAGAGAAGCTGTGGCTTGGGAGCAAGAGTTGATGTGCTAGCTGTGCTTTCAGAAGTCCTTGCTCCCATCCAAGCTGGAGCCAGAGTGGGGGAGTATGGATGCAGCCCTGTTAACACCAGGCTTCAGTTCCTCCATGATGAACACAGGCTGTTTCAGGCCACTAAAGTCTCTATGTCTAAGAATTGGCTCCTGGCCTGCACTGACAATTTGTGAGAAAAAAAGTTTTCTGTCTCCTAGACAAGAAACTCCTCAAAGCCAGGTACAGCTCTATTGTAGGCACCACCGACATGCAGATGGCTAGAAACCCAGAAACTACTGAGTTTCACCCAACACTGTCTCCTTAGGATGCAGGCCTGGGAAGCTACCTTTCCCAGGTTCCCAACTGCTTTTTCCCCATTTGTCTTTACCCTCAGCACCTGGTTCTAGATGCTGATTTCTCTATAGGACAGGGTTGAGGTAGGAAGCATGCCCACCTTCACCTATCCCTATTCTAGTGAGCCTCCACAAAGCATAGCATAGCATTTTGGATATCTACTCAGTATCCTACAATGAATGGCATCTTGAAAAATTCTTATAGTCCAAACTGCTTGGGATTATGCATTAGGAGTCTTTAACCCACTCCTTTTAAAGCTCTGTGCTTTCTTCCTACAGGAAGTCTAGCCAGTTAGATTGCCCTGAACACCATTCACATGCTCACAGACTGAGCAGTCCTGGCTTTTTAGTACCTACCTTTATTGTAAACCTTCACTGAGACCAAGGCCAAAACCCTTGCTTGCTTGCCTCAATATGTGAATTCCTAATGTCACAAACAAAATATACTTCTAAAGGATTTTAAGATCATTCAGATAAAGAGCTCTAATCCCATGTTCCAATGGTTTTGCATAGAGCCCAATGGCTGGTCTGAAACTGATCATACTGTCTCCCCATCTCCTCCCAGAGCTAGACTCAAGCACCTAAACCCACTCTGGATTGGAGCAGACCTTACTTGAATGGGACAGAAAGCCCCTCTGGCTGACCAGAGAATAAACTTTGTCACTGACTGCAGGGAACGTTGGTCTTTCTGGGTCCCCCACCTCTTTCCTTACAATTATGTTCCATTAAAATAATAAGTATCTGGTTACCACCTTCTTGATTCTCCAAATTCAGGCAGACTTATAAGTAACTGCTTCCTTCACAATGACTATGATTAAGGACAGTTTCTGAGGGTTTATTATATGTTATGTTTTTCCTTCACAATCCCAACATAGCCCCTAGGAGAGGCATACTACCTCCCTTCAATGGCTTAAATCAGCATACGAAAGATTAGATGTCTCTCTTAAACACAGGCAAATGCAGGCCCTGGACTAGACCAGTCAGCCAGCACCAAGCTCAGCTTTCACATGCAAAGGACCTCTCCTCCCAAGAAAGCTGCCTCCACTGACTGCTGAGCTGCTTGGCCTCTAGTACTAACTCTAGGTCACCTGGGGTATTTTTGTTAAGGCTCAAATCACTGGCTGCTCACAGATTTACTGAAATCCTGTAATGTTCCTGGACATCCATTCTCACTAGGAAGCTCCTTGGGATACATTCAAAGTCTCAGGAAATGGGCTTCCCCGGGAGTGTTCTTAAGGGCTGCCATGTTTATCTAAGCCGTGGTTTATATTTTGGACTGGGCCAGAGGAACAGAACAGTCCTGTGTGGTATAAGCAGCATCCCTGGCCGATCAGCAGCAACCTACTACCCAACTGTGATGACCCAAAGTGCCTCTACACACTGAAGCGCCTGGGAGGGTGAGTGTGGAATGCTGAGCCCCAACTGGTTGGAAAGGCAGCCCAAGGGACTACTTGCCTGTGGATTTCCATGATTTCCTCGGCAATCATTCGACCTATTTTTCCTGCTCCAGCTCTGGTTCCCCCTGGAATGCCTGGAACAGTGGGATGAGTCCTCTTTGGGCCACCTACAACAAAGGAATCTGAGAGTAGGAAAGGAGAAAAAAGAGCAAGAAATGCTATCGAGTATTAGATGAAAAACTCCTGACCCGCTTGAAGTAGAACATCAAGGTTCTACCTTGTCAGGAAAACAGTTCTAGCAGGGAAAGCCTCGAGGTTCTATTCAGCATCCAAGGGCAAAGTTTTGATATGAGCCAGTTAATTTCCTTCATGTGCCAGGACTAGAGACAAGACATCAAAGCGTGATGAGCTTGGCAGGTAATGTTATGAACATGGGACACACCCGACTCATTCAAGCAGGTGTGGCTGCTTGGAGGAGGCTCCCTGAGCTGGGTCTTCTTGAAAGATGAGTCTGAATTAGCTTGAGAGGTGGTGAAGACAGGAAAGCACCCCAGACACGGGACCAGTGTTCAAGAGGACTGGGGCAGGATGGAGTTTAGAAGTCTACTGCAAGGTGTCTGTAGAAGATGATTAGGGCATGAGCTTGGAACTGACAAAAACATAGCAATCAGATCATGCTGTACTGGTGACATCGGGCAGGATCCACAAGGAGATAAGGACCAAGGGACTTAGCACAGAAAACTGGCTGTAAGGTGGGTTACTAAAAGTCCACCACACAGAGCACAAGCTGCAGTTACATTTCACTTAAATGACAGGGATACAACCTGAAAAGTGTGTCTTTAGTTGAGTTTGTCATGTTGATCAAACCTAGGCATAACAGCCTATAGGGTATAAATTGTAGGCTATATAGGGTGTGGCCTGTTGGTCCTAGGTTACCAACCTAAGTTACTGTGCTAATAGGTGACCACAGAGGTGGCATTTATGGCTCTACACAAGGTTAAGGGTAATGTGTTACTCTAGACATCACAGTGGTTATGGCATCAGTAGGTAAAATATTTGTCATTTATGCGGTCCGATGCTAACCAGAATGTTGTTATGCTGTGTGTCATGTAGAAGGGAGTACAGACCTGAGAGAGTGAGATTAAAGTTGGGGACCAGTGCAGAGGCAATGGCTGAATTTAAGAGACAAAAGGTCAGAATGGTGTATTTGGCTGCACAGAGGAATGGGAGGAGCCAATAATTCTGGCTTTGACAACCAGATGAAGGCAGTGCAGAATATAAGCTTGGAATATTCTTTATTTCCGTGCCTCTGTGGTTCTGTCTGGGAAAGCAGAGAGTGTGCTGGAGTCATGAGTGGAAGGGGCTGGCTGAAGCCATGCAAGCAAAAGTAGTTCAGGAAGGATAGGTTCAGGAGAATCAATGCTGCACCACAGGGAAGGAGTCCTATGGGAGTCAAAGGGGAGAGAGCACAGAGCCCCAAGAAGAGAGAGCCACGTGCATGTGCAATACCCCGGCAGCATGGCAGCCTGCAGCCGTTCTGCCTGGGACTCAGCACACCATGGCAAGGTCTGCTCCATGGAGCATGACAGCAGGATACCCTGAACACTTGACGGGAGAACATCTGCTCACAAGCAGCTTCTTTGTAGGCAAGCCCCGATGCCCAAGCAGGACATAGTTACCTTCTCCAGAGGGCAGCATGCTGTCCATGCTGTGGGGGGATGCTGTTAGCTGCGGGAAGGTTGGGTCCCCGCCTTCCAGGACATTGGCTCTGTGAACATCCCAGCAATAAGGAAACATGAGTCAGGCTTGCTCAGAACCGTGCACCTTTCACCTTGGCCATGGAGTCCGGTGTCCACTCGGGACCTGGACAGGCCAGAAAATGAAGTGTCTGTCTGAGTGTCTCAATAGGTCTCCTCACTGTTGTTCTATAACATGATGGGCTTTGGACTCACTGCTTGCCGGTGCCTCCCTAATTTCTAGGCAGCACACTTTAGTCGACGTGGCTGTAGCAGTACCCTTCCCTGCCCACATCGCTACAACACTTTTTCTCCTACCTGCCAACATCACCAGGCCCCTGCCTGCCTCTAACCACAGGTGGGTGAAGGAGCTTCAAAGAATCTTGTGAAAGAAGGCGCTTCCCTTCCCCTGCACACTTAGCAGGTGGCAGAAGCCTTTGAGAGAGTATTCCTGCCAAGACTTGGGGTACTCATAGCCATGGAGACCCGTCCATCCTCAACCAAGATCGTAAAGAGCCAGTACCTATGTAACTAAGTTTTTCACTGATGGTTGACAATCCCTCCCACCAGCATAAGCTGATACCATATTGGGATTAGGGTTAGGGTTTCAAGAATTGGCTGTTCCCTGGAGTAAGTCTCACCAGTGTGCATCATTTGGGAGGACAGGCAATACCTATCCTTAGTTAACAACGCTTCCTGGCTTCCTCCCATGGGGAAATACTAGTAAGGTGACATTAAAATGTGGATGCTGCCTATTGCCTGTACCCTTTGTTTCAGATAAGGATCCCAAGGCATCCTCCCTCCCCTTTTGAAGCAAGGGTATAGCTCAGAAGATACTCACAAAACAACAGTGTTGGTTGAGACAATGTATTCTACTTCCTTGGTCCACGGGTTCATGAAACTGAACCATCGACTTCGTAGTGTGATAAAGGAACCATCTTTGATCTTAAACTTATAGCAATTAGTTGTGATCTTCTCTCTTGTCTGTAAAACTGAAAATGCAGAGAAAGACACAATTGCTGTCCTTTTCTCAAATCAGTGACTATGTGAAATAGGTCACCGGACCCCCAGATCCTAAAGGTGTTCAGCTCCTAGGCCATCACACTTAGAAAGCCATGGGGGCTTGTGGTCAGTGTGCAGACAGGCAGTGTCCAAGGGTCTAACTCATAGCCTTTGAGTGCATGTAGCAACCTGTCGCTCCATCCCAGAGTCTATAAAATGAAGGCTTTCAGGAACACTCGAGTCAGCTGTGACCTACAACCAGCCATGCTCCTTCCCTATCACAAAGCCCAAGGACAGGGCAGTCCTTGGCCAGTTTAGGAAATCTGACTCAAGAGAAGCCACTGGCCTGTTCACATCTCATCCTCTGAGAAAGAAGCATCATGAGCACTTTTCAAGTCCAAAGTATTAGAGACAAAAGAGGCAGACTATGGTCCCTGCCCTCTGCAGGGGAGTGACTGGGGCTACTTGACCACACTATCCAAGAGCAGGAAAGAACCACAGAATGGCTAAGGGATGGCAGGGACTAGCAGCCAGGCACAGGTGACAGGGTCCCAGAACAAATCTGGGAAGCAAAACCAAGGAACTGGGTCACGGCCAGGAGATTTGAGGTAGGAAGTTTTGGATCTTGTAACTATCAGAAGTGGTTGGGTTTGAGTCTGAATATTGGCACATTAAGCAGGGATATATTATTGGGCCTGATCTTTTTAACAATAAATGAAATAACTACAAATGGTAGAGCCAGGGTGAGAGAGGAAGCAGGAGACTCACAGATACAAGTGCCTGAACCAGAGTCAGACCCAGTAGTCAATGAGGACTCTTCACAAATAAGTGCCTGCGGCAACTGAATAAATTCTGATAAAAACAGTGAAGGGAGGGGCTACGTATGTGTCCATACCATCTGTGATGTCAACTATGTCACCCTGACACAACCTAAAATCACTTGGTAAAAGAGTCTCAATGAGGGGTATATTGAGCTGGCCTACGGGCATGTCTGTAAGGGATTGTCTTAACAACATTAACTTATATGGAAGACATAGCCCACTGTGGGCAGCACCATTCCCTAAGTGCGACCCTGAACAACTGTGTGAGAATTTGAGTAGAGAATTTGAGCTGAGAACAGCAAGCAAACAGTGAGCTTGCATGCATTTTCTTCCTCTTTGTCTAGACTGTGGGTAGGATGTGATCAGTTGTCAGTCCTGCCATTGTGACTTCCCTCTGGGATTGTAATCTGGAATTGTGAGCTGAAATAAACTAAGTTGCTTTCTATCAGGGTATTTTGTCACAGCAATAGAAATAAAACCTGCACACCATGAGTCAAGGAAAATACAGCCAGGAATGGAAAGAAAATCAGAGCAGTCCAGGACATATGAACTCTTTACAGGCTCAGAGTGAATTTTAACCAAGAGATGGCTGTACAAAGCAGTCATGGCCTCTATAGAGAAAACCCTCATCTGTAAGGGACAAATGGTTCTTGGAGCCAAAAACCTTTTCTTCACTCCCATGTTTTGGCCTCAAGAGCCTGGGATGGCGGACTCCTACACAGTTAGGAGCAACTTTTGCTGGAAGAACAATTGGACCAGTGGCGAACAGGGCACACTTTATAACATTAGACTCTTCCTATGGCCCAGCTTACCTTGCCTGTGACATTCTGCAAGATGTCCTATGTCATCTTGATGAAAATACTCATAACATGATGTACCTAGAAGTTCCTGTGGTAGATATGCCAAAATAGCTGTTGCCCTAAGAGAGAACAAGGGCTTTTTAGATAGGAAAAGGCCATTCCTAGGATGAATGATGACTTGTAGATGGGAAGCCCACTTCTCCTCACTACAGTCAACAGATCAAGGTCAAAGGAGGCAAACAAGCCAGGTGCTTTCCACTGGACTAGGTGAGTGACCACCACACACTATTCTAATTTGAACCAGAGTTATAAAACAAAGCAAAGGTGCCTTAAAGGGCTTTGATCAGAAATCAAGTTTCAGGAGGTCTTTAAATGACAACCATATTATTCAGGAAAAAGTAAGATAGAAATCTGAATGCCAGGGCAGGGCCTCTCCTTTTTTCACTGCTTGCTTATATCAGGACAGCTAAAACCCAGAGGCTCCTGAGGCTGAGACCACAAAAGCCTTAAGAAGTGGGTAACCTACTCTGCTGGTGTTGTGTGGCTGTCTCTACCAGCTAGTTTTTATCCTGTGAATAGTCCTAAGGGAGGCTGAAGCAGCAGTGAATTTGGTACATTTGGTTCACAGTCTAGATCTAACTCCAATGAGCTAGCAGGAGGAGATACACAGGCTAGACCTCAAGTCCTCATCTATAAGACAGGTCTGTACAAGAACTGTTCAGCCCAGCAGAGCTTTCTGCAGCAGCAGTCCGTGTGCTGTCACCCACATGTAGTGGTTAGCATGTTGCTGTGAGTGCCCTGACAAATGGAAGCGTTTATTTTAATTAATTACATCCAAATTTAAATACACAAACAAGTCCATCATGACCAGTTTTACCAGGAAGTTCATGTCAAAATAGTTGTTTCCATGCTTACATTCTGCTCAGTGTCATGACCCTGGCACATTTCATAGCTGTAGGCCATATTTCTGTTTCCTTTCATAACTGGATTTCATACCACCCACTTAACTATTAAAGTATACTCAGGAAAATCTGTATGTTTGCCATGTTAATATCCTAATATACCCATGAGTCTGGTTTTTTGCAGAGACCACTCACTACCCTCACTTTACATAGAAATGTGCAGTCAGAGGCCAGGTATTCATAAGAGGGCAGGTGAGGACTGCAGTCATTTGTCTCAATTTTTAGAAAAGATTATTATTATTCATTTCGTTATTTAAGACAAGGTTCTATGTAAGCCAACGTTGCCCTAAGCTCACTATATAGATGAGAAGGACCTCGGATGTCTGATCCTCTGCTCCTACCACCTTAGTATTGGATTTGGGGCATAAACCACCAGATCAGCTACATGGGGTACAGGGAGTAGAGTTCATTCATGCGAGGGAGACATTCTACCATCAAAGCTACAAGCCTGGCAAGGATACTGACCACCCAGTCTTCTCGGCTTCTCAACTTAGGGTTGAAATTCTCTGCTACAGTGGTTCTCCACCTTCCTAATGCTGAGAGCCTTTAACACAGCTCCTCACATTGTGGTGACCCCCAACCATAAAATTATTTTCTTGCTACTTTATAACTGTAATCTTGCTACTGTTACGAATCGTAATGTAAAACTCTGCTATGCAGAATGTCTGCTATGCAACCCCTGTGTAAGAGTAATGTGGTCCCTCCATACCACCACATCACACCACCACCACACCACCACCACCCCTGCCAAGGGGTCAAACCCCACCGGTTGAGAATCGTGAGATGTAGGCTCTTACCTCTGATCTACAAACACAAATTTCCCGTCTATTGCGTGCCGAGAGACGTACTCCATTGACTTCACCCGGATCTGCCCGTTCACCGGCTGTGGGACCATGTGCGAGTGCAGCCGCCCGATCGCCACCAGGCAGCTGAGGTTGCAGCCCTCGTGGTCGGCCTCGTTGTCTTCGTCCAGCCCCATCTTGGTGGGCGGCCAGCTCTTCAGATAGCCTGTGCTGTGGATCGTGCAGAAGCTTTTTCGATCTGCTGGAAAGCAAAAGCCCACGATGAGTGTCAATGCTGGGTTGGTGGTGGGGTTCGGTCTCACCTCCAGGAGGAGTGACTTGGTGAATGGGGTGGGCAGAAGTGGTCGAGTGTCACGGATGCTTAGTAGAGCCATATACCAGAGGCATCACATAAAGCACAGCAAGGGGGAACGGACCACAGAGGAAGAAGACCCCTTGATGGTTTGATATGCTGGGCCCACGGGAGTGGTACTATTAGGAGGTGTGGCCCTGTTTGAGTAGGTGTGGCCTTTTTGGAGTACATGTGTCACTGTGGGTGTGGGCTTAAAAACCCTCATCCTAGCTGCCTGGAAGCCAGTATTCTGCTAGCAGCCTTCAGATGAAGACGCAGAACTCTCAGCTCTTCCTGAACCATGCCTGCCTGGACGGTGCCGTGCTCCCGCCTTGATGATAATGGACTGAACCTCTGAACCTGTAAGCCAGAACCAACTAAATGTTGTCTTAATAAGAGACATGGTTGCATGGTGTCTGTTCACAGCAGTAAAACCCTAACTAAGATAAGTCCCGGGAACCAATGCTGCATGTTAGGTGAGACCATGCGCATTGGCCAGAGGAGGGAGGGCTGGAGTACGTGATGGAGAGCAAAGGTGCAGATGCAGAGACGGCGCCTTGCCTTGTGTGGGGCAACCTTATCCTAGCATTCCTCCATTAAGATGGGAGGCGGAGACAAGCTCACAGGCCAGAATGCAACTCTGTGGCCAGAAACAAGAGAGACCCTGCCTCAAAATAAGGTGGAAGGACAGACCCGACTCCTGAAAACTGTCCTCTAACCTATACATACCATACATCTCCCTCTCTCTCTGTCTCTCTCTGTTTCTCTGTCTCTCTGTCTCTGTCTCTGTCTCTGTCTCTCTCTCTCTCTCTCTCTCTCTCTCACATACACACACACACACACCATGGGTTCTCTCTCTGTTTATCTGTCTCTGACTCTGTCTCTCTGTCTCTGTCTCTGTCTCTCTCTCTCTCTCTCTCTCTCTCTCTCTCACACACACACACACCATGGGTTCTCTCTCTGTATCTGTCTCTCTCTGTCTCTGACTCTGTCTCTGACTCTGTCTCTCTCTCTCTCTCTCTCTCTCTCTCTCACACACACACACACACACACACACACCATGGGTTCTCTCTCTCTGTATCTGTCTCTCTCTGTCTCTGACTCTGTCTCTCTGTCTCTCTCTGTCTCTGACTGTTTCTCTGTCTCTCTCTGTCTCTCTGTCTCTCTGTCTCTCTCTCTCTCTCTCTCTCTCTCTCTCTCTCTCTCTCACACACACACACACACACACAACTAAAACAGAAAGAAGTCCTGAGATGAGAAAGGTTGGGGAGAAAGATTATAAGGGCCTTGAGTTATTTGCTAACAGATGTATTTAGCAGATAGGAAATGGAGGGTCTTCAATGGGATTTAAATGCAGAGACCACAAAATCAAGTGCTTTGGATAGTCTAGCAACAGTTTATAGGGATGAAAGACAGTAGAAACCAGAAGGAGGGGGGCTCAGAGGTACATGGGCCAGACTCAGAAAATAGCAAGGGATGGGGAGAACTGAACAATAGCAGGGTAGAGAAGCAGACAATACCTGCAGAACTGCTGGGATTTGGGATGAGTGTCTGACAAGAAGATAAAGATGGCTCCCCTATTTCAGGAGGATCAGAAAGGAGAGAATCTTTTTTTTTTTAAACTTGAGACACACCCACACGGTGGACTTCAACACTGAGCAGCCCATCATGGGACATTTTTACCAGCAGAAAACCAAATCCAAGCTGCCTGGTAACCAAGGGAGGCTGGCTTTTTACAACCACGTCAAACCACGAGAAAGTGCTTGAAAGGTGGTGGTGTGGGTGCCAAAGGCCGTGGGTGCCAAAGAAGGCTCCAAGGAGGTGAAGGGAGCCTGGCAAAAGGACAGAAATTCCAATCAGAGGTGGAGAGGAGGCCTGCAGCATTAGGGGAAAAGCAGTGTGGCTAGGACGTACGGAACAGTGGCCAGGGCCTCCTGTGCATTGTGTGCTGATTATCAAGATCCTTCAAGAGCAGCAGAGAGCACTGAAGAGTTTTAAATGGGGAGGGCGGTGTAGGGGATAAAACAATTCATTGTTAAAAGACCACACCACAGCTGTGTAGCAAAGCAGAACGTGCATGCTGTCGGCCTCCTCAGACCGGAGAGCTGAGGTAGCTGACTCCAAGAGGTGAAACAGGCTCTTGGAAACTGCTCTGGCTGAGAGACATGGGCCTTCACTGGGCACATCAGGAACAAGGCAGATGACAGCCTGGCATCTCTGCCTTCAGCTTGTGTTGTCACCTTTACTTCTTGAACCTGCCATCACCCTGGACTTCAGAAAAACAAACCATGGGGAACAGCCCACCCCAAATGAGGGTGGTCACCCATGTGGGCAAGGCTTCACCCCAGAAGCCACTGTGCCCCAAGCCTTCCTTATATCTTCACATTACAGTAAGGATGGATTTGGCCTAATGTTTAGGAACTGAGTTAAAACAGCATTGAGCAGAACCACGCCCAGACCCCAACTGTAATGAGGCTTGACCCTTGCTCCAGTTATTCCTCTACTTCATCTAGAGCACAGGTCAGTTCTCCAACAGAGAGACTCGGGGCCAAAGGACCCCTTTATCTGGTCCTCTTCCGTAAGTGGCCACACTGAAGTCATCTCTCTCTGCCACCTCACCTGTCTCTAATGGGACAATGGCCTACCCTGGCTTGTTGCGGCTGCTGGAGCCTACCTAGGCTTTGGTCTGAAAATGTCTGGTTCCAGGATTGGAGAAACAAGTCAGTGCTGAAGAGCGTGTGCAGCTCTGGCAGGAGAGCTGGGTTGGTTGTGCATACCCAGATGGCGTTCATATCTGTACCCATATCTTTAACACCAGTGTTAGGGGCTCTAAGGCCCTCTTCTGGCCTCTCTGGGTACCAGGCAGCACATTATACTCAGATATTACACACAAACAAAGCACTCAAATACTTAAAATGAAAATAATTTTAAAAAACTTCTAGTTATACCTGGCCATAAATAAAGACCCTTCAGTGATATTAGCAGGTGGTAGAGGTAGGGGTCCAAGTGACCACTCTGGAAACGCCCCTGAGGCTTATGAAGAAGGTACTTGGAGTTCAAAAGAAAAGCTGAGGTAGAAATGTAAACTTAGAAGTTTTTGACCTGCGGGTGACATTACCTATATACACATCAATATGGACAGAAGAGAGTGGCCCCAGGGCAGAGAGGGGAGGAAGCCAAAGAGTGGGGGAGAGAAGAAGAAAGAAACATGAACTCATGAGGGCACTAGGGAAACTGGCCAGGAGGATTCTAGAAGGGTGGGTACTCAAGAGACAGAACTGTGGTTGACTGTGGGGTTTTTCCCCCCAAGCCACATCAGGATAAACAGAAGTTATACACAGAAAGCCTATTCATAAATCTGTCTCCATGGCAACACATCAGGGCTCCAGGGCTCCCTACCCCCCACTCCAGTTGCCCAAGGCTATAACGTGAGAGGAGACCCAGGCTGTAGACTGGGGAGCAGCTGCAGGCCTGGGAGCAGCTGCAGGCCAGGCAGCAACTGCAGGCCAGGGAGCAGCTGCTCTGAGGAACTGAAAAGCCCTGACTCCAGGTACACCTCCCTTTCTGAGGTTCACTGTACCTTTTTTCTTTGAACAGGTGGAGGCGAAGTCCTTGTCTTCCACCTTTACTGAAGGCCTGTTGCACTTCATCCTACAGAAGAAAGAGCGGCGAGCTCCCGAGCACAGTCGGGAGGGCCCAGGGGTTATGTCCGTTTTAACCGGAAGTCCAGCTGCAAATCAACACAAAATGTGGTGAAATGGGGGCAGGACTGTCTGTCAGGAGGGGCAGTGTGACCTCGACACAGCCCTCACTGCCTCACTGTTCTCGGGCCCCATGCTCACGTGGGAACGGTTACAACAGGTAAGAAGTGCAGTAGCACAGGTGTCATGGGTCGTCTAGGGGATGAAAAGAAACAGCAAAAATGATAGCAGGGAAACATAAGGATCAGTGCCAAGTGGCAGACGCTTGCTTCCGAGCTAAAGGCCTGGGGTCCTACCCAAAGGATGCACAGGACTGAGATACTGGCATGGGGCAGGAGGGGAGACACAGGATTGCCTTGAAATGTCAGTTTAACTGGAGAGTCCCTTGGGGCCCTGACCAGGTGACCCCGTTCTGTATGTGTGCTCCCTGCAACAGCCACTAGCCTCATGCTGCTACTGAACATGGAATATGGCTTTTCTGAACTGAAAAGGGTTGAGCTAAGTACATGCAGGATTTCAAGGACAGCACCAAAGAAATGTTAAAGAACTTTAAATCTTTAGTAATAATTACATCAACATAGTATTTTAGACTGATTGTGTTAGGTGTAATGTTATAATTAGCTTTGCATTTATCCTTGCTTTTGAATCAAAACCCCACCCTAGACAGGCTCGTGTTCAGACTTGTGGTCTTACCCAGGGCACTGTGGATGGCACCCTGAGCCTTTGGCACATTTGGTAAGCACTATACCGAGCTGCCATTCTGTTCTGCTGGGCTGGGCTGTGAGTTCACTCTCTGTGGGTAGAACAAGGCTACTGAAAGCTCCCAGGTGACTTTGACACGCATGCCTCTTACACTCCTCAGCCCAGTGGAAGCTGGGACTAGAGACACCACTGGGGGACACCGCAACCATGCCAAGCAGTGGCTACTGCCCAGAGATCCTCTCTCTGCTGACTTTCTCAAACCGGCTCTGTTACCTTCTTTAGCGTGCCAGTCCAAGCCTGCCACTTCAGCTCAGTGCCCTTCACTGTATCTCTCTCCCTCCACATTTTGCTGGAAAGGCAGCAAACACTCCACATGGGTTCCTTTCCACAGGCCGGTTCCCCTGCTCGTCCCCTCCCTTCCTGGCACACACTAACTCATCTTTTCAATTAACCAGAAATCAGACAGAATCTAGTCAAAGTGGCTCCTGCTTGCACTAAGTTTGGCCATGGAAACCTCACTCCTTCAGGTGGTCTACAATGTTAATAAGTGAGCATAAATAAGTCCATACACAGCCAGCAGCTGTAATGGGGAAATAGGCAGAGAGGTAAGAAGGCGAGGCTGGGCCCCAGGAACCTGTCTCTGTCCCTGCGCAGTGATGCGCAATGTCGGAGCATGAGGGGGAAGAGAACCACACAGCCCCGCCTGTACTCACTCTTTGCGTCAATGAGTCGCTCCCGGGGTGCAGTGTCCGAGGAAGATAGCTGCTCCTTAACTTTGGCAATATCTTTTGGATGCAGGTAGTCAAACAAACTCTGGCCAATAAGGTCATTCTGTGGGGATGACATATGAATGGACAGTCAGCACGGCTGAGATACACAAGCTACAGGAGCACTCCCAGTCTGTACAGCCCTGGCCTCTACTCTGCCTTCTGAACCCTGATCACCTCTCAAGCATTTATGGAACCCTGCACACACATTCAGATTTTTGCCTGAATGGACACCTGGAAGAAACATTGGTCCAACATCCCTGAATGCCCAGTAGACATTAAAAGAAAAAGCTATAGAGAATGGGCTATCTCCAACTCTGCCATTAGACCCTTTGTTCGTTTTTTGAGGGGTATTACTTATTTTGACATAGGATTTCTCTGGATGGCCCCATCTTGCCTGTGTCTCTACTCAGGTCATGACCCTCATATCTCAGCCACCTGGGTCCCAGGGTGAGTGTTCAACTATCCAAGTGCTCCCTTTGTGTACCTTTGCCTGCCACCTGTGTCTGCTAACAGAGATAACAGACTTCCCTTTATGAGTGCCCTGAGAAGAAAAATTAAAAAGCAAAACATCTTGGAAAAGCTAAATTTACATGAATTCTCATTTATAGAAATGGCATTTTGACTAAAAACTTCTGCCTACCAGGCGTCCATGCAATTACCAAGTCGTAACTGACTGAATGCATTAACACATATCTGAGGACACAATAGGTGAAACGATTGTTCTAGAAGCTTTCACATGCTCTTATTTAATCCTACAGGCAATTCAAAACAAAAAACAAAAACTGTATATGACAATTAATGTTAACAGAATCTAGAATCCCCCTGGGGCACATCTGAGCGAGCTGGGGTGTGCGGGTAATCTCCATTGTGAATTGATGTGGGAAGACCCAACCACTGTGCCAGGCACAGTTCCCAGACTGAGATCCTGGACTGTATAAATAGAGAGGGAGGTGGGGCCATGGGGGTAAGTTCCCAAGATTCCTATTCTTGGGTTTTGAACTACCTCACTACCTTTCTCTCCCTTTCAGACAGCTTCACTTCCCATCCTAGTCCACAGATGTGAGATCTTCATTTTGTAGCAAGAAGAAAACTTAAGCTGTTGATTGGGTCAGAGTCAGACATTCCAGTTGGGGGAAATAAAGGACGTGTTAATTTTTTTCCTAAGTTTAAATTCTGTGTTAAGAAGTTAAGTTTTGGAAGAAGGATTTCACATGTGACCCATATACTTTAACTCTTCTGAAAAACTAGATGCTATTTCTGACTACCATGAGGCTGCCCACCACTGACAGAAACTCAGCATTACCACTGACAGGAGCTCAGCATTACCTGGCTATAATTGAGGATCTTGAAGACAGACTCGGAGACAAAGAGGATCTTCCCTCGGTCACATCCTACGACAAACAAAAATCCATCTGCTGCCTAATCAGGAGAAATGGATAATCAATTTATCACAGGTCAGGACACATGATCTGAAAGCAAAGCATGGATTCATTTTCTAAGTCTGCAGCATATGGGGTAATGCACTGCACTGGTGTTAGAAGAGGGTACTCACAGCCAATACTGTGTGAGACCAGCCAGATTCCCTCCCGTGTGAATATGTATGACTGGTCATCCAACGATCAGAGGGAAAATGCCAATTAAAGACAGCTCTGTTTCAGAATGAATTCAGCTGAAGTTTCATCTTCTGGTTCTATGACAGGCCAGAGAAACTACACTCCACTGCTCTCATCACAGTCCCTCTGTGCTAGTTAACTTATGCTCTCAACCTGACACAGCCTAGAACCACCCAGGAAGAGTCTTAAGGAGGAACTGTCTAGATCAGATTGACCTGTAGGCATGTCTGTGGTGGACTGTCTTGATTCTTAATTGATGCAGTGGGACTCAGTCCACCGTGAGCAGAACCATTCCCTAAGGGGTGGGGGGGTGGGCAGGGGTCCTCAATAGTGTAAGAGTGGAGAAAAGCCAATAGTAAATGAGCTGGCAAGGACTCATGTGTTTATTCTCACTGTTGCTGACTACAGCTTGCCAGGATCCCCTCTCTCTCTCCCGCTGCTCCTGACTGCAGGTGTGGTGCTTTAAGTAGTAACGGACCGGGTGAATTGTGAGTATAAGCCAAATAAGCCCTTTCTCACATCATGGTGCTGCTCACCAGGGTACTTTAACACAGGGATAGAAATGAAACTTGAACCACCACCAGAGAACATAGACTCTAAGGCTGCACAGACCATTTAAGATCAAATTTTCAGTCTTTATTATCCACCTATCCTGAATGAGAATGCCCTTGTTTATAGGGAGTGCTTCAGACCTCCAAGCTTCAACATCTCAAGTTGGGTCATTTTGCCTTTTTCACTTTTGCTGATGGCCCGGTCACTTGTGTTCCTTTAAGCAGCCCCCACCCCCTCCCTGCCTGACACACAAACATAGTTCAAATGTATGCAAGTTCAGGAAATGCTGCCCTCAACCATTTAGCTCTTCATCCAAGCTAAGCTATCTGAGTTGTAAGAAAAACAAAGCAATAGTGGTGATGAGATACTCATGGCAGGAATGAGGTCCTGGGTTCAAGTCCCACTTCCGCAAAACAAAACAAAACTGCCTCATGAAATTCTTCTGATCCTTTCATTCAGTTTAAGTATATATAAAATCTAAAGTGCCAACGAAGACCAGGATGGGAATAAGACATCTGGTGGAGAGATGGGAGCATGTAGGTGACAGGGACAGAGAGAGGGGTTCTGTTGCTTTGGGTTCATGTGTCTGAATCCTACCGACAACTTTTTATGGATGATCACCAATCTTGTTGGAGTTTTTGGGTGATGTGGTGGGGGTGCTCCCTCATGCATTTGTCCTCAAGACTCTGTTCTCCTGGGTCCTGAGAGATTCTGAAAGCCAGGTATGGTGACTCAGGTCTCTGATCCCAGCACCTAGGAGTCTGAGGCCTAAGAGGACTGCAAAAATTTAAGGTCAAGAGGACTGCAAGAATTTGAGGTCATCCTGGGTTCCAATGCAAGTTCTAGGGCAACCTGGGCTAGAATAAGACTCTTAGTAAAGACACATAGGAAAGACAGCTTGCACTGGTCACAAGAGGAATGAGGACCTGCTGCTAATTACTGTAACATTTGTGAGTTTAACAAATTCTTTAAATTCTTTAAAAAAAAAAAAAGACTTTTGGGATATAGTTTAATTTTAAGAACTGGGGCATGAATTCAAGTGCCAGAAAGAAAAGGGCCAGCACAGGCAGCTGTCCTAGGATCTGAAAGGCAAGTGCAGGCGACTGCCCCATGATGTAAAAAGTGAGAACAAGAGGGGCAGATCTAGTCACTGTGAGAACCTGTCAAGCCACTGGAAGCTTGAGCCCCCTAGGCTGGGCCGGGAGGGGGGGGTGACAGTGAGGGGGAAGTAATTTTCCTAGCACCATCTGCTGGAAGCCTCATTATGTCAAAAAAATGGATATTAATAACTTCCTCATTTGCCTTGCAGACAGTCATATCTCATAGGAGAAGTGTTTTTGCTAAGGTGGGAATGTGACATGAAAGGTACCAGGGAAGACAGTGATTGACAGCCCAGGGGGATGCTGGCAGAGTCAGGCTTGACCCAGAGATCTGAGCAAGTGTTTCTAAGGAGGGCAGGAAGGTGGCAGAGTCAACATGGATACCTCAGCATTGCAGGCTCCCAACGGTGCTAGTGTCTGTAAATGGTGTCTCTAAAGCAGACAGCCAGCAGAGGGGCTGGGGCTGGAGGGAGCTGGGAGCAGAGCTTTGTGAGAACACTGTCATTACCAGGGTCATGAGATAGCCAGAGCTGGCTCCCTCTCAGGGGAGAAGGCTGCTATTGAGTGACTGGGCAGAGTGGGTCTAGGGTTCAAAATGCAGGAAGGTAGAGTAACTGACTAAAATTAGGCCATTAGTAGGACCATAGGTGGGATTGGAGATCATGTTAAGCCAGACTTAGAAAGACAAATATCACGTTTTTTTTCTCCTTTATGGAATCCAGATTTAAAATGCACACGCATGTATATGTGTGTCTATGGCCTGAACATGAAAGGAGGAGAAAGGATCTAGGAAGAAATAGGGGAATGAAGAAGCTGTAACTCGGCCCACTAAAAACTAAAATAACAAATATCATGTGATTGAACCTGCCTTCTGTTGATGCAAGTTCTTACGTAGCAGGTGGACACTTAAGGGATTAGTAAGGGTTCACAGTCTCCATACCCAAGAACCAGGACAAGTTAACATGGAAGTTACTGACTACTCAGACCTGGCATAGCCCCTGCTATATGGGACAAACCAGTGTGTTCACTTAGCCAGTTGTGTGAGCAGCGTGGAAGAGAATGGTTCTTGCAGCCTTTCAGAGCCACCCCAGCAGCTGCACAGGGCCACTCAGAACAGGTCACATGAGAACTGGAACCCTATCTCCCTATCAGGTCCATTCACTGCAGATGAATCCGTCTGACTCGAAGCACTCATCCTGCACTGACAGGCCAGTATAACGTGCCTGGGACCACGCGGGGCCAAAAAGAGGTGGGAGCCATCCTGGGCTTTGCAAACTTCTGCTGAAGGACATGATGGTCACAGTGCTGTATGTTGGCAGGCAAGGTCGACCCTGGTTGTGTGGGGGTAAGGCTGGGTATTCTACCTCTTACAGTTTTCAGTTCTTCCTGTTTACACTATGCCACAGGGCATGCTTCTGAATGCTGGTTCTTCCCCTTTCAATTTCTTGGTTCTCCCTCTGCACAGCAGCATGGCTGGAGCCTAGAGCAGGCCTCCTCTGTGGAAGCTATACATTCCCATGGTACCAGCTTAGCGTCTCTTTGCAGAGTTATGCAAGACAAAGAAAGCATGAAGGCTAAGAGGTGAGAGCACATCCCTTTCATGCCTCGACTTTCACAATTCTGGATGGACTAAGGTGTGAAGATTTAGATAGGGCATGTATTAGATTAGAAGAGAAGGTCTCACCCTTTGCCAGAATCAACCCTCTCTAAATGTTCCATTAACTCACTCGCCCCCTTTAAAAATTTTACTTATTTTATTTCATATGTTTGAGTGTTTTGCCCGCCTGTATTCATGTGCACCACATGTGCCTGGTGTCTGGGAAGGCCAGAAGAGGGCATTGGAACCTTCAGAGTTACAGATGGTCGTAAACCACTGTGTGGGTGCTAGGAAGCAAAGCCAGGTCTTCTGCAAGAACAACAATGCTCTAAACCACTGAGCCATCCCTCCAGCCCCTCCCTCCCTTCTCTAACAAACTCCTTTTCTGGATGATAAGTACACTACCATAGACTTACCCTCTGCTGCCTAAGTAAGGTAATATGAGAGGCAGGTGACAGGTTTTGTGCAAGGATAAACCAAGGTAAAGTGGGGGAACCAAGAGAGGAGGTGGGTCCAGGGAATTCAGGGTTCAGATGGCAGACCCCCTCAAGCCACACTTACTCTGAAGCTTAGTAAGAAACTAACACAGTATAAAGGGATCCCTGTAACTGCCACATACCCTGAGAATTAGGTGTTTCAGTTCGTCATCAGATAGAAATGTTGGCTTGTAGTTTGCTTCTGTGTATGGGTTGGTGGCACCTTAGAGAGAAGAAGAAAGAGTGGGTTGATTTTTCTATTTGGATAGCATTACACCCTCCTCTGCCTGCAACCAGAGCTGAACCCACCTCTGGGATAATTCTCTCTCTTTCTGCCTCCCTCTCCCTCTCCCTCTTCCCCTCCCCTCTTCCCCTCCCCTCTCCCTCTTCCCCTCTCCCCCTCCCCCTCCCCTGTTCCCTTTCCCTCTCCCTCTCTTCCCCTCCCCTCTCCCTCTCCCCTTCTTCCCCTCCCCCCTTCCCCCTCTCTCCCTCTTCCCCTCCCCCTCTTCCTTTCCCCCCTTCCCTCCCCCTCTTCCCTTCCCCCTTTCCTCCCCTCCCCCTTTCCTCCCCTCCCCCTTTCCCTCTCATCCCCCTCCCCCTTCTCCTCTCCTTCTCCCTCTCCCAAGAAGAATCTTGGGAGAATCTTTGGGGTCTCCCGAAGAAGAATCTCATTGAAAAGAGAGCATTGCTGCCCACCAGAGACTCAGTTATCGGAAAACAGGCATGGTGGTTCACACATTCAAACCAAGCACTAGGGAAACAGAGGTAGGCAGATCTCTGAGCCTGGTCTATACAGTGAGTTTCAGGCTAGCCAGAGCTATATAGTGATATGCTGTTCAAAACACACAGAAGCAAAAACCCACAAAAGACCACAGCTCTTTAGTCTCCCAGGCAGGTTCTGAAGTCCAGAGTGAACAGGCTGTCCCCCAATCTGTCAAGCCACCACTTCACAGCTTCTAGAGAAGTCAGCCAAGCTGCCAGGCCCTGGATCCACTTCCCTGGGCAAGTTAATGAGCATGGCAGCCTGGGGAACATGTTATTCTCGTCTACACAGTTCAACCCCAGGACTGAGGGGACCAGACTTTTGTTTAAAAGGCTTTTGATCTGAAATTCTCAAGAGCAACAGCTTAGCACCAGCTGCAAATGATGGGAACGTGCAGAATAGCCCGGTGAAGGGCTCGAATAAAGCCCACCTTTAATCCAGGGTACCATGGGTAAGGATGCTCTTCACATCAGCTAACAAGACACATGTCTTAATCTACATCCCTTGGGATTTTCTGACCAACTTGCTAACAATTAATTAATTAATTAATTATAACCTATCTCTTCATTACTAAAATCACATTTTCAGTATCACTCTTCAAGCATGAGATTCAATGTTTCTGTATTTCCAAGTAGTTATCAAAAGTCAGAACAAAAGCAACTTCCTGTTTCTAGTGACCTTATATAGACACAAAGGTATACCTCTCTCACCATGTAGGTCATATGGAGCCAAGCACCCTTCCCAATTTTGTCCCAAAGCCTAAGACAAACTGGAAAATTCCAGGAACGGCATTCACCAAAATGGGTGATACATTTCAGATTCCTCCTGCAGTGTGATAAAGTTGCTTCCAGTTTCCTGCCTCTGTTTTCTCACCCTCCCCACACTTAGCAAAGAAGAAAAATACTGCCTCCCTCACAGAGAGTCAATCTAGTTCGGGAAAATTCCAAGAAGATGAAAATATCATCAATGTTCATTTCTGATGATAAAACTCTCTACCTGTGACTCATTCATCAGAGGAACCAGGGTCTAAGTTTTTCTCTTAAAAGTCAGAGGCTCTTTCCTGCATCCCGGTGTGTGCCTACATTTCTTGATTTGATCCTTGTAAGAGATAGGATGCAGGCACAGGCAAGAGGTGACATGAGAGGTATCTGTCCGCTTTGATAGACAGAAATATGGCAATGTACATACGCTATGTGCATTTGTACATAGCTATAGAAAAGTATCTGAGCTCATATGCTTATATGCTCTGGGGAGGTATAAATGCAAATTACACCTTAATACCAACATCAGCTCATTAATAACCTGATTTGGCCTCTTATCTGCTGCCGAGATGTTAAGGCACATTGCTTATGGTTACATGTTGAAAGAAATCAACATTTGTGTCAGGGACAGTGCGGGCAAGAGTGGTCATCATTGTAGGCAAAGGCATAAAGGTAATAAAGCCTGAGATCTTACCTCTCAACGTTTTCATGTGCTGAACAGCCATCCGCAGCACGGTGAGTTTATCTAACTTCCTGGACATTGCATTGCATGTTGGTACCAAAGAGGCCAATTCGTCAATGAAACTGTTCATTTTGTCCCGACGCCTCTTTTCAATCTGACTGTGGGCCTCCCTGAGCAGGGAAAGAGACTGACTTCATCTGAGATGTACACCAGCATCAAGGCAACACTGACAAAAATAACTGAGTTGTGACTGTGTCTAATATTCTATGACGTGGGAAATTTAGACTTTTATACTAAAAATCACTCCCAAATGGTCTCATTGACAAGTCAGAATTAGGTAGCTGATTTGTTTTTGATGCTTACCCCATCTTTTAAGGGGAAAAAAATGACAATTGTCCTTTCACAAGAAACCGAATTGTTTATTTTTCCTGATTGATCTTCAGATTCTAAATGACCAGGTTTGGGGGATTCAGATAGGAGGGGTAAGAAGGGAGGTAGAGGGTTCGAATACCCCAGCACCCAAAACAGCCATAGAGTACTCAAGTCCCACAGCAAGTGCCTCTGCAGCCTGTGAGCAGCCATGGTGTGGCCTCCATCACTTCTGTCTGGTGAAGGTAATCAGTACTAACACATTCTTGGATCAACCAGGGCCTGGCTAGATCTAACAGATTTTTCGCCTGTCCCTGGGCTTCCTTTGAGATATGTCATACCATACTCCACCCCTGGACTGGCTGCCTATTTGGGTAGGACACTTCCCTATAGTTTTCTCCCTGACAGATGTGCACCTGATGTGTTTTGACCATCTTCTCTGATAGGGCACCATCACCAGTGGAGAAGTAGATACAGAACCACAAGCCACCTGCATAGGCTTGTCTGCATAGAAGTCTCAGGTCAGCCAGTGTCTGCAGCTTGCTGGGTCTTTGTGCCATGAGACAACCTCAACTACCCCTAGTTGTGATGGCAGGGCACATGAAGACCCAAGAGAATGGTATCAGTAAGTGTGACAGACAGGGATCAAGTTAGGAGATCTCTAGGGATTGGGAATGCCTAAGACCTGGCCTTTAGATGCTATGTGCAGCAAAGGTTCCTGTCAGAGGCAAGGCTCTGCTGGAAATGGTGTCTCAGCCATATATGTCTTCTGGAGTAAGAAGCCATCTGGGAAGGGCAGAGAGAATGCCAGCTGGGAATGGCTTTCTCCCTTCAAATCTCCTCCAGGTTAAATGTGCATAGACAGCAACAAGTGAAGGCTAGCTCAATATAGGGGAGCATGGTGGGGGGGAGGTCAAAGGTCAGACTCTTAAATGGGTTGGAACCTGCCACCACCCCCTCATTTTCCTGAGGTGCCTGAGAGAATTCCACAGACACGAAGCAAGCACACTGACCCTCCTCAGCAGCTCCCCAAGCAACTGAAAGGTCAGTGTTTTGTCAACAAAGTTAGAGGTTGAACTCACCTTGCATTCTTGATCCTTCCTTGGTGTTCTGCATATTCTAACCTGGAGGGGAGGGCAAGAGATAAAATTCAATCCCCTAGATAGGACCGGAAGAGTTAACAGATCTCTGTACACACAAGGACTCTTAGTTATTAGCCATGCTAGAGACGGGGGACAGAGGGACAGTCTTGAGCTCACATTCATTGTGCCACGAGAATGGCCACAAGATATCTGAAGTTCAAGTTACTAGGTACCTTCCATGAGGGTCGTCTTTGTCTGTGTCCATACTTTCTCTGTAAAAACAAGAAGAGATGACCATGTCAATACAGATGTGCAACATAACTTATCATCATATAGAAGGTTCTCACTTATCCAGAAAGCTCAAATAACCATGCTATAGAAACAGATGTATAACAGTAATGAGAGCAAGCAAAATCAAGTGGACACTACTGTAACGCCTAGACTGGCACCCCACATTACCAAGCGAAAGTTATTAATAGTCTCCGTAGGGTGTGGATGTTAAATAAACTCGTTTATATTATAACTGTTTGAGAATTGGGAATCTACAACGTTTATGGAGACTTAGTTAACCAGAGCAGCCAGACATCTGTGCTGCCTCATTCCTTGGCTGTTCTGGATAAATGATAGATGAATCTTACTCTATTTCAAAGCATACCAAACACCAGAGATACTACTGATGAGTCTATTTGTTGGGGGTGCGGGCAGGGGTGGAGGGCTAACGAAAGCACTGACAGTCAAGAACAGAGCAAGGGCCCGGGAAAGCATCTCAAAGGTGCTGCCACCACAGGCTGCTCGTGGGCCAAGTGGACAGCCCCAGGTTCAAGAAATTAAGATGAAGAGGAGTAGGGGGCTGAGAGCTACAGAGGGTCCTGGGGTCATAGCAGAGCCCACCTTCCTTTCGCAGACCTGAGAAACCCTGAGCTTCATGGCATTTCATGGTTCAGTAAACACAGATGGAAATCCCCAGAGGAAAGAGTTCCTGTCTCTCCCCAGGGTCAGCCTACTCCCTTGTACAGCTCAAACACTCATCAAGAAGGTAGTGACTGCCTCCTGGACATCTCTCCCGTCTCCCATGTCTCCTAAGGGAAGGACTGTGGTTCTTCAAATAATATAAACTGCTGCTTTCTGGGATGCTGGATTCATTAAGGGCATTCTAATACAGCAGCTCCAACTAGATACCCTGGGTATCGTCATAGGCCATTTCTCCTGATAGTCCTGGGACTTGGGGAGAAACCAAAAAGGTTATAAGGCAAATGTGCCTCTTTGTACCTAGGTTGTGTCTACTGCTGTGGTCAAGCTCAGCCCCAGGTGAGAGGAAGCTGATGATCTTAACATAAGAAAACTACAAGAGGGCAGAACTATGAATTCTAGTAGGTAATTGGCAAAAATTTGCAAAACTGGGGTGCATGAGGGAAGCTTGAAGGTTACTGAGTAACACCGAGGCTGGAAATCACAGGTCTAATAGAAATCTTAGAAGATGTTGGCTCTGTCAGCATCTGCCCAAGACAAAGCTTTATAAGAAGTGCCCTGGTCTGTGCAGGGGAAGGAGCGCCCTGGCAGAAGCCTGCGGTCCTCATGCCCACTCCCTGTCTCCTGGCAGTAACTCTCTCAATGATCTGGGATGACTTACACATTAAATCATAGCATCTCCTGGGGGTCGTCTGAGCTCCAGCCTCTGTGTTCCCCAAATCCGACCTGTGGACTTCAGCAGAAAGGACTTCTGCTACGGGGTCTCCCTTCTCAGAGATTTTTTTCCACTCAATTCAACAAAAGAAAAACTCTTCGACCCCACATGGCTGCCTCAGCGAAACGAAACTAATGAAACCCTGGTCTCTGACCATTCTCTAGCGGACTACGGGACAGGGGAGCTGGTAGTGAGTAGGAAAATGTTCTTAAGCAAAGTCATCAAGTCTAAAGAGAAGCAGAAAGACTACTTAACAACGCAGGCACATGCTAATTTAAATAGGGTCAATGTCCGTAAGCAGTTGACACACTGGCTTCTACCCCTTCCTTAGGAAGCTGAGTGGGAACTCTCCCTGATGACGAGGATTTTCCAGATTGAGTTCTGCTCAAAGGAGCAAAGGAAAGGCAGGACCTGGCTTTAAGGCTATTGTTTTCCCCCGGGACACAATATAATCTGGGGACAGTAGGTGACAAAAACACCCGGCAATGCTGCTGGCCTTTGCTGGCCATTTAAGAGCAGATGAAGCTAAAATCAAATATGCAGCACTTGGAGGGGGCCTCAGCTGCCCCCCTTCCTCCGGGAACAATGGCGGCTGTGGGCAGGTGCTCCATGCCCACACACTGGCAGAAGCTGATGGTCCCAAGGGTCTTACTGGTAGTCAGTGGCACTGCCTTTCCTCTTGCGATTGCAGTCCACACCACTGGTGCCCAGGGAACCGGAAAGCAGGTCGGTGGGACCCGGAGACATGAAGTCACTGATTGTTGAGGAAATGTCCATTCTCTGGTCCGCCATTGGAAGGAAGGTGCTAAAAAGGATTATAAGAGAACACTTACTTCTTTTTAAATACTTTATTTCTTAAAATTTGTTTTATTTTTAGTTATGCGTCTGTGTGTGGGCATGCGCACGTGAATGCAGTGCCCGTGCAAGAGGCTTCCATTCCCCCTAGAGCCCGAGTTGCAGGCAGTCATGAGCTACCTGACGTGCGCTGAGAACTGAACTTGGTCCTCTGGGAAGGCAGCATGAGCCGTCTCACAAGCCCTGGGAGAGTTCTCTCAATGTGCTCGCCTGTGGTGTAGAGCAGGGCTGGGTGGCACTGAGGGCATGGGTCTGGCTTACTGCAGATAGCATCCCCCACCAGGCAGCCCAGAAGAGGCAGGCAGGGCAGGGCAGGGGAGTGGGAAAAGCATCACACTCATTTTGAGAGTTTTAATTTGTAATCTGTGACGACTCTACACCTTTGTGCAGGTGTCTCTGTGCCCAGAGAAGTTTAGTGGGTTCTAGGACCTACACTGGGGGAAGAATAAACCAGGCAGAGACTTGGGGAGGTGACCCAGTGTCCCACATGTACTCAGTCAAACACAGGCAATCCCATTCCTTCTGATTAATGAATATATAACCAGTGAAACAAACATGAATCATAAGGATTGTTGGTATCAAGACCTCTGAAACCAGTGATATCACACAGGGACAGCAAGACCACCAAGGCAACAGCCACCATGTTCCCAGAATCCACTTGGCTCACCTCCCACCTTTACTTCTGGCCACGTCACCATCCATATATAAGAGGAAAGCCCCTCTGCTCGACCTCCCTCTCTCTTGCCCCCCCCCCCTTTTCACCACCACCTTGCTCTTTCCTCTCTCAATAAACTTCAAGTGGAACCGTTTGGCCTGGCGTGATCTTTCTGGAGCCGCCCAACTATCCCAACAAGGATGTTTCTGCTTTCGTTATGATTTTTGTTTTTAAAAAGTTGTGAAAAAGCACAAAACACAAGAGGTACATAGATAGCTGGGCATGGTGGCGCACACATAGTTCTTAAGAGCGGAAGCAGGAGGATCATGAGTTCAAGACCACCCTAGGCTACGTTAGTGAGTCCCAGTCTCAACTGCCATTCCTCTCCAAAAGAAAGGATAAGTCCTACTGTGGCGCTAAGATAATATGCTTCCTCTTCCTGATCTAGCAAGGCCTGCCCAGTCTTCACTACCCCATCCTGCCCCCATCCCGCCCCTTTTATCCCAGCATCAATTTGTATGATTAAATAAAGACATTACAAACAAAAGTACAAGCCACTTTCCGAGTTCATATTTTACAAGCATAGTGTTCAAAGAAAAAAGGTCTTAAGTACCTTGCAAGGGACTCTAACTTCAAACCCTGGTGAAGAGGGGTTGCCCAGTGGGCCTCAAAGGGCTCCAAGGTCCACAGGATTTGACTGGGGCTGTCACTCCCACCCTCTGGACCCAAATTCCCACATCTGCAAAACAAGAGGGTGAGAAGGGTGAGAGCTGTTCCCACAGTCACTGTTGTGCTCTCAGGCTGGTGACCAGCCCCTCCCAGCAGGCCAGAGCCGGCCTGGACACGCCCCTCTGGGGTCTACATCTTTACTCTACATGTGTCTCTGTTACCTCTTAGAATTAATTTCTAAAAGCAGGAGAGCTAGAAGCACCCGTGCCAGTCTCAAAGGGAGACCTCACTGTTTTCCCACTGCTTTCCTCATTACTGACGTTTGCTTGTTCCTCTGTAGGTAACTGTCTCCCCAGATGTCTGTACTCGGTCCCCATCTCTCCACCACATGCCTTCTGCCTGGCGTTCAACCGTGCACTTGAGAAAAAGTGCGCTTCAGCGGCCTGCAGGGCTGCCGGCCTTCCTTCACCTTCCTGGCCAATGTATCCCCCTTGTTCTCACTTTAAGTGATAATTGTTCTCCTTTCTCTCTCTCTCCTTCCCACTCCACCCCCAGCCCAGTACTGGAGTCTGAAGCTAAGGCCTCAAGCATGCTGCCAAATGCCCTACTCCCAGCCACACTCCCAGCCCTGCCAGCTAGGTTTCCGGAAGCCAGTGGTGGCCGACAAACACATCTCTATCAGCCTGAGTGGGTGCTGCTGCTGAGGAGCCCCACAGCCTAAGGCCTGCCTGAACTCTACTGCTTCATCCGATCAGGACTGTCATTGCAGGGCCCCTCCTCCTGGCCAATCCTACATCATCCATGTTCCCCACACAACTGGATCATTCTTGTCGGGATAAACATCAGTCACATAACTAAATCTTGGAGGAAAAAACCCAATACATTATTTTTTTCCACAATGCAGGGTATGGAACGCAGGGCCTTTGCTTTCTAGGCAAGTGCTCTAACTTAACGATTGTGTCATCTCCTAGTCCCAAGTAAACTGTTTGGGACACTGTCTTCCTACTGTCCCACTTTCTCTCCCTAGTTTTTTCTTGGTTTCTCCATATAATCTAGCTCAGGTCGGGATTTTTTTAAACTCTAATTTAATTTTACTTTATGTAGGTGAGTGTTTTGCTCGCATGTATGTGTCTATACACCCACTTATGTACCTAGTGCCCACTGATGCCAGAAAGAGGCATTAGATTCCTTGGATATGGAGTCACAGTGGCTGAGAGCCAGTGTGGATGGTGGTGGGTGGTGGGGATTGAACTCTAGTCCTCTGGAAGAACAGCTAGTACCCCGAACTTCTGAGCTATCTCTCCAGCCCTACCCCCCACCCACCACCCACCCCATCAGCCTTCGTGACGTCATTACAATACTGCAGCTGCCGTTGCTAGTTCAATCGGGACCAGCCTTTCCTAGATCAAATGGCCCCCAGTGGCATCAGCACAGCTGACCTCTCCCTGGATGCTGTCACTGCCTTGGAGATGCTATTTTCCCATAATTCTTCTGTTTGGGGATTTACTCTACTTTTGTTCTCAACCTGGCTTTTCATCTTCTTTGCCTCTAGACTAACAACCCCATGGGTCCTTTGGGACCCTGACCTGTCCATATTTAATCCCTAGAAGCTCCTACTTTGACTATCTCAAGTGCCACCCATACTATGGTGACAACCTCAAGCTTCTATCTCCAGCCTGGCTGTTCCCAGAATTCTAGACTTGTACAACCACCCTTCCCCCCATATCTCTACCTTAGTATATGACAGAGACTCTATTTTGGCATATTCGTGTTCCTTCCAAGCAAGCCTTTCAGTAGTCAAGTGGCCTCTATCCTTCTGGCTTTCCAGGCTCTGAGCCAAGAATCCATCTGACCCCTCCATTTGTCTTCTTATTGGCACAGAATTAAAAATACAGAACAGTGCACAGCTAAATGTCACTTCCTTAGTGACACTTCTTTGAAGGACCATACAGTATGAACCCTGCCGACACTCCTACTCTATACCCTTATTTAAAATTTTCTGATCCACATTTCCCCTACAACAATCTCCTTTCTGTCCTCCCTAAGAAGTGGTCAGCATTTACGAACAGGAGCTCTATTCTACTGGCCGCCCACAGCTTAGTGTGCAGAACTCTTTCTGGCACACAGTTCCACCAGGAGACTGGGCATGAATGAAATTATCTGCATATGACAAAGAGCAGTTCTTTGATTATCACAGATGTTGTAAATGCTTTTCTTTCCATTGTCCATTATCTTTTGATTTTATACATAATGTTAAAATATAAAAATAATAATACAAATATTCCTCTTTATACCAATATTTTATAGCTTTTAATTTATTTTATTTAGGTGGGGTTTTTTTTTTGTTTTTGTTTTTTTTTTTTTGAGAAGGATCTTGCTGTGTAGCCCAGGCTGACCTGGAACTCATTGTATAGCCCAGGCTGGCCTCAACTTCCTAGTGGTAGAATTATATGCATATGTGATCACGCTGGCTTAAACTTTAATTTTACTCATGTGTGTGTGTGTGTGTGTGTATATGTATGTGTACATGCTCATGTGTGAACCTGTGTAAAGATGTGCATGGTCATGCAAGCACATATGTAGAGGTAGGGGTTGACGTTGGGTGGCTTCTCCAATCATGCGCCTCATTTCTTGAGACACGGTCTCTTACTGAACTTGGAGCTCAGAGAACGGACTAGACTGGCTGCTGGGAAGCCCTACAGATCCCCCTGTGTCCCTGTGTCTACTTCCCCAGCACTGGGTTACAGTGTGTCCATTCCCCCAGCATTGGGTTACAGTGTGTCCATTCCCCCAGCACTGGGCTACAGTGTATCCACTTCCCCAGCACTAGGTAATAGTGTGTCCACTTCCTCAGCACTGGATTACAGTGTGTCCATTCCCCCCCCACACCCCCAGCACTGGGTTACAGTGTGTCCATTCCCCACCCCTCCTCCACTACTACCCCCCCCCACCCACCCCCACCCCACACTAAGTTATGTGTGTCCATTCCCCAGCACTGGGTTACAGTATATCCACTTCTCCAGCACTGGGTTGTAGTGTGTCCACTTCCCCAGCACCAGTTTACAATGTATCCATCCCCCCCAGCATTGAGTTACAGTGTATCCATCCCCCCCCCAGTGTGTCCATTCTCCTCCTATCCCCCCACCCACCACCCATCTCCACCCACCCCACCCTAGCACTGGGTTACAGTGTGTTCATTCCCTGAGCACTGGGTTACAGGTGCATGCCTCTGTACTCAGCTCTACATTTTTCAGTTTTAAAAACTTTTTTATTTTTATGTATTTGGATGCTTTTGCTTGTATGTATGTACGTATGTATGTATGTATATGTACCATGGGTAGCTGGTACCCCTGGAGGTCAGAGAAGGCACTGGATCCCCTTGAACTGGAGTTACACATGTTGTGAGCTGCCATGTGAGGGATAGGAACTGAACCCAGGTCCTCTGGAAGAACATCCAGTGTTCCTAAACCACTGAGTCACTGCTGCATGCCCTTTTTAATATTTTTAATTATATGTATGTGTATTTCTGTCTATAGGAGTACAGGTGCCCACAGAGGTCAGATGTATTGAATCCCCTTAAACTAGAGTCAGAAACACTCATGAACCACCTAATGTGGTTCAAACTGTTCTCATGCTTGCCTGACAAGCATGTTGTCAACTGAGCCTTCTCTAGCCTCTACTTTTATATTCTACTTACAAATCTAATCCTTCTGGCAACTGTTCTGATGCCTCATTTACAGTTAGCCGCTTCTGCAGTACTGTCCCAGACCTTCTTCTTAGGCCATGTTTCCTGTTTCCAAACACCTAATGTGGCACCTCTGTGGACTCTCCATGTTCACGTGTCCTATTTTGTCCCCTAATCTGGTTCTTTTAATTCTACTGTCACACTCTTCTTACAACGAGGATTCAGTACACATCTTAATACACAGCAGGACACACTAGCTCCCTTCATTGCTCTCAGTTTTCAGAACTGTCTTGGCTAGTCTGACTTGTTCTCTGGGAAACATCTTAGAAAAGTCATGGTGGGTGACCACTGTTAACATTCACGCCAGCCTTCAGAAAAGCAGGGAAAGGCCTGAATACACACCCCTGTCCTCCAGGCCTTGGTGGTTTATAGATGCTTGGCCCCTTGCACATGTCAACCTGGGGTGCCATCAGTATCTGCCACTTTTTTTTTTAACATCTCAACATCTGAAGGTCCCCAACAACCATCAGCTGCCAGGGGCTGAGGGTGAAGGGACTTATTTATTACCTGAAGTTACAGTTCTCAAGCTTCGATCCAGTGTGGGAGGTGCAAGGGGCCACTGTACTTGCTGGTCACCTCAAAGCGACTTTCATGTTTTGTAACTTCCTTCCAGGCAGTCAAGTTCTTCCAAAATCCTACAGTAGAGACCCAAGAAAAGAAACCCTGAGGGTCACACAGGGATAAATAAATCTGAGAGTCTCTTCTGAGGTAAGGAGGGTGAGGGCGCTAGCCCCTAACTCCTGCAGGACAGTTCCCAGCCCATCAACTACCACACTCACTGGCTCAACACTGGCCATATTTTTACATCCCTGTGACATCTGCGCTGCAAAAGCATGAATGGATCTGGCAGATGCTTCTGGTGAAAACCATGTCTTCAAGTAGAAATTCTCGGATATATCCTTAGGAAAGCTAGGCATGTTTTATTACTTCTTTTACTGGGTACATAATGACTGTGAATGTCCGGTTATTGTTTTACACCAGACACTTACTGACTTGCGTGAGTTAATGTATTTAAACTCGACCGTCACTCTAGGAGGCAGACACACTGCTGTATGCATTTTACAAAGGGAAGATCCAAGTACCTGAAGGGGTGAATAACTAGCCAAAGCCACACTGAGATTGTTGGGCCACCAGAAGCAACTGAGACAGCATTTAAAGAAAATTCCTGTGAACACCAAGATATCTACACATACCCAAAGCTAAGAGAGACGCAACATCGACAAGGGTTCTTGTCAGCCAAGTGGCTACACTACCACCTCCTTCTGCCTACACTCGGCCCTGCTGATCTCCATGGCAGCCTCCTGTATTTGAAAAGAGCCAATGTGGAGGGAGCACGGAGGGGCCTTCCACATCTTCATCCATGCTGCTCTGACAGCAATTGAGACTGCAATTGTGAGTGCTCTGCTCATCTTCTGAAGCAAAAGACCTGCCATTACACTGGTTACACTGGCTGACCCTTGGGGTCTTCAGAAAATGCTCTCTGCCTCGCTGGCCCTGGGATCGTAGAACGACTAACTATCCTTGGAACGACTTGCTCCCTCTCCATTGACTCATGATGCATGCCACCTGGCTCAGATCCTTCATGGTCCAGCTCTGCTAACTCTAGGCCAGGCACATGCAAATGTTATATCTGGAAATCTGGCTCCTCTGGCCCCCAAGTGGTGCTGCCATCTCCAGGCTCAACATATGCAACTCCAGCTGCACTGATTCCTTGTACAGCTGCATATTGTCCTCTCAGCTCCCAAGTCAGCAAGGCCTGCTCCATTCTCTCTCTCTCTCTCTGTCTCTCTCTGTGTCTCTCTCTCTCTCTCTCTCTCTCTCCCTTTCCCTCTCTCTACACACATACCCTACCCCCCCCCCACAGCCCCAGAGCTCCTCTGAGGGATGGATCTAGCTACTTCCCAGCATGCCTTGCCAATGCTGTCAGATCCTCTCCAGATCCACCCCCTCCCACTGTGGCCAGTGAGGGAACGCCCTCCTCACTTATTTCACCCGAAGCCTCATTTTTTTCCTTAAGCCAGAAAAATTCCAAACTCTCTAGCAGGATGTACTAGATGTCACTCAGTGCCAGCCTGTCACTGGGCTGCCACACACTGCCCAGGGCTAAGGCCAAGAGGAAACCTTGGGGAATCCGGGAGCTGGGTGGTTAGGGGGACTTCCTAATGTGGAACCCACTCTGTTCCCTGGTAAGATCTTCACGCTGCTTATCTTCCCTGCTCCACTAGAACCCTGCTGATGGTGTCTCAATTATGGGCAGTTGTAACTGTCCCATGCCTTCCTGTAAGTGGCCCACGACCAGACAAGCCCAGACAAGCCCAGGTTCTTTCTCCCTTCTGTCCCCGATCAACAAGGTTTCATTAGATTTACAGATCCTTGGTCCACAAGAAACACCTCATGTTGATGGACTTTTATAATATTAAATTTTACTTTATAGAAATTAAAATAACTGCTAACTTAGATGTTGCTGTTATCCTCATAAAACAAAACTGCGAAGGTGTTTCTTACTTGTTAGACAAAGTGAGGAGGCTGAGGCAGATGTGACGACATTATTTTTGGAAGACTTTTCTTTCCAAGAAGGTGTTCTTAGATAGAAGAACAACAATTGAAAGTGGGGGGATGGGGTGGGGAGAGAAACAACAACAAAGAAGAAAGCCCCAGCTTTCTGTTACTTTCTTCTGAAAGGAGCTTGGGGCAAGGCAGAGAGGGTGCTCCAAGAGACCTTAGGTGGCCGTGAAAGGGACCTTTGCTGGCGGAGGGCTCAAGGGACCTGCCCTGGTACAAGCATGCAAATGGCACGTGAAGGTCAGTCTTGGAGTCTGGCCCGTGTCTTGCAGTCCAGGGCCACACATATGCCCTCTTCTGAGCTAGAAGGTCCTAAAGGTAGAGAGAGGATCTCACCGGAGAGCCAGAGAAAGCAGGAATGGGGAAACCTGTGCAGGGCGCCTGGAGAAAGCATCAGGCATGGTCTCTTCAACTCCTTCCCTCAGCACAGGGACCCACGAGTTCCATCTAAAGAAGCAGAAGGCGGAAGGAATCCCCACAGCCCAGGCTGCCCTGGTAGAATGGTTACAGCCAAGGCAGGAGCGTGCTAGCCACTAGCGAGCACCCAAAGGAGACAGTGCGTTTCTGAGCAAGGCAAGACAGTGCTAACCCCAACTGCCCATCCTACCATCTTGCAGGAGAGACAGCCACATCCAAGCCCTCAATCCGGACCACAGGCCCATGTTCCTTTGTTCTCACACTTGATCCAGGACCCTAGAAGGCCCCCTGCAGATAGGATTTATGTCCCAACAGTTACATGCTAATGAGACAAGATGTCTCACCTCTCTCTCTGGGATCAAATCACCTTTAAAAATCACTAGTAATGGGGATATAGAGACGGTTCAGTAATACAGCATTTGCCTCACATGCCCGAGCACTGGGTGGTAGGGGTTGGGAAGCACTACTGGAACACTGTGAGAAGTTCTTCCTTCGGCACTCCTGGGGATCATTTTCCTGTAAATAAGCAAAGAATCTGGGACATTGGGCAGAGCTCCCTAATTGACAGCTTTTAGATATTCTCAAGCTTCCCTGGCTACCCCGAGCAAATGGGCAGCAAATATGGCGGAACAGCAGGCCAGATGGCTGTACGCCAGCAATGGCCCTCTGGAACACTCCCAGGATGCTTTGAGGAAACTGCGTGATGGTCTCGGTTAATTGCACTGGATTCTGAAGGCACAGCTCCAGCCAGGACAGTTCCAAACAATTTGTGGCAGACTTCTTTTTGCTACTACAAGCCTCGGTGAACTCTAGGTGAACCTACAGCCATTTCTGTCTAAGCCTAGGAAAGAGCACTTCTGTGGTGGCCGAGCAGAGAACAGCATTGTGACGATGCAAACAGGAGTTTTCCCTTGAATGTAGAGTTTACTGTGATTGGTACAAACACCCTTCTCCAGCCACATAAGACTGACTTACTTGTGAGCTAACTGCGAGACACCCTACCGCACCTAGCATCCTACACTGTCTCTCCTGGTGTTACATTAGGCCTGATCCAAGTTGCTCTTCAGAGGTTGCTTCCTACCAACTTTTAGGAGAGTGACTGAGCTGGTACCATGAGCAGCAGCAGTGACAGAGGAGTGGTGGCAGCAGCAAGGACCGCAGAATGGAAACTGGTACACCAAGCCAAAGAGCAGTGGAGTGGCCTCTCCGGCAGGTGAGTAAGCCATGGAGCTGAGCAGTCAGTGGGCCACGCTGCAAAAGCAGCACCTGAGCTGACTGCACTGATGGCTGCAAGCCAGGCAGGGCCCCAGTCTCAGCAGTCATCATCATCATCATCATCAGCAGCAGCAGCAGCAGCAGCAGCAAGAGTGGTCAAAGCTGCAGCCTACAACCAGGACACCTGTCATAGCACGGAAGGGGGACAGTGTATGGAGAGAGAAGGTTGAGAGCTAACGACAATGACCAGTCCACACGTTTGCCTTGGAACTCTCCATCTGACTGCTGAAATTCCTGCATCCCAGGAGACCCTTCTGTCCCACAAAACCCGTTAGAGCTGGTCTCATTGTTAGTATAGCTACTAAGGTCTTAGAGACCCAGGGCATCCAGGCCTGGACAAGACTGACCTTTACAACAGTTGACTCATTCACGGCCGTCATGACCCAACTCTCCAAGGAAGCAATAAAGAACTGATATGTTGTTCAGTATGTATAGCCAGAAGGCAGGGACTGAAGGCCGGGGTAGGCATCCGGCTTTACTGCTTGCTGGTCCTTCTGCTAAAATCCCATCCTCAAAAGCAAAATTCAAAGACAAAGCAAACATAGAAACAAGCAGGCCTGGGGATGGGATGGAGGGAGCTTACACCAGAGCACACCTTAGCCCAGAAAAGCCACAGAAAAGAACAAGCATGCTCACTCTGAGCTTGCTGGCAGCCAGGGCAGAGAGGGGGGCCTTCCGGGGCTAACAGCAGAAGTCTATGAACCAGCACATTGGGACAGGCCCAAGCCTGGGAGGGTGTCTTCTGAGACCAGGCGGAGATGCAGGACTCCTGAGGAGTGGTGTAGCAATGTCAACCAGTGCTTCTGAGGAAACAGGCTTTGTAGAAGAGGCCTCTCTCTTTAAATGGAGCCCAGTGAGAGCCCACCTTCCTCTCTTCCCTCAGTGTGACCCACAGAGTGACTGCTAGATGGGGCTCTGCTAAGAGATGTATGAAGCAACTTTTGGTGACGCGGTCTAATGATCAGGTAGGATGACAGCCGTGACTACCCTGCCCCACAGCCCAGAGCTCCTGAGAAGGGCCTCGTTCACATGGTTACCTCTGCACGCCTATACTGCAAGGAGCCTGCCCCAGGGCCGTGTTCCAGAGGGCAGCCTTCCTCCCTAGCTGGAGAGCCCACTCTACTGCATGAGGGCTGTCTGCCTTGGTGCTTGCTCAGTTGCTCTGATGTGTTTGGAGGATGGGGGCTTTGAACAGAGGCCAGAGGCTGATGGGGCCTTATCCCCTCTGCCAGTCCTTCATCGTGTCCCCTGCCCCATAGTCCCTGACACTGACAGGCTCTGATGAATTCAGAAACCTTGCTTAGCAATCTCTAAGTTCAGAGAACATTCACCAATTGAAGCTAATCCCCTGAACCTAAGACAACTGACATTTCTACTAGGGTTACTCAACAAGCTATCTGTCACCTCTGGCAGATATCTGTCAGTACAGCCACAATGGAAATCCAAAGTCATTACGTTCACGACTCTTTCAGTGTAGTTGGTAAGACGGAATGTTTAAATAAATGTACGACACCAAGCCAATGCAACAGGTGGCAGCTGCCCAGCAGCACACTACCCTACTCCGGGAGGGGCTGCTGCACTTTGGTGCCATTACAACAACGTTCCAGCAGGTGGCAGGCCAGTGTCTCAGTTCCTCATGAGAAGACTGGAGGAGAAAATAATCATTAGCTTATCAGTGTGTGTGTGTGTGTGTGTGTGTGTGTGTGTGTGTGTGTGTGTGTGTGTGTGTGTGTGTGTGTGGCAGGTTATTGAAAGTGAAGGGGTGAAGCCTAGGAGCAGGTGTTACAGGTGTTGGCCGGGTGGGTGCTAAGGGATATAGAGTACTCTGAGAAGCACTGGCTCTGCGGGTCCTGGGGACAGATCGTTTCTGGCACTTGTATGCACAGTCCTACCAGTAGCACAGAGTGCTCAGAAATCCTGAGGTTGAACATAAATGAGATCATACTTGAAGCTATGGGGCTGGACTTGTGAATACAGAGTTCTTATGAAGAAAGACAAGGCCTCCCTTTGTCAAAAAAAAAGTCCTCTGATACATTAGAAGGAGGAAAGTTCACAGAATTCCACTTTTGGATGGTGCTGAGGGCTAATCCAGAATGCCGGGGCTCTAGGGAGAAGCCACAGGCTAGACTGGCCTCAGAGAACAGTCTGGTCTATAATTCCTCGCAAGGCATGCTCCGACACACGTACCTGTAGCCTTTGCCTTATTTCTCCCTGACGAGTAAAATGAGAGCAAGCTATGGTTTCCCTGCCCACCCCGAGCTCCCCTACCCCACCATACCCCATCCTACCCCTTAACCACCCCACCCCACCCACCCCATCCCACCGCCAGGCATTTGGAAAGAACTCCTGGTCTTGGCATGGACATGGGTGGTGTGGGTGTGAGGAGCCACCTGAGCCCAAAAGACAGCTGAGCAGCTGCCCAGCCTCAAGCAGCCCAGGACGAAGGTGGAGCAGACAGAACGTCACAAGACAAGCAGCCATAGAGGTGATCATTTCCTGGGTGTGAGAAAAGGGACCACAGTGACCTGAGTCTTAGGAACACTAGTTCCCCTTCAAGTATCCAGGAGCCATCCAGAAGGGCACTGCCTTCTTTTTTAAGGGGATCTATAAAAGCGGGACTTACAGTACACCTTCAGATGGGAGATGGTAGTCAGGTCAAAAGGCAAGCCCATCAGGCGTTTGAGCCACAGGTCCAACACACACCAGCAACATAACACTGGGCACAGGGCCTGGCTTTTGTGCCCTATGGGCTCCTGGCCTGCATGCCAGCAGTCCCTGCGTCTTCAGTCAGCTGTATAAAGTGCTTAGAGTGGCACCTGCCATGTAACGAGCCCTTTGTGTGAGCTATTTATTATTTCCTCCATGGCCATCATGAAAGCTGATGTTCTGTCCCATGTTACAGAAGAATCTAAGTCAGAGGGAGCAACTTGACAAAAGGCTGGGGTCTGCCTCATGGAAGAAGAGCTGGGTGCTAAACGAGAAACCATGTGTCAGGTTCAAAGATGGCTCAGTCAGGCAAGTGTATACCGCGCAAGCATGAGGGCCTAGGATTGGATCCCCAGCGCCTGTAAAAGGTCAAGCGTAGTCACACAGCAGCGGAGGATAGTGAGAGGGTCCAACGTAGTCACACAGTGATAGTGAGGGGTGAGTGAGGACAGGAACGGGAGCTTGCCAGCCAGTCAGGACAACCAGTGAACTGCAGGCTAATGAAGAACCCTGCCTCTAAGGTGGAAAACAATCAAGAAAGATATCTAATGCCAACCTCTTACTTCCACATGTACATCACACACGCACACACTCACACACACGCGTGTGCGTGCATTCACATGCACACACATGCACACACACATACACGCACATGCATGCACACGCACATGCACACACATATACACACACATGCACAAACGTGCATGCTCACACACATGCACGCACATGCACACACGCGCACACTCACACGCATTCACATGCACGCACATGCACACACACACACATGTACACACATACACACACACCATTAGGCACACACACACACACACACACACACACTTTTTTTTTTAATGAAAGCATGCACAAACTTCTCCAAAACAGCCCTGCGGAAAGCTCTGCCACCGAGCATCTAGTCTGTGGGCCGCTGGTGGCATCCTTGGACCTTTAGGGTAATCCCCCTTTAATGGAGCCCCTCTTTAACCCGTTCCCCTCCAGAGTGTGAAGTCTAGGGACAGCAGAGTTTCTACTACTGCAGATATCTGTATGCATCCACAAACTGCTTTGGTTTTGGTTTTATTGTTGCCGCTGCTGTTTTGGAGACAGGGATTCTCTGTGTACGAGCCCTGGCTATCTTGGACTCAATCTGCAGTCCAGTCTGGCCTCAAACTCAGAAAGATCAGCCTGTTTCTTCTTCCTGGGTGCTGGGATTAAAGGCAGCTCCCGATGCCCAGCAAACCAAGTTGTTTGCTTGGTTAGTTGGGTTTTTCATTTTGTTTTGTTTTGTTTTGTTTTGTTTTTGAACAGCCAAGGGTTTGACTGTAGACACTGAAAGAAACTGCTCTATAAACCACTTGGACTGGAGTCCCCTCCCAGGAAATACTACTTGTCAGCTTTGTGGCTGCTCTGTTACCACCTAGGCTTTGGAGTTCTGGTTTCATTTGTTCACTTGAGAGGTCTCTGGCCTCCCACTCTGGCAAGTACGCCTCTGGGCCAAGGTATTCCTTGGCCTCTGAGCATATGGAACCAGGACTCTGCCCCTCAGCCTTTTCTAACCAGCCTGAACCCCAGAGTTGATCTGTGCTCCCTGGAGAATAACAATGGCATGAAGATGAGAAGACGGAGCTCCTTGGTGCCCTGTTCTCTACATCCCAGAGCCTGGTGTGAGGAGATGCCCATGTGTGCTCTGTCAGCTGCACGCCTCCATCCCTGCCACCTCCTTTCAGGGAAGAAGCTACCCTAACCATGCCATGCCTCTGCCTATGTTCAAAAGAGGCACAGGGAAGGAGTCCCAGGGTACCATGGAGGATACCCGAGTCACCTTTGAGGCCTGCTGGCTGAAGACCTGTCACCTGACCCCTGCTTTCTTTCTACTGTGGTTTATCTGTTGCTTTGTTTTTGAGTACTACAGAGGGAAGAGAGCCTGGTTCTAAAGACTCCAGGAAAAAAGACTCTTCACCAAAAAACTTACTGCCTGAGGTTGAAGAAAATTCTGGAAAACATCTGCATCTTGTTCTAAGGAAACAAAAGAATGCACTGTTGTTATTGGGTGGCAAAGGAGAGACGCTAGCATGAGGGAGAGCAGGTGGACAAGCCTGAGGTCCTCTGTGTCTCAGACCGGTGGCTGCTGACTGGCAGGTGGGCAGGGACGGGCCTATCAAATGCTGAGACTTAGACAAGACACGTCACATGCCTCCTGTGAAGACCATATCGGAGGGACACTCAGCACAACAGGCTTCCCTGGTACAACGTGCTGCTTTCCACCACACAGAGTGTGTAAGGGGGTTCTGAGGACAGACTGACAAGGGGTTTGGGGAGGGCTGCGAAGCAGAAAGCCCCCTGGGACAGCAGGGTGCAAGCGTGCATCCAGGGCTGGCCCTCCTCTAACTCCTCAGCAAGTGGGAGAGCAGTGGCCCCTTCTGAACTGGACCACTGTGGGAAGGGAAGGGTACAAGGCCAGAAGATGCTGAGTGAGTTGGGACAGGAATGGCAGGATGGTAGCAGTGTAGGCCTCCTGCGTCAAACCTCACCTCTGCCTGTCAAGCAGGGTGGCACACACCTTTAATCCCAGCGATCAGGAGGCAGAGGCTGAAAGATCTGATTTCAAAGGCAGAGGAGTCCAGGTCAGCCAGGTCTACACAAAGACTGTCTCAAAAATAAATATAAATATAAAAATCTCACCTCTGCCACTTGAGGGCTGAGTGGTCACTAGGGGTGTGGTTCCTCCTATGGGGGTGTTCCCCCTGGGGGGGGGTGCTCCCCCTCTGTACCTGGCTGGGTTTAACATAAGAAGAGCACTGGGCACATCTGGCTACTGACTTCAGCAGAAGGGGAAGAGCTGGGGCTGAGTGACAGGAGCACAGAGGCGGGGCCACTTGCCACAATGCAAACCCACATTGGAGACTTCAGGAAGAGGTTCAGAGGTGAGGATGGAAAGATAGGGCACATGTGGCTCTTAAAGCAGAAGAGATCAGGGACAATATCAAGAAACCAGTCAGGAGCAGGCGGAGGCGACTGTGGGAAGACTGGAGACAGAACCTGGAGCGGGTCAGCTCTTAACAACAGTATTGCAAACATGGGGTGCACCTAGAAACACAAGTAGACTATTCAAACTCCCCCGAGTTTGTCAGAAGCACGGACAGGAGGTCCTGAAGGCCAGGACCAGAGAAATCAGGAAGCCCACCAGTGAGTGGCAGAGGACAGAATTCTGTAGGTGCTCAAGGAGAGGAGCGGCAGACAGCAAGAGTCATGGTTCCCAAGAGAAGAGGGGCCAACAGGAAGGAAGAAGGGAGGAAGGGAGGGAGGGAGAGAGGGAAGCAGGAAAGAAGAAGGAAGGGAGGGAGGGAGAGAGGGAAGGAAGAAGGAAGGAAGAAGGGAGGAAGGGAGGGAGGGAGGAAGGAAGCAGGAAAGAAGAAGGAAGGGAGGGAGGGAGAGAGGGAAGGAAGAAGGAAGGAAGGAAGGAAGGAAGGAAGGAAGGAAGGAAAGAAGGAAGGAAGGAAGGAAGGAAGGAAGGAAGGAAGGAAGGAAGGAAGGAAGAGGGAAGACTTCCAGCAGACTAATGGCTGCCTGAGGTGGGCAGGACCCCCACAGTGGGAGGGGGCTCTGGGCAATGCAGCAACCCCATGCTCAATCTCATCCAAGCACCCCCAAAACCTTCCAGCAACCCACCCTATACACTGCTGAGCACCTGCATGAACCAGGTGACTTCCGTGGTGACAGGTTCATTAGAGGAGGCAAGTTCCCCCATACGTACTGCATGTGGCCACCAAACTTCACTTCGGGGTGAAGACACTGTTAGCCGACTGGACCTCGATCAGTCATTCAACTTTCAACAAATATTTGCTGAAAGCGTCCAAGTGCCAGGAACCGTGTCACGGCAGTGCTGGCGTGGAGGGGCCACCACCCCTTATCCTCATTCGGAGCACAGGCTGGCCAGGGCAGCGCACGGAGGAAGTGAGCAATTAAATTATATTGGATGCTGGGCTGGGGTGGGGCTGGCATAGGGGAGAAGAGCAAGGCACCCTGGGGAGGCAAGGCTGACAGGAGGTAAGGGGGTCGAGGGCGTTACAGAGAGAGGACAGCAGCCCGGGGGACACAAATGCTAGGACATCATCAGGGTGAGGGCACACAGCCAAGCCTGACTCTGAGAAGCATGCAGTGCTACTTAGGTTTGGGTGCCCGGTGCGGGCTTGTTTTGACAGGGTCTCATTCTACACCTTAGTCTGGCCTGGAACTTACTCTATAGCTCAGGCTGGCTCAAACTTGTGGTAATCCTCCTGCCTCCGTCTCCTGAATGCTGGGATGGCAGATATGCACCACCAGGTCCAGCAACCCCACTCACAATTTTAAGTCAGGTTGCAGTGGTGAGTGAGAAAGGACCCTTTTTATTGGTTTTGTTTTGTTTTGTTTTTGTTTGGGGTGGGGTTAAGGTATAACAGGGTGGTGAGTTTGAGGAAGAGGAAGTAAAATAGGGGAGGGGCTAGGGGAGGGGGAGGAAAGGCTGGTCTTATGTGCATGTCCATGCTGGTGCTTATGACAGGCCACGTGTGGGCAGTTCCAGGACCAGGGCCTGAGTACATGATAGGCTGGTGACTTCTATCCTGTGAGTATTCTGGAGAAATGAGGAATAGTATCTCCTGAATGCCTAGAAGTGGGACAGGGAGACACCCAGTCTTTGACCTGTACTGAGGCCTACAGCAGAAGGGGATCCTGGGGGTAAAATCCACCCTGAACTCCATTTGCAAGAACACACCTACATGAAGGCCGGAGGAAGGGAGAACTTGTCCCCCTCCTGCAGGATTAGAACCAGTGGGTTAAGCTGTGTTAGAAGCCTACATGTCTGATGTGGAGGTGAAACACAGGACACAGGTCTCCCGCCATTCTGAACGGTCACCACCTCCCATCAGGAACAGCAAGCAGGTACCTTGGCCACGGTCAGCCACGACATCGCCCTGGGCCCATAGATGACCTGAAGATGGTACCATTTATCAACAGCATAAAAAGACAGCACTTTAACAGAGGTGACAATTGCTCTGTTGTGCAACTTGCACAAAAAGGACGGATGAGGAGCAGGAGCCCAGACATGCCCGGCAGCACGGCCAGGACCACACAGGCTCTGCTGCTCCTGTGACTCAGCAAATCCGAGCTGGGCAAGAGCTCTCTCCCAAGGGGTAGAAGAGGGCAGGGCAGGCTCAACCCCACCTCTGCCAGGCTGCCAGGCTGCCAAACCGAGGAATTAACCGGGGCACTGGGGAAGGAGCAGACCTGTCTGAAGGAGTTAACCAAAGGTTAACCAGATTAGCTTTCCAACTCTACATGAATGGAACTTTCCAGCGTCCGCTTGGCCTCTTGCCTGCTCTGTGAGCACAGTGTGTGTGACCAGGGCTCCAGGGGGCTCCTCTACCAACAGGTAGGTCTGAGTGAATCCTGACCTGATGAGTTCTCCTCAAGGAAACAGAAGCAGCCTGCTTTCTTTCCTTTGAAAGAAATAGGGGCAAGGGGGAACTACAAAAAAACAGCTCTTGCAATTTTAGGTGTTTTTGTTTTTTGTTTTGTTTTGTTTTGTTTTGTTTTTTAATTCGATATATTTTTATTGAATTCAAATGATTTCCCCTTTTCTGGCCCCTTGTTTTTGTTTTTTTGTTTTTGTTTTTTGTTTTTTGAGGAGACTGTTCTGGGCCTAAGGCTCTGTCTGGGTTGTAATTCCAGAGTATTTTTCTGAAAATGTTGAACACAGGATCACAATGCTGGACTTTCATCCTGTGCCCTGGAGGAAGCTTCCTCCTCTCCCTTAGAGCAAGCTCTGTAGCTGCTGGCCACCCTCCCCTGTTCACCCAGGGGTGCCAGGCCTGCGGGACCATCTGTGCTCTTTGCTAGGATATGAAAGGAAAAAGTTAAACAGAGTCTCAAGTCTCCGAGAAAGCTACAAAAAGGCAAAAGCCCTGATGGGAAAATAAGCCTAGGATCGGAACAGGAAATTACAGAAGATAAAATGCAAAGAAGGAAACAGGAAAACACCTCCACCCTCCTCAGGTCAAAGTGAGTGAGAGGTCACAGTGTCTGCTTTTTGTTTGTTCCGTCTTTGTTTTTTGAGACAGGGTTTCTCTGCATAGCCCTGGATGTCCCACCAGAACCCACTCTGTAGAGCAGGCTGGCCTCAAACTAAGAGATCCACTGCCTCCCAAGTGCTGGAATTAAAGGGTGTGCCACTACCACCAGGCCCCTTTCTCTGCTTTTATTAGCAAAGGCTACAAATAATTAAAAATAATACTGGTATCAATGAAGATAAGATCAAAGAAGAGGTCAAGGGCTGGAGAGATGGGTGGTCAGTCAGGAGCAGCCTGCATATGGGTTCAGTTCCCGCAGCCTACAGCTGTCTATAACTCCGATTTCAAGGGATCCAAACCCTCTTCTCACTTCTATGGCCAGGCACTACATGGAAACAGTACATATAATATAAAAATAAATACCGTTTTGAAAAGCAAGTCCATCCACCATCAGACAGTGTGTGAATTGGTGTGGACAGTTGGAATGAAATTTGGCACTACATGTGCCAACCTTTGAAAAGGGTTATCCCAAACTAGGTGTGGGGGCACATACATTAATGCTAGCACTTGGGAGCAGAGGCAGATGGATCTTCTGAGTTTGCAGTCAGCCTGATTTACACAGTGATCTCCAGGATAGCCAGGGCAACAGAGAGTCTATTTAAAAGACAATAAAAATGGGGCTGGGATGGTAGTAGTGGTGGTGGTGGAGGCGGCAGTGGTAGTGGAGGTGATGGTGGTGGAGGTGATGGTGGTGGAGGTGATGGTGGTGGAGATGATGGTGGTGGAGGTGATGGTGGTGGAGGTGATGGTGATGGAGGTGATGGTGGTGGAGGTGATGGTGGTGGAGGTGATGGTGGTGGAGGTGATGGTGGTGGAGGTGATGGTGGTGGAGGTGATGGTGGTGGAGGTGATGGTGGTGGAGGTGATGGTGGTGGAGGTGATGGTGGTGGAGGTGATGGTGGTGGAGGTGATGGTGGTGGAGGTGATGGTGGTGGAGGTGATGGTGGTGGAGGTGATGGTGGTGGAGGTGATGGTGGTGGAGGTGATGGTGGTGGAGGTGATGGTGGTGGAGGTGATGGTGATGGAGGTGATGGTGGAGGTGATGGTGGCGGTGGCGACAGCAGTGTGTTATCTGTTTGCCCAAATAATTTCTTTTCTTTTCAGATAATATCTAACTATGTAGTTCCAAGTTGGCCTAAGATTCACAAAGATAGGCCTGCCTCAGCTTCCTAAGTGCTGGGATGAAAGGCACCGACCACCCTGAGCTCAGCCCAGGTAATTTCTTGTTTACATTAGCTGGTCTGTCTAAAGATATCAGAGGGCACATAGTATTCACTTAGTGAACTCACATCAATGATGTACAGGGATTTTCTTATAGCCTCATAATAAATGATCAAAAACATCTAAATAGCTATAGAGAAGTTAAGCTTTGGGTTACATGTGTTGGAGAGATGGTTCCCATGACTGGCACCTTATAACTCTGATGCCCTCTTCTGGCCTCTGTGGGTACTACATACACATACACAATATTTTTTTTTTAAATAAAATTGCGGGTATATTTAAGATGAGATATTACAACAACTATTTAAATTATTAAGTGTAACAACTTGAAAAATACTCCTGTAAATGTCAAGTTTAAAAGGACACAAAATTACATATACGCTATCCCTAACCTCATTACATAGCTAAAGAAGATGCAGTGAGCGTCACCAGAATAGTGACCCAATGGGTAAGATGAGAGAACTTTTATTACAAAGAGTTGATCTTCCGTCGCTCTCTGTGCGTGTTAAACATGAATTATTTATGTAGTAACATTTAGTAAAATGTTGGCAGGAAGTGTCTTTGGGGCTGAAACAATGAGTAGTGGTTTCATCTTTTGGTTTTCTGTCCATTTTGAACCTTTCTCATTTGTCTGACTGTGAAGCTGGGATCAGCTGCCAGCCTGCTGCTCTCTCCAGTGTGAAAAAGAAGATGCAAGATAGAACAACAACAAGAACAGAAAATCCTCCGACCAGTTCCCCCAGGTGGAGGCCTTGTAGAAAGATCAGTGCAATAAATGCAGAGACCTCAGGCTTCCTGATGACACAGGTTTTGTGGCCAGAGCTTGTCCTCGTCACAAAGACTTGAGGTTTACAGACAAAGGGTCAGCCGTCACCACTGTGCTGGGATAGGCTGGGGAGACCAATTTCCTCTGCACAGGCCTGCATGCAGCTCTGAGTCTACGCTGGAAGGCAGGCAGAAAGAGGACAGGCCACCCTAACAAGCCAGGGAGGCCTGGATGCCACAACTTGAATGTGTAACAGGCATGGCAGAGATGCCCAGAGATGCGGCTGGGCTGCTCCGGCCTCTGCAAAGCATCAGAGGATATCAGAATATCTTCTCTGACAAACAATGGGCACCACTAGGTATTTGAAATCTCCTGCAAATCCTTTGTAAAAGGACATTTCCCAGAGAAATCAGAACATTTCTTTCGATTTCAAGTCTGACCTAAGGCTTCCTCAGTTACTTCATAAACTATAGTGTACTCTGAAAATATACACACATACACTCAGCCCTTTCCTGCTTTCAAAGGGATTTCAATTTGCTTGTGTGCGTGTGTGTGCAGGTGGGAGCTTTTGTTTATTTACTCTTTTTTTTTATCTTCCAATGTTTTATTTTTAAAGTCTTATTAAAAATATAGACGCTGGTGTCTTCGGACAGCAGCATCTGGTGACACCATCTTGTCCTGGTTTACTCACTCTTTAGGGTCTTTCTATGTAGTCCCAAGCTGTCCTTGAACTCGTGATGGCCTGCCTTTGCCTTCCAAGTGCTAGGATAGACCACACCCAACATTCGCACAAATATTTCCCATATGTCTTTCACTCTCTTGAAACAAAAATCTGTCAATAATATAACCAAAAGAAACTTATTTATATTCAGTAATATTCCCTATCTGTAATACAAGCGAAAAAATGAAATAAAGTTGGTTAACAAAATGCCTAAGTTAATATGTAAACACATCTACACAGGAGACATTATTAATGCTCAGCATAATGAGACACAGGAATTTTTCATAAACCAAAGCCACACATACGTTTGGCAGGGGTCTTCTTGGAAATTCGAAATAAATTAAAAACATGCAGAAATGATTCACTTTTGCATAACATGAAGTGCAGCTCCGGCCTCAGATCACAGACAGGAATGCCCACTACACACTTGGCAGCCGTGTGGATGGACGATCCTGCCTTCTGAAAGGATTGCCTGCTCACTGCACCTACCAGCCTCCCCTCCCCCATTTCCAAAAGGCCCTCCAGGGACACATTGGCCACTCAGAGCTTCGTACGACAGCTCTCTCTTTATCAACTGATAGGAAAGGCCTAGAAATTCAGGTATTTACCCAAAAACAAACAGAAAAAAACAGTAGCTGACAGAATTAGAGGAGAAGGAGGGAGAAGAGGAAGACGACGAGGAAGGGCTGTGAAGGAAGAAGGGAGTAAATATTCACTCTCAGAAGCACCAGGCATGGTGTCAGGCATTTTCTATTGTACGCAGTCAGCTTTCTGCTGCAGGGTAGCGCTCTGTCTACCACATCCTTTCAGGTAAAGACACAGCATTTCAGGGAAGTGACTCCCCTCTCTCCCCTGGGATCCACTGTAGGGCCTGCCAGGCAGACCTTACCCAGCCCCTAGGGGACTGTTTCAAGCCGCTTCCTATGCAGGTCTCAGGTCCCTCATCAAGGCTGCTGTCTCTATAAATCTGAAACACATGACAAGCAGCTCACCGCGAGAAAGACGGCCTGATCCTGTCCTGTCAGCCTCTGATCCTGAGCACAGGGAAGGAGCTCCCTGCAAAGTAACAAATCAACCTGCCGGGCGGTGGTGGTGCACGCCTATAATCCCAGCACTTGGGAGGCAGAGGCAGGCAGATTTCTGAGTTCGAGACCAGCCTGGTCTACAGAGAGAGTTCCAGGACAGCCAGGGCTATACAGAGACACCCTGTCTCGAAAAACAAAACAAAACAAAACAAACCCCCCCCCCCAAAAAAAAACCCAAAAAACAAATCAACTTTACCTAGACTCTGGCAGAGCCTGAGTGAGCGGACACTGCAGGCAGTGCACATTGAATACCTGCCTCCCAAGTTAAGGAACTTTTGGGGCTGGTGACCATCAAATCCCCCTGCCTGGACAAAACCAGGTTGCTCCGTGAGACAGAACACTGTGTTAGAGTTTTGTAGACACTGTTCTCTGCTGTCTGACGTCAGACACTAAAGCTATAAGTAGCCACTTTAACAAGAGGCCCGTTGTCCATCCCACACAGCCCATGTCTCTCACCTTGACCTAATCCCATCACTTCAGGAGTCTTGTGAGACCTGGCTGAGCTAGGATGACCCCACTGCTGCTAACAGCAGAGGCCTCGGCCTATTACAGCCTTTCTATCAAAACAAACTCTGAAGAGGTTTCATGGAAAAGGGCTCACTCAACTCTGGCTCTTGCCAAATGACTTCTTGCAAAAGAAGTCAAGCAAGGCCATCCCAAAGCTGTTTACGGACTTATTTTTAGCATGACAGACAGTAGGCTGTGGGTTACTGGAGCACCAGAGCTCATAGCGTAGGCTCAGAAGTCACTGCCAAGGGCCCAAGTCCACTCTACCACTTACTTATGTGGGTCTAGACAAGCTCTGATCCTGTCTGTGCACCTCCAGTTCCTCCCTAGTGAAATGATGCTCCTGACAGTGTATACTCAAGTATAAGAACCCGAGGAAGATGCTTGGAACATTGACTGCCCAAGGCAAGTGCATACTTACTTACCATCTCCTTGTTAATATCAGACTGATTGCAAGTCACCCGAAGAATGGCTAGAGGCCTGTACCCATATACAGCCATATATATAAAATATGTATATGTATGTGTGTGTGTGTGTGTGTGTCTGTTGTGTATATATATATATATTTTCCCCCCCAAAGGGATCAGAGAGATAGCTCAGCAGTTAAAAGTGCTGACATGGTTTGAATATGCTTGGCCCAGGGAATGGCACTATTTGGAGGTGTGGCCTTATTGAAGGTGTGTCACTGTGCCACCTCCGTTACCACCAGCCAGTGCTGTGACTGCAGAAAGTGAAGGCCCCAAGGGCTGTGTGTGCCACTGCCTGTCCAAAGTCCACCCTTCTTTCCTTAGGTCTCCCAGCCACACCCTTGGCCGTCAGTACATTTGCAATAGGTGCTTCAGTGGAAGGGGCATCCCAGGTCACTTTCTCTGGCCCAGGACTAGGACAGGCAGGCCTGCCTGTGTGGCACATGATGAGCCATCTTCTGGCCCCAGGAACCCAGCCCTCAGACATCCCCTTCCTCTTCTGGGCACCTCTGGCATGCAGAAGTTTCTTCTTTCTTCTGGCCTCCGATCTGCTCTGCCAGTGTTCCCTCCGTGACCTACTTTTGCCCCTTGTAGCCGCACAGAACAAAGCTCTGTAGGCACTGCACGGCTCCACGTCACAAGCAGGAAAGCACAGCTCCGAGTCTCAAGCCCTCTCTCTTCTTCTGTCTCTCTCCAACCATTCCATTATGAGTTATCTTACATTATGTGCATATGTGTGTATCTCTGTGTGGGTGTGAGCATGTGAGCGCAGATGCCAGCAGCGGACAGAAGAGGGCACTGGATCCTCAGGAGCTGGAGTTAGAGGTAACTGTGAGTCACCTAGTGTGGAGATTGGGAACCAAACTTGGGTTCAAAGAACCAAACGCATTTCTTAAATAACCACTGGGGGGCTGGGGCAGCATCAGAGTGGGCTAGGACATCCTTCAGTTGACTTTCTACTTTGGGGGATTTAAAGTCAGCATTAGTTACTACTGCTGGACTGATGGTGGAGGGGACTCAAGTAGAAAGCAGAGGCCGCCCCACCTCCCATGCTCTGATGGCCCTGGAAGCCAGGCACCTGTCTTCACCTACGTCTTCTCTACAAAGGGCCCATAGTCACCTCCTGCCTTTCACCACTGCTTCACCACACAAACCACAGGCACACTCCCTGGGTCTTACCAGTGGGTTCCTTCTGGGCCCACATGCACAATGCGAGTTCCTACGACAGAGAAAAGACCAGGAACAAGAGGAGGGAGGAGGGGGGGAAGAGATTCCTACTCCAACAGTGGGCACCTAGGGAACACTGCCGCCTTTGTAAACTATGAAACTAAAAATAAATTTAGAACTAGGGACTATTTGCCAACAAATGCTGTTTGTATTGAAACAATACTATTCAAGAAAAAAATATATTTCCTGAAGTATAGCTCTTGGGCCATTTTCCAAGTATTTCCTGTGTACTTGTTTTTGGTCATTCACAGTCTCAGCGCAGTCACTTGAGAGTGGCTTTGGGTGTCAGACATGGAGAGAGAAAAAGAAGGCACAGAAATGACTTAGGAGCACCCGGGTACTCCGTTTCCCATCTGGTAACATCTGGTGACAGCAGAAGAACCTCTGGCTAGGCTGACTAAAATTCCACAGAGTGAGACTATACTCAGTAAGCTAGGCTGCTGGATCTGCCCACAGCTAGATCTGCCCAAGCCCTGGCAGGGGGTAGTTCAAGGCCCTCCACATCTCTATCCTTTACTCCATTCAACTGTAACCAAATCCCACAGTTTTGGTGACAACCCCCCACATTCCCCATGAACCATTCCTCGCCTCGCCATTCTTCTTCTGGCTGACTGCTACCAGCTTCATTTAGGCTTTTACCTCCTCCTGTGTGGCCTGCTTCCCTCCTCTAAGCCACTACTGGCCTGCAGCATTCTCCACTGGTATCTCCAAAAGTCACCTCCTATGGAAAGGTCTCTCGAGGGCCCCTGTCCCTCTCAGCCTCAGGGCCCACTCTGCCCAAGGCAGGAAAGAGACACAGGTTTCACATACCAAGTCCAGTTTACGGGCACTGGTGACCAGAAAGAATTATCCTTCTGTCTGGGGTGGGGTTGGCAGGACTGGGAACATGCTACCCACAAGCTATCTAACCAAAGGCCATTCCATCAGACCCAGGATGCCTGGCCCTGGCCTTGGTACCAGTTGTTCTCGGTCTACAGCCCTATGGAATTCCTTCAGGCACCTCTAGAGTCTCAGGGTCCACCTCCCCTATGCCCACTGACATCTGTGCGACACGTGCCTCTTCCACGTGCTCAGCAAATGTGCAGCACCCGCTCCCAGGAGCAAACTTTACAGCATCCATAGAGCTTCTCTGTGGGAGGGGACGTCAAGGGGCAGCTGAATCCCTCTTTGTCAGAATTCCCACTTTTGTCATCCCTAGCACACAACTAATTGTGTGTACTGCAATTCATTCTACTTACCCATTGTGACTGCTCAACTACCTTAGTGTCCGTGTCTTCTAGGATTGTGACCCCTAGAGGGCCCACAACTTAAATCAGTTTAATCGCTGGCCCCGATTGTCACACACAAGGGAGCTTAGAAAGCTTGGAGCCGGAGTAACCCTTCTGCCATGACTTACTTTAAGGACAGTGTCACTTTGGACAGTGGTGACAGTGTGGTGGGACTGAACCTCTGCAGATCCTCCCAGCTCTAACTACAAGACCACAGCCAAGAATGCACAGGCTTCAGGCCTCCTGAGACTATGGGGTAACATTCACCCAGGGCTGGGCTCAGAAGACAACACAACAGCAGCAGCTCCTCAGGGTGGCACAGATCTGCAGTGAGCCAAACTCCTGAAATGGGTAGTTAGAATACTGGGATCTGTGTGTGCGCGCACAGCTAAGCATAAGGGACAATGAAGAATGAGTTTATCTCCCTCCGAGGACACAGAAGTACAGCACTCTATATTTATCCCCTCTGCCTCCTGATTTAGACCAGAACTTTTTTCTGATCAACCCTCACTTGCCAATATTTTCGCTCTACGTCTAAATGAAGAACTGAAGTCATGTAAGTTCGCAGACTCAATGGACAGCTGATTTACAAAGCCCTTCGAGTGTGGCTGCAGGCCCATGCTGGCAAACCCATAATTAGATTCTGCATGCTTTGCAGTGATTTTTTAAATGTTTTTTTTAATAACTCAGTCTTCCTTCTGGGATGAAGGGAAAGATAGAATTTGTTAAAAATAAATTGAGATTTAGTGGTTTTTCAGCCTTCTGCTGCTTGGTGCTCTAAATATTCTATAAATAAGAGAAGCCCTGCCCTAGGTGCACTGTAAACACCCACAGATACTCAGAGCCAAATTCTTCCAATTATGACCCTGTGCCTGTTGCCAAGCTACTGCAAGGACCTACTTGAAAGGCAGCCATCTAGGCCATTTCCTGATTAAGCTGCCCTGTAGCAAGGAATCCAGGTCTGCTGCTCTGGCCTCACAGCCAGTCCCAAATAACAGTTCTGTGTTCCTGAATTAAGCTTTTTCCTTGTGATAGAATTACAACTCAAAGGTTACTGCAAAACTCACTATGAGCCTAACCATCCTTTGGCCTGGGCTGGGTGTCCGTTTAAGATGGAGGGCTGTCACACTGAGACTTTTAAAATCAGGCAGCTGAAGTGCAGTCCCAGCGGCGTTTCTAATTGTGTTCAACAAATCAAGGTCAAACAAAAGTAGGTCAGCTGTCAACATGACAGGTGAGTCAGATACTGCCCGCCCTGCTGCATAGCTGCTTCCTGAACAGCAGGGGGCACCACTGCCCAGTGCAGATGCTCAAATGGTCCTTCAACAAGTCCTCACCACACCCCAAGCAGGGAGGCATGGGGCAAAGGGCATAGGCTTACTGATCAGCAGTTCAAACAGCAGTGCTTCCTGGCATTCACAGACTGCAGAGCCCTTAAAGGACTGCCTGAGAAGCAGTCTGCGAGCGCCATGTGTCACTGAGATTACTTCCAGCTCCTTAGAAACCGGGATGCTGCAAGCAGTGTGGAGCAAAATGAGCTCAGGCTAGAATAGAAGCAATCTGCCTCCCAACAGGAGGCTCCCTGCCTGCTGGTGGTTCACTTGGGTGTGGACTCAAAGGGCATCATCTGAGGCCAGTGACAAGCTCTGGGAGCCAGTTCCTACCCCAGAAGGGAAGGATCCACTTTGAATGGCAGCCTCTTAGCAAACTTCACCTCTCACAAGAGAAATGTGCATGGGGTCCGGCTCCCAAAACTCATAGTGTGGACCAATATAGTTTTAGTGACAGGTTTTTTTTTTTTAAGTGGCTATCCAGGAATGCTGGGAAGCAGGAGGTCATAAAACATTGAACCTCTTCAGAGGGCCCTTCCCCTCCCCCATTATGTGTTGCAGAGTTCTATTACCTATTAACTGTCAACATGTACATACTAGTGTTTGCTCTTAGCGCCTGAGCATTAGGTCAGAGGTGCTCTCTCTCTCTCTCTCTCTCTCTCTCTCTCTCTCTCTCTCTCTGTCTGTCTCTCTCTCTCCTTTGCTGGTTCCCTTGGCAGAGCCACGAAAACATCATCGCTGGTCCTCAGTGAGTACTCTGTACATATCCATAGAGGTAATGAGCACGTGCAGAGACCTCCGCAAGGGTCTGGAACAGGAGAGCCCCCGGGCCATGCCATGAAACTGGTCTTTGTGCACAATGGCATAGAGCCAGGCTCAGGGAGGGTGCCTGTCTGCTCAGGGGGTGCACATTTAGTGAGCAATGGAGATGAATTTCAAAGCCAGGCATGCGACATTCCAACCCTGCTTTTGCAGTGAGCACCCACTGCGTTTAGAATCTAGAAGTAGCAAAGAGTAACAACTTCTGAGGGGGAACCCACTCATCAGGAAGAACTTTTCCATCAACCGCCTAATTAATATACGGCAGGCTCAGCTCCTGCAACCCCAATCCAAGTCCTGTTCCCATCTTCAGAGAGCACTGACAACCACAGCCGGAGCAGGGTGGAGAATTCTGGGCCTTTTCTCTTGCAGTGACAGTCATCATAGCCCGTCGCTGTTAGCAACAGCAGGCTACTCCACGGTTCTCTGGAACAGTTCCAAAGAAAGGCCCGCAGGCAAGTCTGTGCCTGGCAGTGGTAAGGTCCTTAGAATTTGCCTTTTCCCAAACCAAGAACCAGACACTTGAATAAATAAGAGGGAGGGGGAAGCCCAATTTTTAAAACTGAAATCTCCCCCAAGTCTTTAAGTTGACGAGTGGCAACTGGTGTTGACCTGAATTGAGAACATTAATCTCTGCTGAAGCTAAGTTTATCCCCATTATAATCTATACACCACAACAACACTCCAATCCATCTGATATTTTGGGCCGAGCACCCCCACGCACACCAGGCTGTCTGCTACTTGCAGGCTCTGCCTTGAATTCATGTGCAAATCAGCAGGTGCATCTCATCAAAATGGCCAGGCTAGCTCTAGTGTGTGAATCCATTTCCCGATTATGAGAAATAAATGCAAGTACAAATGTCATCAGACAGGTATTTCCAACTGCTACCAGAATGTCCTACGGCCCTTAGACACAAGCATCCTTTAGATGCGCTAAGCCCTCCACAATCGCCAAGGAGCAAAAACATGGAGACAGGAGAGTACACGGCCTGACCCTGGGTAAGGAGGTGTGGCTGGAAATGGTGGACTTGAGGGCAGTCCCTGATGAAAGAGCCAGGCTTGTGGGTATTTTTCTTTTTGGGGGGACATGGGTTTACAAACACTACCAGATTCACAAGGTAAATCACACACACACACACACACACACACACACACACACACACACCGGCAAGGATAAAGAGTACCACACTTTCTTCTATCACTTCTGTGATACTTAAGTCAACCCTACAACATTAATGACCTCCCAGGAAGAACGGGCTTCTCACAGCACATGGATTGACAATGACTAGTATGGGAACTTGTACAAGCCCCTACGAGGACAATCCAACCATGGAGGATTGTTTAGTCAGTGGCAATACACAATGAAGATGCTACCCAGACTTAGCTTGAACCCACTCCTATAATAGGGACAAAGGGCACAACAGACAAAGAACAGGAATGCCAACGTGGGGACCAGAAGGTCCCAGACAAGATGAACTTGGGAGCAGCAGTATGGGACAGGAAAAAAGGAAGGCAGGGTGCTACCTGCATCCTAGCTGTGTAGTCCCAGGATATTAATGGTAATATGGATAATAATCGTATCTGCAATGTGCTACTAGTGACTAACAGAGCAATATTTAACTCACAGTTATCAGTACACATATGTTATTTCTTTTCCTTCTTTTTGTTTTGTTTTTGGTGGAGGGAGTGAGGGAGTACCTTGCATAGTGTAGGCTGGCCTCAAACTGACTCTCCAGCCAAGGATGACCCTAAGCTCCTGCTCTTGCTGCCCCCACCTGCCCAGCACTGAGATTACTAGGCATGCAACCACCACATCTGGGACATATTATTTTGTTTCGTTTTCACAGTACGTCTAAGGACGCTCTCTATGTTATATTCATTTTCCAGATCTGAAAAGAGAAAGTTGAAAAGACTTGAGTCACATTCCCAAAGGCTACAGTGAGTTGAGGTTCAATCAGAATCCATCTGGTTCCGAGTCCACGCTCTTAAGGATAGCAAAGACTAGCAAATGCACATGATCTATTTCACACCACAGTTAACACCCTGGAAGCACTCAGATGTAGCTGCTAATGTTATCTCTATGCCACGGAATGGCAGAGGCGAGAGGCGGCCTCTATAGACAGCGGCATTTCACTTCATGGAGCTCAGCATTACAACTGGAGACTGGAGCAGGGCCTAAGAAACTAGGATGCAGCCAGATTCAGAGGTGCAGCCTGTCGATCCAGCTACTCAAGAGGCTAAGACAGGAACACTCCGAATCCAAGACCCGTACCACTATTAAGCGAATTAAATTAAGGGTAATACTGGACTTCCTCAGAGATAAGAGACTTTCATCAGAACTGGAGAGGACTGGGTTCTTAGAAAAAAAATTAGCTCTCATCTGTAGAGGTGCTTCCCTGAGTGCCCCTCGGAGTGCTCTGCACAGTTCTACCCAATGCTCTGCACAACGCTCCTTAGAGAGACACTCAGAGAGCCAATAACAGCCGTACATGAACTACGTCCACAGTGCACGTTTTCACAATGAGAAGAACAGCAGGGAGAGTTATCTACCTGCCTCTCTCCATGCCAGCTCAGCCCACCACACCATCCCAATACAAATCACAGATCCTCAGAGACTCTCTGAGTCCTGCCATCTGTACCCTCAGCATAGACTCAGCATCGACTTCCTGGACCATTCTACCAGCCTTTGAAGACAGTGCTGCCGCCTTCCTCCCACAGTCCAGCCCCCACACTGCCACCAGCTGGCTTTCTAAAATAAAAGTGTTGACCAACATCACTCACCTCCTGAAAAATGTCTGCTGGAACCACAATACCAGAACAGACACCATGCCGGTATATGCTAATTCAGCCACAGACTCATCACAGCTCATCTTTAAAGCCCCAGAGGAGTGGGAATAATAAACAAGAACCCTCCTTGTGGATTTCTATTCTAGAGAAACACAATGCACAGCATATAAGCAGACAAAGTAGTGATGACTGGTAATAGAAATTAACACAGTGTAAGGACAGGACAATGGCCGGAAAGACTAAGGAGAGGGAACTGGTTTCTGTTTTGTTTTGTTTTGTTTTGTTTTGTTTTGTTTTGTTTTGTTTTGTTTTTTAAAGTATTTTTAAAGACAGGTGAGAAATTAATGGAATGGAAACCAGACCAGAAAAGCCTGAGCATTATGTAAGTTTCCTCTAAGATTGAAGCATTGTATCCTACAGGGAAGATCCTTACGCAGGAAGGTAAAGAACTCAAAATAGTGGCAGGAAGTCCCTGAAACGAACCAGATTCATCAAGTACCTCCCTACCAGAGTAAACAATAAAAGCTGAGTGTTTCTTTCAGAAGAGAAGCAAAACCAGCTGCAAGGAAGACTCAAAACAAGTAAAGCTGCAAAGACGGAGATGAGACTGCCTGGAAGAAGCTCAAACCAGCCGAGCGGCCTAGAAGATGTTTGGACCAACGGAAAGACCTGGAAAGGATGCTCGCCAACCTGTTGAGCTGTCAGTAGGCTGGGCATTGTGTTCCAGGTTCCCAGCTTTGTGAGCTGTCACCTATGCTGGGGTGGACTTTGGTAATGCAGCTGTCTTTGAGTTATTTCTGCTCCTGTAAGTAAACCTAATAAAACTCATTGGTTCACCAAGCTGGACTTTAACGGTATCCGTACTTTGGCCAGTTCTGGGTTCCCAGGAGTTTTGCCACACCATATTCAGACAGGCACAAATGTGGGACAATGGCAGGTGAGACCGAGCTGAATTGAATGCCAAGGCCCAAGGCAAGAAAGAGGAGCAGACAGGAAGATGCAGAGGCTGTCGAGAAGTCAGGTAAGCTGAGAGCCAAGGGGTAAAACGAAGGGGCGAGGATGTTCATTTCTAAGTCTAAGCATGCCAGAGGCCACTGGAAAATGGAATAGGGCATGAAGGCCTTGCTTGCCTTTGCCTATCTGGGGAATTGTGACAGCAGTAGGACCAGTGTGGCCAGTGTGACTAGCTCAGACAAGGAAAGACTGGGTGAGGGCAGAAAGGGCCAGTACCTATCAGGTGTACTCTGAAGGAAAATCTCTTGAGAATTACTGTCAGGCAAAGTAAGGATGGGGGAAAGATACAGAATCAATGCTGGCAACTACCTTGGGGCCTGGATGGTTTCGGAGAAGATGGGGAGGTCTGCGGAAGAGCAGAGCTGTCTCCCCAGTCTTACCTTTTTAAAAGAACACATTGGGACGTCCACTTCGCTATACTGGTCTGGGATGGCCAGACCTGTATTACATGGCTCAGTATAGTGTGTGAGATGAGAGCTCTGGAGCAAGGTCCATGCTGGCGCCAACACTCAGGGTGGGCTGTGTCTTCCTGTGGACTGTGTTTACCATGACACAGCAACTTGGGATCTCCAGTGCTGACCCCAGCCCCAGTCATGTCCCTGTGTCTCACCATCAAGCAGGTCCCTAAGGCCTGAAACCCTTCTGCTTGGGATATAGCTGGCACATTGGCACTCATCCTTTTAGAGTCGATTTAAAGTCATCTGAGTGGCCCTTACAGCCACTCTGCACCCGTTCTCAAGCCCCTGCAGTCCCCCTCTGGGTCCCATGACCTAACCTGAAGCCTGAGCACAGAGGACATTTGGATGAATGGAGTCTTCATTGCAGAGAGGCCTAGAAGAACCAGCCCACAGGCAGCAGCGACTCGCAGCCCTGCTGCTGTCTGCCCTGGGAAAGGCTGCAAAATGAGGCGCCCTGACGGAAGCACTAATAATGCTCAATGGGGCGGAATGCTTTCTCCCCCTGGGGACTTTCCAGCAACAAAGAGCTTCAAGGAATCCAAGCACTGAGCATCTCTGGGTGGTGAAGTGTAATGAACATGGTGCCTGGCGAAGGTGTTTAGGTTCCAGCTGCAGAGCCCAGTGTGCTGACTAGTTTTATGTCAACTTGACACAGGCTAGAGTTATCAGCAAGGAAGGAATTGAGAATATGCCTCCATAAGGTCAGGCTGTAGGCAAGTCTGTAGCGCATTTTCTTAACTAGTGATTGATGGGGGAGGGCCCAGCCCATTGTGGGTGGGGCCACCCCTAAGCTGGTGATCCTGGGAAATATAGGAAAGCCAGCTAAGTCAGGAGAGACGAGCTAGGATGTAGCACCCCTCCATGACCTCTGCATCAGCTCCTGCCCTGTTTGAGTTCCCGTCCTGACTTCCTTTAATGACAGACTAGGATGTGGAAGTATAAGGCAAAAAACTCTTTCCTCCCCAAGTTCTTTTGGTCATGGTGTTTCATCACAACAATGATAATGCTACCCGGGACACCCAGTATGGGTGCCCATACTCACTGGGGGCCACCGGTGTCAAGAGTTCACACCTGTTGCCTACAGATACCACAGGGAAAACGTGAGTGGGAGGGGAGGTGCGCCATCGTGCATGACTGTGAAGCAGCACACACACTTGTAGATGATTCTGGGCCCATGATAAGGAAGACCGCAGGACAGCAGCCTGCACCAAGCTAGCTGAACAAGCAGGAGCCCAAATCCAACCCAAGGCATGGATGCTCTGGTGTGGGGGTCAGGGTGGGGACAGCACCAGGACAAAGAACCCTGGGTCTGGACTGCAGCCCCCTGTGCATGCCCACTATACTAACCTTTCTAAGCCACAGGGAACAAGGGACAGCCTGTTTCCCAAAGCTGCCTGATGTTCTGGGGACTGAAGGGCAGGTGTGTGCAGCTGGCATAGAGCAAACATGGGAGGTGGGGGTGGGGTGGGGTGGTGGCAGTTTCTTCATTGCTAAGGCACAGTAAGCAAAGAAAAGGGGTGGAGAGAGACAGCCATGGGAAAGTGCAGGTGAAACCCAGGGATAATAAATAGGACCTTTGAGGGCTTACCACAGCATAAAGAAAGTACTCGGGAAAGAGGTGGGTATGGGGGGAACTGGGGATCAAGGCTAGCCTTAGCTTCACAGCAAGTCTGAGGCTAGCTAGATGACATGAGAATTTGTTGAAAATGGTGGGGTGGGTGTGCAGCAGGGAGAAGAGAGAGAAAAGAAAATTTCTTTATGAAATTCTAAGTCTTTGTTTTGTGATTGTGTGGGGTTTTTGTTTTGTTTTGTTTTTTAGGGTGGGGCAGAAAAGAAAGCATAAGGAGAGAAAACAGGAAGAGAAAAGAGATGCACTAACTTTGAATATATCAACATATTGGCAGAGATCAAAGGAAGTTAACATGTATCACAAAGAACCATGCTGTTTTAATGAACAGCACTGCCTATGAATTACTCGTGGATTTAATCTTCTCTGTCCAACTCCTATTCAATCTTCAGTACCCGACTTGCCTGAAAACCTTTTCCCATACACCCCAATCTCCACCTAGACAGTCATTTTCTTGTTCCTGTTGTCCTAGGCAGGGTATAGCTATGTAGACCTGACTGGCCTAGAACTTGCTACATATGCCAGACTGACTTCAACCTTGTAGTGATTCTTCCTGCCTCTCTTCCCATACCTGATAGGAGGAAAGGGGGAAAGACAGATCCTTCCTAACATGGAACATGTCATCAGCTATAAATGTCAGCCTCTGACCTGTGTACAGTTATTCACCTAAACTAGACACACAGCTAGGGGGCTTTGTTTGATTTTTTTTTTCACCATTCACAGTACCTTTCTTCTAATTCCCAGACCGAAGTCAATACATCTGTCTAGCAGCAAGTGAAAGGATGGGCAAAGGCGTGGCCGTCTGAGAACAGGCCTTCTGAAGGATCACACACAGCCAGGGTTCACAGTCAGCGGACCCGGACCTTACTGTAGGGCGTTAAATGTTTATCATTTAAAGAAAACCATTCAATAATAGCAGCAGCCATGGGCAAGCTTCACTCTGCCAGGTGCTGTCCAGGCACTTGGCACCCAGGCTGGCCAATGTGGGTCACACAGCCACTGGGCACGAGGCCAGGAAGGGCCTGTCTGACAGAGCTGCCTCAGACAGAACAAATGAAGAGCTTAGACTCGACATTGTAAAACACTGCTCAGTCATTTTTGTCATCGTTGAAACAGCATACATTTCCGCTGACAATGCTATGGAGGTGTAACCAGCAATCCTCGGTGTGTTTCTGTGTCACCTTCATTCACCCGCCACAGCCTTTGCTGAGCTCTGAGGCTAAGTCTCCACCAGGTGTCCCACGGCTACTGCTAACAAGAGTACTTCTGGAAACAATGCTTATGATAGCAGGTACTAGATAGTTGGTGTTTTCTACATGTGAGAATCCCACAAAGGGTACATCTCTTGTTACGGTGCCACCTACAGAATAGGAACAGCCTGATGGTTTGTCTCAGGTCAGGTCACAGCTGACATCCCAAAGCAGGCCTGTCTCCAGACCCTATGGCCAGGGTGACAAATGCCCTTTGAAGGAGGCCTGGGGGCTATCTGCTCTTTCAGGGCATCTCAGTCTGCAGCCAATAGCAGTGCCCAATTCTCGATATCATCCCTACTCCCTGCCCCCACTGCCCCCTTTCCCTACCTGGTCAAATGCCATTTCTGTTTTTGTTTTTCTCACTAAGTAGCAGTGTGAGTCATTTGGACTCGAGCCATGCTGGCCTTAGAAAGCCCTAAGAGCCTGGTAAGGGGCCCTAGGGAACCCAACTTCCTCTGCAGCCCTGCCCCTGACCAGCTGCTCAGAGTCCACATCAAATTTTCATACCACTGGACTCTGGGAGGAGGATCCTAGTGATCACATATGCCAGTGGTCATAGACTATGAAAGCAGGGAGGAGAGTGCCTTCAGACCGGGCAAGGAGAAAGTATTTCTTTAGCCAAGAGCAATGATATATTATTCAAAGTGACACATCAATCCCCTGAGAAGAGGAGGCATAGTTGAGTGATAAATTATGCAAGGGAAACACACACACACACACACACACCAGCAGCAGCAGCATGTGCATCTGCACCATGAAGCAACTGCTCTTAAGGAAGTAACTTCAGCTCCTCCCTTGCCCTTTCTGCAGAACCCTGAGAGCACAGACACTAACCCCAGAGCTACTCTGGGTCCTGATGAGCTGCAGAAGAACCAGGGTGGCAGGCACACAGGCCATTATGACCGAGTGGTCAGTCATCCTTGGGAGTGTATGCTGGTCCACATACCAGCCTCTGTCCTAGGAGGCCCAGTGACCCCTTTCATAACACAAAGGGGAAAAAAAAAGACAAGGGGACAAGAGGGATCCAGGTAGACAAGACACGAAGGCCAGACTCCAACAAGCCTCCATGCTTCCTTAGCAGATGGCTCCATTGCAGACCCCAGGAAGTAAGACTGGGGCTAATTCTCTGGCCTAGCAAAAGGAAGCTCCACAGAGTGGAGCGTCTGCCAGGCCCTTTCACAGTCAGCACCCAGCCACGGGGAAGGGATACTCCAGGGATGAGTGACTGGTCCCTTAAGCTGTCAGTCAGCACAGGGCAGGACCTACTTACAAGCTTTAGTTACTGTTGCCATCCTGGGGCTCACAGGGGTGGCCCAACATGGGAACAAGGAGCCATTTGCCATAAGAACACAAATAAGTGTGAGATGCTGTCTGTGATGAATGCTGGCCAGGAAGAGAAGGATAGTTGCTGGCACACATGACTCGGAACATACAAGAACAGGTGCAAGCACACATTGGCAGCCTGGAACATGGGACTGGCCTCCCCACTGCCAGAGTCAGTCAGGCCTTGGTGTCCTGCATGGTGTCTTCTGGGTAGTCACAACAGTACCTCGGATGACATGGCTGAGCCCCTACATGCAGTAGCTTCCGGCACTGCTTGACACACATACAGCTGTCAATCAGGGCTGGACAACGATATGTAAAAATCAATGGTTAGACCTAGGCTTCTGAGTTGAGGAGGTGGCTCAGAGCTGGAGAGCTTACCTAGCATGAGAAGGCCTTAGGCTGTCCTCAATACCAAAACCAGATTCTGTTTCCCTCCACGGAAGGATCTAGCTTTCTTTTTTTTTTTTTTTTTTTTTCTTTTTTTTTTTTTTGTCTTTTTTTTTATTTGATATAATTTATTTACATTTCAAATGATTTCCCCTTTTCTAGCCCCCCCCCACTCCCCGAAAGTCCCGTAAGCCCCCTTCTCTTCCCCTGTCCTCCCTCCCACCCCTTCCCAGTTCCCCGTTCTGGTTTTGCCAAGTACTGTTTCACTGAGTCTTTCCAGAACCAGGGACCACTCCTGCTTTCTTCTTGTATCTCATTTGATGTGTGGATTATGTTTTGGGTATTCCAGTTTTCTAGGTTAATAACCACTTATTAGTGAGTGCATACCATGATTCACCTTTTGAGTCTGGGTTACCTCACTTAGTATGATGTTCTCTAGCTCCATCCATTTGCCTAAGAATTTCATGAATTCATTGTTTCTAATGGCTGAATAGTACTCCATTGTGTAGATATACCACATTTTTTGTATCCACTCTTCTGTTGAGGGATACCTGGGTTCTTTCCAGCATCTGGCAATTATAAATAGGGCTGCTATGAACATAGTAGAGCATGTATCCTTATTACATGGTGGGGAATCCTCTGGGTATATGCCCAGGAGTGGTATAGCAGGATCTTCTGGAAGTGAGGTGCCCAGTTTTCGGAGGAACCGCCAGACTGCTTTCCAGAGTGGTTGTACCAATTTGCAACCCCACCAGCAGTGGAGGAGTGTTCCTCTTTCTCCGCACCCTCTCCAACACCTGCTGTCTCCTGAGTTTTTAATCTTAGCCATTCTGACTGGTGTAAGATGAAATCTTAGGGTTGTTTTGATTTGCATTTCCCTAATGACTAATGAAGTTGAGCATTTTTTAAGATGCTTCTCCGCCATCCGAAGTTCTTCAGGTGAGAATTCTTTGTTTAACTCTGTACCCCATTTTTTAATAGGGTTGTTCGGTTTTCTGGAGTCTAACTTCTTGAGTTCTTTATATATATTGGATATTAGCCCTCTATCTGATGTAGGATTGGTGAAGATCTTTTCCCAATTTGTTGGTTGCCGATCTGTCCTCTTGATGGTGTCCTTTGCCTTACAGAAACTCTGTAACCTTATGAGGTCCCATTTGTCAATTCTTGCTCTTAGAGCATACACTATTGGTGTTCTGTTCAGAAACTTTCTCCCTGTACCGATGTCCTCAAGGGTCTTCCCCAGTTTCTTTTCTATTAGCTTCAGAGTGTCTGGCTTTATGTGGAGGTCCTTGATCCATTTGGATTTGAGCTTAGTACAAGGAGACAAGGATGGATCAATTCGCATTCTTCTGCATGCTGACCTCCAGTTGAACCAGCACCATTTGTTGAAAAGGCTATCTTTTTTCCATTGGATGTTTTCAGCCTCTTTGTCGAGGATCAAGTGGCCATAGGTGTGTGGGTTCATTTCTGGATCTTCAATCCTGTTCCATTGATCCTCCTGCCTGTCACTGTACCAATACCATGCAGTTTTTAACACTATTGCTCTGTAGTATTGCTTGAGGTCAGGGATACTGATTCCCCCAGATTTTCTTTTGTTGCTGAGAATAGTTTTAGCTATCCTGGGTTTTTTGTTGTTCCAGATGAATTTGATAATTGCTCTTTCTAACTCTGTGAAGAATTGAGTTGGGATTTTGATGGGTATTGCATTGAATCTGTATAGTGCTTTAGGCAAAATGGCCATTTTAACTATATTGATTCTACCGATCCATGAGCATGGGAGGTTTTCCCATTTTTTGAGGTCTTCTTCCATTTCCTTCTTCAGAGTCTTGAAGTTCTTGCCATACAGATCTTTCGCATGTTTGGTAAGAGTCACCCCAAGATACTTTATACTGTTTGTGGCTATTGTGAAGGGGGTCATTTCCCTAATTTCTTTCTCAGCCTGCTTATCCTTTGAGTATAGGAAGGCCACTGATTTGCTTGAGTTGATTTTGTAACCTGCCACTTTGCTGAAGTTGTTTATCAGCTGTAGGAGCTCTCTAGTGGAGTTCTTTGGGTCACTTAGGTAGACGATCATGTCGTCTGCAAATAATGATAGTTTGACTTCCTCCTTTCCAATTTGTATCCCTTTGACCTCCTTATGTTGTCGAATTGCCTGAGCTAGTACCTCAAGTACAATATTGAAAAGATAAGGAGAAAGGGGGCAGCCTTGTCTGGTCCCTGATTTCAATGGGATTGCTTCAAGTTTCTCTCCATTTAGTTTGATGCTGGCTACCGGTTTGCTGTATATTGCTTTTACTATGTTTAGGTATGGGCCTTGAATTCCTGTTCTCTCCAAGACTTTAAGCATGAAAGGATGCTGAATTTTGTCAAATGCTTTTTCAGCATCCAATGAAATCACCATGTGGTTTTGTTCTTTGAGTTTGTTTATGTAGTGGATTGTATTGATGGATTTCCGTATATTGAACCAACCCTGCATTCCCGGGATAAAGCCTACTTGATCATGGTGGATGATCGTTTTGATGTGTTCTTGGATTCGGTTGGCAAGAATTTTGTTGAGTATTTTTGCATCGATGTTCATAAGGGAAATTGGTCTGAAGTTCTCTTTCTTTGTTGGATCTTTGTGTGGCTTTGGTATCAGCGTAATTGTGGCTTCGTAGAAGGAATTTGGTAGTGTTCCTTCTGTTTCTATTTTGTGGAATAGTTTGAAGAGTATTGGTGTTAACTCTTCTTTGAAGGTCTGGTAGAATTCTGCACTGAAACCATCTGGTCCTGTGCTTTTTTTGGTTGGAAGACTTTCTATGACTCCTTCTATTTCTTTAGGCTTTATGGGACTGTTTAGATGGTCTAGTTGGTCCTGATTTAATTTTGGTATTTGGTATCTGTCAAGGAAATTGTCCATTTCCTCCAGATTCTCCAGTTGTGTTGAGTACAGGCTCTTGTAGTAGGATCTGATGATTTTTTGGATTTCCTCAGTTTCCGTTGTTATGTCTCCCTTTTCATTTCTAAGTTTGTTAATTTGGATACTTTCTCTGTGCCCTTTTGTCAGTCTGGCTAAGGGTTTATCTATCTTGTTGATTTTCTCAAAGAACCAGCTCCTAGTTTTGTTGATTTTTTGTATGGTTCTCTTTGTTTCTACTTGATTGATTTCGGCCCTGAGTTTGATGATTTCCTGCCTTCTACTCCTCCTGGGTGAAATAGCTTCTTTTTGTTCTAGGGCTTTCAGGTGTGTCATTAAGTTGGTAATGTATGCTCTCTCCATTTTCTTTTTGGAGGCACTCAGGGCTATGAGTTTTCCTCTTAGCACTGCTTTCATTGTGTCCCATAGATTTGGGTATGTTGTGTTTTCATTTTCATTGTGTTCTAAAAAGTCTTTAATTTCTTTCTTTATTTCTTCCTTGACCAAGGTGTCATTGAGTAGAGTATTGTTCAATTTCCACGTGTATGTGGGTTTTCTGTTGTTTCTGTTGCTATTGAAGACCACTTTTATTCCATAGTGATCAGATAGGAGGCATGGGATTAGTTCTATCTTTTTATATTTGTTGAGGTCTGTTTTGTGACCAATTATATGGTCGATTTTGGAGAAGGTACCATGAGGTGCTGAAAAAAAGGTATATTCTTTTGTTTTAGGATAGAATGTTCTATATATATCAGTTAAATCTAATTGGTCCAAAGCTTCAATTAGTTTCATTGTGTCCTTGTTTAGTTTCTGTTTTCCTGATCGGTCCATTGAGGAAAGTGCAGTGTTGAAGTCACCCACAATTATTGTGTTAGGTGCAATGTGTGCTTTGAGTTTTAATAAAGTTTCTTTTATGAAAGAGGGTGCCCTTGCATTTGGAGCATAGATGTTCAGGATTGAGAGTTCTTCTTGTTGTATTTTTCCTTTGACCAGCAAGAAGTGTCCCTCAGAGTCTCTTTTGATGACTTTGGGTTGAAAGTCAATTTTATCTGATATTAAAATGGCTACTCCAGCTTGTTTCCTGAGACCATTTGCTTGTAAAATTGTCTTCCAGCCTTTTACTCTAAGGTAGTGTTTGTCTTTGACCCTGAGGTGTGTTTCCTGTAAGCAGCAAAATGTAGGGTCCTGTTTACGTATCCAGTCAGTTAGTCTGTGTCTTTTTATTGGGGCATTGAGTCCATTGATGTTAAGAGATATTAAGGAATAGTGATTGTTACTTCCTATCATTTTTGACGTTATTTTTTAAATTTGATTGCTTAACTTCTTTTGGGTTTGATGAAAGGTTACTATCTTGCTTTTTTCAGGGTGGAGTTTCCCTCCTTGTATTGGTGTTGTCCTCCTATTATCCTTTTTAGGGCTGGGTTTGTGGATAGATATTGGGTGAACTTGGTTTTGTCGTGAAATATCTTAGTTTCTCCATCTATGGTGATTGAGAGTTTTGCTGGATATAGTAGTTTTGGTTGGCATTTGTGTTCTCTTAGAGTCTGCATGAGATCTGCCCAGGACCTTCTAGCCTTCATAGTCTCAGGTGAAAAGTCTGCTGTGATTCTGATAGGTCTTCCTTTATATGTTACTTGGCCTTTTTCTCTTACTGCCTTTAGTATTCTTTCTTTGTTTAGAACATTTGGTGTTTTGATTATTATGTGACGGGAAGTATTTCTGTTCTGGTCCAGTCTGTTTGGAGTTCTGTAGGCTTCTTGTATATTCATGGGCATCTCTCTCTTTAGGTTAGGGAAGTTTTCTTCCATAATTTTATTGAAGATATTTGCTGGCCCTTTAAGTTGTAAATCTTCACTCTCATCTATGCCTATAATCCTTAGGTTTGGTCTTCTCATTGTGTCCTGGATTTCCTGGATATTTTGGGTTACAAGCTTTTTGCACTTTGCATTTTCTTTAACTGTTGAGTCCATGGTTTCTATGGAATCTTCAGCATCTGAGATTCTTTCTTCTATCTCTTGTATTCTGTTGTTGATATTTGCATCTCTGTCCCCTGATTTCTTCCCAAGGCTTTCTATCTCCAAAGTTGTCTCCCTTTGAGTTTTCTTAGTTGTTTCTACTTCTGATTTTAGATCCTGGATGGTTTTGCTTAGCTCCTTCCCTTGCATGTTTGTGTTTTCCTGTAATTCTTTAAGAGATTTTTGTGTTTCCTCTTTCATGAGCTCAGCCTGTTGACCAAAGTTCTCCTGTATTTCTTTAAGAGATTTTTGTGTTTCGTCTTTCATGACCTCAGCCTGTTGAGCAAAGTTCTCCTGTATTTCTTTAAGTGTTTTTTGCATTTCCTCCTTGTTGGCTTTTGTATTCTCCTGGATTTCTTTCAATGATTTTTGTGTTTCCCTTGCAAGGGCTTCTAACTTTTGATCCATTTTCTCCTGAATGTCCTTCATGTGTTCCTGTACCAGCATCATGACCAGTGATTTTAAATCCAAATCTTGTTTTACTGGTGTGATGGGGTATCCAGGACTTGCTGGTAGAGGAGAATTTGGTTCAGATGTTGCCATATTGCCTTGATTTCTGTTGGTTACGTTTCTGCGTTTGCCTTTTGCCATCTAGCTCTCACTGGTGTTACTTGGTCTTGTCAGTGCTGGACTCACCAGTGCAAGCTGCCCCTTCCCCGTTGGCCTCTGGTGCACAGCTTACACTCTGCACTGCCTATAGACAGGGTGCTGTTGTCCAGGCTGTTCAGATCCCGAAGCAGGCACCTGAAGGCTCCCGCTGGGGCCCGCAGGATTTATTGGAGCACACTGACTTCTCCCAGCTGGCCGCCCGGAAGCCCCCACTAGCCTCTTGAGGGACCTGGAGATGTGGCGGCCACCCAGGCTGATCTGAAGCGGAGAGAGTTGAGCTGGGGGCTTCTGCCTGAGGCCTTGCCCCAGATTGTGTCTGTGGACCAGGTGGAACCCGTGTGCACCCCCAGGGAGCTCCGAAGGTGAATGTTGCTGTGACCTCCCCTGTGCTCCGCTCACTCCGCTGGGCAGCCGATTTCCCCAACCGGGCTGGCGCACACTAGGTTAGCCTTGTCGCCCGGGCCCTGAGTCCAGGCAAACGCCTGGGAGGCCAAGGTCCGAGCAAAGTTCCCCTAGGGCTCTGTCTGTTATTTGGGTCCGCCAGGTGACCCGGATGGCGGGCGTGCGCGTCCGCGCTCCCCGAAAGCACCGGGAGAGTCTGTTGTGCTAATAACCTCCTGGGCGGGTTGACACACAGATGGCCCACCAAGCCGCCCAGTTCTTGGGGTCAGTCCTGTGCCTTTTGGGGCCTAGACCCCCGTTTTGTTAGCCTCAGGCTACGCTTGTTAGCAGTCTCTGCCCTCCCGAGCACTCTGGCTCCTGTAGGCAAAATGGCGGCGCGTGCACTGGCCGGGGCAAAAAAAAAAAACTCCTGGCTGGGTTGGCACCCCAATGGCCACTCGAACAGCCCAGGGCCTGGGTGCAGGCCAACGCCCGTCTGGCTCAGACCCCTGCGGTGTTGGGCCTAGGATTATGTTTGTGTACCTCAGTCTGACTGATCTCTGGAGCCCGGGATCAAGATGGCGGTGAGTCTCTCCTGACTGGCGGGCAGCCGAGTTCTGAAGTGGCTTCCGTGCAGCGAAAGGCTCCGCAGAACCGCAGTTGCTTGCCGCCCGGCTGGTCAGCGAAGGTCAGTGGTCGTGGGCGCAGGGCCTAACTGGACCCTGTGTCGCCTTGGTTCCACCGCTGATGGCCCTTCAGCTGGAGCCAGGATCTAGCTTTCTTATCAAGGAAGGCTTTCCACTTTATCTCATGAAATAGGATCTCACAGGCGTGGGATGGGCAAGGCAGGAGAAAATGCCTTCCATGCAGAGTGGGCAGCTGTGGAAAGTCCCTGCACAGTGAGGCAGTCTGATAGGAAGGAAGGCAGCTGAGAAGCCTGTTCAGGCACCCTGGTCAGCAAGATACCTCTGGGCCTAGGACAACTAACTCTTCTGGGAAGCCTTCCTAGCCTGTTGGGAGCACACAGATAAGAGCTTGGCACAGCATCTCAGTCCTACACAGAAGGAAGTGAAGGAGGCAAGCATGGAGCCCAAGGTCCCCCACACACATGTACACTGATGTGCTGTGAACTCAGTAACTGTGTTAGCGGCTGGATGGAATGCAGATACTTATCTGGGATACCTAACAACCTCGCATGTTCATGTCACTTCTCAGTACACACTCACTGGTGGCATCACAAGACTCTATAGGTAACGGTAGAGGGTGACAAGGGATCCACACCCACCAGCCAGACCAGGGAAAAGGCTACCTGACAGGAGTTGGCAAGAATCAGTGCTGGGCTAATTTAGGATATTTGAGATTCGCACAAGACCAAGCTGGGTGGACTTCATTCCTAAGAATTCCTTGGATTATTTTTTCATTTTGAATTACAAGTATTCTTCCATCAACAACAGCAAAATATAGTTGAAAGTTAGAGGTAAAGAACACAGGGAATAAATGCTCCCAAAGTCCTAGGGTGTCAGGAAATATAACAGCCAGCCACAAACTCCAGCCTGGAACAGTCTGTTCAGCACCTGAAGCTAAGAAGGGGTATGGCCCAATCAAATCCAACCACCAATGAACTTCCAATTCCAGGTACACTTGATCACATTACAAATCTGTTGTTTAGCTGTGCAAACAGACTCTGCTATCCACACTCTTTCAACAAATACTTCCTGAGCCAGGTGCACTGTACTGGCTGGGAATGAAGAGGGAGGGGCGTGGTGTGGGGTGTGTGTGTGTGTGTGTGTGTGTGTGTGTGTGTTGTCTGTGTCTATGTAAAGAGTGGATGGGGAATTGTGTATCCATGTATGTTTGTGTGTGTGTGTGTGTGTTCTGCACCCTTAAGAAGCTCAGTTTCCTGAGTATTATAGATAAGTAAGTCAACAGCTCTCCTGTAAGTGCCTTATGCACCAGAGAGCCATGCAATGTATTACGAGAGTCAAGAGGAAGATCAGCTCCAGGTCCAGGGAGGAAATGAGGGGGTATCTAGTAGAAGACGAGAAATTGGAACTGAGTCCCTTGGTGGGGAGTAGTGGCTAGCTCATTCTCCGCCAAGATCCCAGAGCTTGGGAAGGTACTAAAAGTAGAGGCCATTGGCGGGCTGGGCTGAGGTTGGAATTTGTGATGATATAGCAAGTGGCTAAATACCAGGTAATGGGAGGAGACTCCAGGCTCTGAAAGGGCTGTAACACTCTTTACTCTAAAACCACTGAGGATCCCAGGAAGAGGTTTCAGTAGATGAAAGCCATGAGATATGCGAGTTAGAAACAGTATTGACTGGAGTGTGAACTAGAATGAGGGAGGAGAAAGATGGATAGAGCCAATTAATGGGGGGGGGGTACAGCTCTCTCCCATAATTGATGAATCCTAAACAATGGGGTGAGAGAAGAAAAATAACTGACAAGGGTCGGTGAGGTGGCTCAGCAGGTAAAGGGGACCTGACGACCACCCACGGTGGAAGGAAAGAACAGATTCTTGCAAGTTATCCTCAAACCTCCATGCATGTATGCACTCTAGCGCGCACACACACACACACACACACACACACACACTCACACACACACACAGGGGTGGGGTGGGGTTAGGGGGAGAGAGGCTAAATAAAATAAAGAGTTTGCAAATTATCAGAACATGGGAGACGCTGGACAGATGAGGGAAGGACAAGGCAAGGATGAGTCACGCAGAGGAGAGGGAGGCAGGTGGGCCAGGGGTGTGGTGGGGAGGAGGACACTGGTGGGAGACTCGGTGAAGTCTGGCTGTGAGGCAGATCTGCAGGTCTCTGGAACAAGGGTACAGAGGAACTCATCAGGGAGAACAGCAGGGAGAGGAGGGGAGGTTCAGGCAGAACCCGCACTAAAGATGGGAAAGGGCGAGAGACAAACAGGCTGAGGAAGGTGAGGAGAGCCTGGGATAGTAAGCCTGGGGGATGACCCAGGGCCAGAACACTGAGCACAGCCAGAGAGGCCTCAGGAGGGCGCCTTGCCTGAGGGAGCCAGTGTGACTCAGTCCTAAGCAAAAGACCAGGAAGAGGTGTGGAGAGCTCCGCTGACAATGCTACACTTATACTCCTAAAGCTTCCATGCTTACCCCAGAGGCTCCCACTCTGCTAGTAGGAGAGGCCGTCCCTGACCGCCCCACCTGATCACCCGCCCCTCATTCTCTACTTCACTTTACAATTTACCATGAGCATTTCCGGTGTTCTAGACATGCTGTTGTCTGCCTTGTGATGACACAGACCACCTGCCCCGCCCTCCCCACTCCCATCCTGGGTCACCACTGTAACCACAGTACTGAGAGCACGGGCTGTCACTGTGTCTCTGGTGGTTTGAATGAGAATGGACCCCATAAGCTCATATATTTAAAAACATGGTCCCCAGTTGCCCAGTTGGTGGGACTGTCTGGGAAGGATTAGGAGGTGTGGCTTTGGTGGAGGAGGTAGGTCACTCAGGGTGGGCTTTGAGGTTTCAAAAGCCAATGCTATTCCCCTTTAGCTCTCTTGGCCTGGTGGCTGTGTCTCAAGACATACACTCTCAGCTACTGCTCCAGAGCACTACCTGCTGCCCTGTTCCCCGCCATGATGGTTAGGGATTCTAACCCTCTGGAACATAAGCCCCAAATGAAACGCTTCCTTTTACAAGTCATGGTGGTTTATCATCGCAATAGAAAAGTAACAAAGTCAATACTCAATATTACCTGACCCTCTGGAAGCAGCAAATAATTAGTGAGCCTGTGACACACTTCACACTTGACTGTGCTAAATGCTGGGGATGTGGTGAGAAAACAAAATTTCGTAGCTTGATGCTGGAGATGAGCAGAGACTAACACCTTCAAGCATTGGCAAAAAAAAACAAAACAAAACAAAAACCCCTGCGGCAGATCACAGGCAGCAGGACTTCTTTCCATTGTCTTGTCTTTTGTGGCAGTCCCTCTCCACACCCAGAGCTACCACCTTCTCCAACTGAAGGACCATCTTCCTGGGAAGCTATTAACACTTGAGGTTTGATTGTCATTTTTTCGGGATTTTCAAATGTGTTTCTCACCCTTTTCACAGGTTCCTGAGAAGTGGGAACACCTGCCCTCTGTTCTCAAGTGTTAATCTGACTCCATCTATATCTGTGTAAGTAGAGAAGAAATCCCAGACTTAGATAAGAGAAAGCACGCAGCACACGGCCGTGCAGAGCCAGGTTCCAAGCCCTTGTCACTTTGGACGGGCTATCCAACGTCTTAGTGCCTGGGTTTCCTTAGAGCAGAAACTGGAATACTAACTCTCCCAGCAGGGTCATGCAACATTAAAGTGGGATGATGCACTCCAAGGACTCAGTACTCTACTTGATATAGGATGAGGGCTCAGTCAGCGGTGGCTCCATAGATAGCCCACTGCTTCCGCTGTTTGACCTCTAACTGCTACCTTCACTCAAACCAAGTCAAAAGGTGAAAGTCCTTAGATTTCCAGCCACAGGAGAGTACATCAAGATGCACAGAACACCAACTGGTCAGCGACCTCAGGAACAATCTCACATCCCACACACTTGTCCAGACTCCCCCACAGTGAGTCTGACTTCAGTTTTGGCTATTTTTCTGTTTCTCTCCTTCATTTTATGCAAACACAACTATTTCCTCCGGCAGATCACATCTCGTCTCACGGCAAGACTCCAAACCCAAGCTGGATTCCATGGTGCAAGTTGTGGCAGAGTTGGGAACACCACACCTCAAAGCTAGCCTAAGAACACTGTCGGAAGCCCGGTGTGCACACAAGTGCCAACACACTCAGCTCCCAGAAAGGAAAGGAGGACTGGTCAGGGCATGCTCGGCCTACCCCAAAGCTACAGGACAGGCTCCTCTGGCCCTATCTTCTGTTTCAGCTATAAGGAAACCCTTTGCCTTGGCCTCTGGGTGTCTCACCTTCTGCTTCCCACCCCGAGGTATGCACATTTTCCAAAACTCAGCCTCCGCTTACTTGTTGCTGCTGTGTGGGGCTGGAGCGATGGCTCAGCTGTTTAAGGCTAAGGCTCACAACCCAAACTAAGATGTCTATTCTACATCTTCAGACATAAGTGTCTCAGCCCAGGCTTCAGTCCTGTATCACCAACTGGACATGTCCTATGAATGAGCTAATGTCATTTAATTAATCCGAAAACAGTGTCAGAAGAGAGGATGAAGTTCAGTGTTGAGGACTTGTCAAACATGCATGAAGGCCTGGTTTCTCCTCAATATGGCAATCAGTCAATGGGTAGCAACATTAACCTTCTCTTTCCAGCTCCAGTGCCTATACTCCTGTTGATGAGACTACTGTGAAACACCAAATTTCAACTTTCATCTTTGACTCCCATCTTTAGAGTCAAGACAGCAAATGAGATGGGCTCTTTCCTTGCAATCCCCCACTGACTGTGTATCTGCCACTGGCCACATGACAGCACTATGCATTACCCCTATAACCTCCTGTCTAGCTATCAGATAAGTGTTCCTAAAATGTCACTTCAGTCAGTTCTCCATTCAACATAAACTTAAACAGATTCCTATTGTCTTGAAAGTAGCTGGCACCAGGGTCTAGAAAAGGAGTTGACAAACAACAGACCACAGGTGTCTGTAGACAAGGTTTTATTAAAGCGCAGACATCCCCCCCCCCCTTCATTTCGTAGCAGCCTGACTGCTTTCAGGCTACCCAAGCAGAGCTGAGGGGTCTGACAGATCACATCGGTCTATAAAACAAAAATATCTAGTGTGCTGACCTGGGCTATAATAGATGGCAGTAGATTCCACCAAAGGTCTATGTTGCCTCAAACCAGATTTTGTTCCTGTTGGTCTGTGGATAGGCCCACTTTCTTTACACCCTATATCTGTGTTCTCATGTACAGAAAATATCATGTGATCCCTAGACTCTTTCCCATCTACCTTTTCTTCTTAGAGAACGCCAAATCACCATTTGTCTGTGAGGTCCATCCCTGAAGCACAGGGGTTCTCCTCCTCTGACCTCTGTCTACACTAGTAGTTCTCAACCTTCCTAATGCTGTGACCCTATAATACAGTGCCTCATGTTGTGGTGACCCCCACAACCAAAAAGTTGTTTTCATTGCTACTGTTATGAATCATAATATAAATATCTGATATGCAGGATATCTGATGTGTGACCCGTGTGAAAGGGTCATTCAACCTCCCAAAGTGGTCCCAGCACACAGGTTTGGAACAACTGATCTACACCAATCATACAAACCTAGAGGGAGATTTCACTATCCTTTCTGCCTATGATACAGTCTTCTATGGGACTCAGGCTTCATAGCATATACTGAGCACCTGCAATAACAACAATCTTGCTCTTCATCCCAAACACAACCTCAACCGCATCATTTGGTAAAAAGGCATCAAACAAACTTACCAGTGAAGGCCTAGGGTTCCACATTTGAAAACTTAAGTTTGGTTCCAAAAGCATTCACTGCAGCCAACACCACCTGAAAGCAAGGAAATAAAAGTTCAGCTCTAGAAGAGAATGTCACATGTTGTCTTCCAGCTGGTGCTATGCATTAAGTTTTGACTAACCAACCATTCTCCTAGGATGCCAGTTCTGCTTCTGTCTAGAAAACCCCAGCTTACTCTGCCTTCCTGACATCCCAGGTACCCACCCTCTCAACTTCTGTTAAACACTTGGGACATGTCTGTAGAAACACATGACACACTGATACGACAAGATTTCTTACTTGAGAGTGGGAGGGACCTCGACTACAGGTTTTGAGAGACTTGTGGAATTCACCCTTCCCCTTGAATCTGCTGTCTAGAATACCACATGCATTTAAATGGTTCTCAGTAAATGTGTAAAGTGGATAGGAAAAACCACCTATTCAGTTCACTGCCACATGTGTGGGTTCTAAATTCACCAAAGGAATGCATGCCCCAGTCCCATTGCTTTGAATAGGGAATAGTTTGCCAGAAGGATTAATGAGATTAATCTAATGGCACACCTTGGCAATGACACGCCCCTGGGCTCCCAGAATCAAAGCCAGGATGTCAGGCCTGTACTAACTGGCCCAGCCTCACATGGCAGGCTCAGCTCACCTGAATTACTCAAATGGACCCTACTTGTCCAGAGAGACAAGACAGACAGTGAATTCCCAAGCACAGAGCTCCTCTTCCCCCAGCATCCCCTCCAGTTGGATGTCTTCTTCCAATGCGTTGAACCACCTACTAATGCTATCCACTACAACACTGTAGCTCATAATGCCCTCTTAAGTGTGATTCTTCTTTAGGCTGTGGTGAAATACATATAAAATAAAGTTCATAATCTCAGCCATTTAGCAATACAGAGCTTGGCAGTGCTCACTGTGTTCCTCTGTGCAGCCACTGCTGCCATCCACCTCCAGAACACTCTTCATCTGTAGAATGGAAACTATAGCTCAGTCCCTGGGACCAGTAAGTCTCAGTAAAACATGCGTACATGCATGTATGAATGAATGAATGAATGAGTGAATACACTGCTGAACTCTACCATGGTACTATATTCACGTGTTTTCTGGGTTAATTTCAACCCATCATAAATGTCTTTCTCTGTTTCTCTCTCTTACACACACACACACACACACACACACACACACACACACACACACACCTAGAGCAGGAACTCAAGCCTATCTGTAAGTTAAGAGTTAGTTGAACACACGACTGTGATTTGTCCGGCAAGCCACTAGACCCACGGTCATGTCTTAATCCCCCCTTACAAGACCGGCCACAGGTAATCACCACTTTAGCTGGCTGCTCTCCTGCTGAGGCTAGCATGCCTTCTGGGTTTTCCATTCACCTCACTGGCTCCTTCGATCTGTTTCTTTTTCCTTATCTTCTATCAGAGGCCACAGGACCTACTTCTCTCTCTGCTGTCACTCCCTGGTGGTCTATCTAATCCAATTCAATATCACCTCCACACCTGATGCACACCCAGATTTTCTTCTCCCAGCCTGCGCCTCTCCTTTGACCAACAGTCAATTGCTGGGGTCAAGTCGAAGCACGTGCACATTGCTCTACGTTGACTAGGTGGGGTTTAAAGCTCAGCACATCTAACACAGACTCCATCTTCCCAAAACTTGCTCCTGGCAGTGTCAGTGCTGCAGTGTAAGGCAACTTGTCCAGCTGCATTCTCAGGCCTTACCTTTCCCTCCACACCTGACGCTCACCCAAACTTGTTCTCACATCCACATAGTATTAGCATGGCCATTTCTCATCGCCTCCTCTGCTGTCACCGTTCCAGACTGTTACAACCGCTTCCTTAATAGGGTCCTTACTCCTAACCGCAGGGCCATTCACACCTCTAGCCATAGCTGATTCTCATTAGAGGAAGAAGTCTGGTACTACATGAGTCATATCAGGTAACTTTGTTTGAATCCTTCAGGTTCCCTGGCCAGGATGCCAGAGGGACAGGCATTTCTAAATCTACAGGCTCCAGGGCAGGTGGCAGGGCAAGCAGGGTTTCTAGGCCAATGCTACCATCCCCCACTAATCTATCGTCCCTGTCTTGCCTGGCAGTCCTGATGCTCTCATATCCTCTGCCTTCTTGAAGAAAGGGAATATTTTGAAGGGAGTGAGAGACAGACAGTGTCTCTTTCCAGCTATGGTACCAATAAGAAGTCAGCAAAGGAAATGGAAGACACCAGGCTACCCCGCCTCACGACACAGAACAGCTGGCTGACACCACTATGATGAACAAACAACAACAAACAATGGAGCAGTGTGTGCACTGTGGAGAGGTATTGCTGGAGATGTGATGGTAGTGACAGTGAGAAAGACGGATGGGGTCAACATAATGTCATTGCCCAGTAGGGTTAGTGGGATAGTATGTAGCCTGGAGCTTGTGCAGACGCAGACTCCGTCCCCTGAATATGCTGTAGTGGGCTGGTGGTCCTGGCTCTGGGCAATGACAGGCAGGAGAAAGGTTCACTTTCTAGACTGGACCTCCTTGAAGGCCACAAGGTTTGTGAGGCCACGCTGGTGTCTGTCATCCATGCTATAGCCACAGGCTTCAATCAAGACTGAGATTCATGACAATGTATGCAATCTGTGCTGCTGACTGATTCCCCTAGGTGAGGTCCTAGGTAGGGCTTTACAGCCTAGGAGAGCTGGGGAGTTTGCCATGGTGGGGTCTGTACAGCCACTGTGGGCCATGAGTGGGTCAGTGGTCCTGATAAGGCCAGGGAATATGTTGGTATCTGAGGCCCGTGTTGCCATCAAAGTCCATGCAGATGTCCAAGGTCTGAGCTGCTGCGTTAAGCCATGTTGATGTCCCTGGGTGAGGGAGAGTGGACCCTATTCTTCTCTGGCTACCACAAGGCTCTCCTCAGTTGATGGCTTCTGGTGCGGGCAGGAGGAGAAATACTCAACATCCCTTGGAGGGGGCAGGCCACTAGGAATTTGACCATACTTCAACAAGTATGTAGACTACACAAAAGGGACTACTTCTTCTTCTTCTTCTTCTTCTTCTTCTTCTTCTTCTTCTTCTTCTTCTTCTTCTTCTTCTTCTTCTTCCTCTTCCTCCTCCTTCTTCTTCCTTCTACTTCTTCCTCTTCTCTTCTTCCTCCTCCTTCTCCTTTTCTTTCTCTCCTTTTTTCTTTCTTTTTTCTGGGTAGAAGTGGACATAGGGGGCCTGGGAGGTGATCATGATGGGGTGCTTTTCCTTTTGTTTTTAGATAGTTTTTTAAAGTAAATTAAACAAAGATTCATTCAAATAAGTGATTATTGAATTCTTGCTATGAAAAACACTGCTCTCTGAAAATTCATAATCTTGTTGAACCAGCAAAAGAAAAACAAAAACAGAGCAATGAAGAAAAACAAAAAGTTATTGTCAAAAATAAGTGCATAAGTCACATCCTCAAGAAGCATGAGATAAATAAAGTCAGTCAGCACTTACAGACTTCCAGCAAACATGCTTGCCTTCCGGAGCATGACTCCTTACTCCTCTGACCCCAGGAGATGAAAACCCTTCTTAAACCTCCCTTTGTTTAGCCTCCAGCTAGTCACAAAATCTTGTTTACTTATTTCTATACCCACACCCATCTTCTCTTCCTCTTCCTGGTACCAAAACTGTAATCAGACCGGAGCCATAGCTAGGGTCCCAGCATCCCTCTAAACTAAGCTAATCAGAGCCTTGTTCCAGAACTGATGGCCAGATGCAGAGAAAGGAACCCATACACACACTCAAGTTGTAAACTGAGGCTGCCAGTGGCTGTGTCCTCAGAGAAGGGCAGCTCATCCCCAGGTGCCAACAAGAAACGGGGAACAGGAGGCAGAGGAGCCCCAGGCAACATCGGCCCCCTCTCAGAGTTGAGCTTCTTCGGTGAACTTCCACACCCGTTTCCCCAGCTATGGACCTAGTAAGTTGCTACTACACCTGTGCTAGAAGTGGGATTTTTTGTCTCCCTCCCCTTTTTCTCCTTTGCTGTACTCTTTAGGTCAAGAACAGTTCCTAGAATGCTGTACTTAATCATTTATTAAGTGAATGTAGCAAGCACACTGGCTCCAGGGCAGAAAGACTGGTGAAGACCAACTGTTGTCTCCTAGCAACATGATCTCACGCAAGGCTGTCTGGCCTTGGGTGGCAGTTTGAATAGGTATAGCCCCCACAGACCCTCTTGTTTGAATGCTTGGCCCACAGAGAGTGGTATTATTAGGAGGTGTGGCCTTGTTGGAGGAAGGATGTCACTGTGGGGCGGGTTTTGAGATCTCCTATGTTCAAGCTCCGCTCAGTGTGGCACAGTCTCCTTTCTGCCTTTGAACCAGGATGTAGAACCCTCAGCTCCTTCTCCAGCATCATGTCAAACTGCATGCCACCGTGCTCCCCATGTTAATAATGGACTGAACCTCTGAAACTGTAAGGCAGCCTCAATTAAATGTTTTCCTTTCTAAGAGTGTCCTTGGTCATGGTGTCTCATCACAGTAATAAAACCCTAAGACACCGTGTGTGACAATGTGTTTGTATGTTTGTGTATGCAAGAGCCCAAATATGTGCAAGTACATGTCTACACACGTTTACGGAAGCCAGAAAACGACAATCTTGGTTGTCGTTCTTCTGTTTCTCATGCATCTTGTTTCTCGAGGCAGGATCAACTTAACAATTAAGCTAAATTGGCCAGCCCACCAGCCTCAAGGGTGGTGACAAGCCTGTCTCCAACTCTGCAGCACTAAGATTAGAGCTATAAGCCACCGTGGCTGCCTTTTCTACATGGGATCTGTGGTTCTAACTCATCAATTCAAATACTTTACCTCCGGAGCCATCTCCCTGGCCTTCTCTATTCTTTTACGACTCAATTTCTCTGCAAAAGAAGAGAAGCCCCAGCACCTACTCAGGTGGCTTGGGACTAGCTAAGACAGTAGAAATCCGTTCCTGGGAAACAGCTCAGGCTCCAGGCTCCCCAAACGCTAATTGCTCTTGTTAGCAACTCCAGGCCAGAGGCCCAGTGTGGGCTTCAGACACTCATAGGTCATCTGGAGGGTGGTGTAAGAAGGGAAAGAGATGACTGGGTATTTACAAGCACAAACTCTCCTGGGAGCAATAAGCCAGCATTTAGTGAGATCTGAGAGTTACCTAGGGCTCTCAGTAAATTGCCAGAGGTCAGAGACCCAAGTGGTGGCAGAGAAGGCCGGTGGCTGCAGGACAGCACTACCACGGCGGCACCAGCCAGGCGATGAGACGCTCTGTGCCTTCTGAGAGCCAATTTTCACAGCAAAGCTTAAAGAGAGAGAGAAGCTTCTTACATCGTCTGGACAAGGTAATAAGGCTATAAAAATGGAACCACACAGAACCCACATGGGCCCAATTTTCGAGGAAAAAACAGTGATTGCCACAGCATTTGGGGTGGGGGAGGAGTCACACGTGGGTCTCAGCAAGAAAACAGCTCTCAGATGAACGTAATGAGGCTGCAGAACAGCTCCTGGGTCTGCCAAATGAGCAGGGCTGGCTCTCTGCTGTCCCCCTTGTCCTACTCCTTGCTTTCTACAGATATCAGGATGGGACAGCACAGTCCAGTGGCTCTGCTCCAAAAGCGCACAGTACAGAAGGACCCTGCTCACTATCCCCCACACCCACCCAGAGGCCTTCTTCTCCCTTCTGTCCAGACTATGGTTGCATCACTCCTGGACCTCTCAGCATAGAGCATCTGACTCTTTCCAGCTTTTGTGCCTACTCCGTGCCCTCATCCCTGCATCAGAACAGGGCAGCTTAGTGGTTAGCAACACAGAGCCTCGGGCTGTATGGGTGGGATCTCCTCTGATAGAACTGTGTGATTCTGGATAGTTAACTCATGGCTACAAGTCCTTTAGCTTCCTCCCTTGTGAAATGGGGACGCAGACATGGCTCATTTGAGACCCGGTGTGGATTAAATGGGCCAGTTCATTTAAAGCGCCACAATCATGCTGAGAACCAGCTGCATCCAAGAGTCACCCCAAAGTGCAGGCGGTGAGCCCCGGGACCCATACCCCATACTTCAACAGAACCAACGGCAACACAGCTCTCGCCCTTACACCTCCTTCTCCACCTGGGCCTTCTGCTGGAAATGCTCGCCCTGCACTTTAGCCTGCCCTACAAAGTGTTGACAAGTCAGCCACCTTCACCAGCCTTCCTCCACTCCGCTCATGACAGAATCTCTCCTGTCCTAAGAGGTGGGCCCACCCTTTAATCTCTTGATTAAGCATCAGCTTAAGTCTGCTGTGTATGCCCCACTCCCAGGTCACACGCTTCTCAAAAACAAGGGGTTCTGGGAGCTCTCTTCCCCAGTGTTTACTCCCTGTAACCTTAGACATATGTAGACTTAGTAAACATTTGCTGGATTAAAACGAAACATGATGCCTAGAGCCAGAGTCCATAGCAACAGGAACAGGGACAGTGGCTGGGGGCGTGCAGCATGTTCGAGGCCATGGGTTCCAAACTCAGTATTAGAAAAAAACCAAATCTTAACAAACTCAGCAATGCAGCGGATGTTGGACTCTTCCCAGCACCCCCAAAGCCAAGTGCTGACCTCAGACTCAACCCAGTACTGGGGACCAAGTCATGGTGCCTGCTTGTTGGTTCCACCCTAGTCACTTCCTGATGGCCAACAGAAAGCTGAAGTCAAAGTCTCTGCGCATGTGCACTGCCTCCCACCGCCTGCTCGCTGGGGCAGTCCTTCCTTCCCTCTGAAGTGCTATGTGCAGCTGGGCATGGAGTTGCACAGCTGCCATTGCAGCACTGGGGATGCAGATGCAGGAGGAGCGCAAGGCCAACATCAAGAATTCTCCACTTACTTCTTTGTCTTGGGGCATTTCTTACAGCACCCTTAAGGGAATCCGGGTTTTATTTCATGATTATTTTAATCAAAGCATTGGGTGTTGGCAGACAAACGTCCTCGATTTTCACAGGCTGATGGCTCCTTAAGAGGATTTATTGATTCACCTCCCTACACAGGCAAATAAATTATGGCTACCTTTTGCTTACACCTCCTTTCTCATTAGTTAGCCGGCTTCTTCACTCGTGAAAAATACAACAAAGGCTGTCTCCAGCATAAAGTACATTTTTAATACGTTATCACAGCATTCTTTTTGAAGAAAGAAAATCTGACTCTCTGTCGACTCTTGGGCTGTTGCCATTAGCTAGATAAATGCCGACTTAATGAAATGATTCTGTAATACACAAAGATGGCTTAATGCAGCATTAGCTGGAAGAGCAAAAAATGAGACGCAATCTAAAACCTGCTCCATCACACACTCCCAGCTCACAGAAGACATCCCCTGGATGGACAGAACAGTATGCAGCCATCTTTAACAAGCATGGGGGGAAACTGAAGATAGGATGAGAGTGCAGGAGACAGGACAGTTTCTGCAAAACTCAAGAAAAATGAGAGTTGGGAGGAAATCTCAGCACACGAGCCTTGAGAGGCAACAGCAGGCAGTCTGGTGGGTACTGGTGTGGCAGTGGGAGAGACTCGGCCCAGCCTTCACTGCCAAGCTCCTGTTCCATGGCCAGTGCTTCTCATCCTCCTAGAATGCCCTTCTGTGTACATCCCAATCCTGCCAGCCCTGCCCTGCCCAGAGGATTTGGGCAAGAAGCTAAACTGTTTCCAAGCTTTGCTCTCTTCATCTGGGTTCAGTGTCATTACTCCGGGCCACAGCGCCTGCCCTGAGCCTGTTCCCCTGCCCCACTTTGTCTGGGAGCTAGAAAGATGGGTCAGCAGGAAGACTGGTTACTGCTCTTCCAGAGGACCCAAGTTCAGTTCCCAGCATCTATATAGGGCAGCTCACAATTCTCTACAACTTCAGGTCCAGGAGACCTGAACCCCACTTCTAGCCTTCACAGGGACTCAACCACACACACATACACCCACATACAGAGAGACACACATAGAGAGAGACAGTGAGAGGCAGAGAGACAGAGGCTCAGGCTTATTTGGAGCAAACTGTATTCATTTTGTCACATGCTGACCCCATAAAGGGAGGTCTGGAGGTGTGCCTGGGCTATAAAGAATGTGAATGGACCCTTCCAATGGGAGCAAGGATATCCAGAAGCTAAGTAACACCTATGTCCCCCAAACCTGGCAATATTCCCACAATGACAAAAATGGGCCCCAAGGCCCCAGGCAGGAGGCAGCAGGAAGCAAAAGGCTTCCTTGACAAGTCTGCAAGTTGAGCCCTAAAGTCATCCTGACAACCAGAAGGATCTATGGAAGGCAATCTGAAACAAAACCTAGCACATCTGGGCTAGTGAACATTTGAGGAGAAAAAAGTCCATTTGTTGATGGATCATTCCCTCCCCTAGGTCTCCCGCGGGCCTCTTTTCTACATACACGGTGAGTACCGATGCCCTTTACCAGAAGATAGGGATGGCTAAAAAGAAATGGCAGCAAGTTCCCCTCTTCACCAAGAAAGTCAACTGTGTTCAGTTGCTGAGACTTCCAGATGAACAGGGGATTAAAGCGTCCCTGCAGGAATAATTTCTAGCTAGAAGTCACAGTAGGAAGGTGGGAGGCAGTAAGGAAGTTTAGATAGTTAGGCAATTCCTCCTTGGACCTCTTTAAGAGATGAATAACTTCAAATGTCCCTCACCACATCAAACAGGGATGAGATAAGTTTCAAAGGCTTTTTATTTGACCAGTAAAGAACCATCACTGAGTCTCTGGGAGGAAGGCTCTGGATCTCCATAAAGCTAAGGGCCCAAGAGTTTTCTAAGAAAAGCAAATCCAAAGAGCAGGGCGAAGGGCCAAACCCCAAGATTTGTCAGGAAGGTCTAGAGGGTTTCATGAGGATGCTCTGTGTGCGGTCACTCATCTGGGCCTGCCACAGAAGCTTGTCTAGGTCACTCACCTACAGCTCTGTACACAGTGATCTCTGAACACCGGTGACCAGAATTTCCGAAACAACAATAAAAATATTATTTTCTCAGTCTGTTTGAAGACCTGAGTCTGAGCTACAAGGAGAGGAATTGGGGATAAGGAGGAAGCGCAGAGGAGTTCATTAAAAATAGTTCCCTGATGGTAGCAGCCAAAATCCTCACTGAACCTTAGATGCTGAAAATAATGGGAGACAATCCACAAGCCCGCCTCAGACAAAGCTTCTGTACGTGTTACACTGGACTCTTAACATCAAGGCTGGCTTATCCTCCGTCTTCAGGAAAGCTGGCTACTTACCTAGGGCACCTCAGAGATAGTCACTTGGAAAGGCCAAACTAGCTTTTTGTGCCTTCAGCTCATCCTCCCTTGGCAGGTCCTGGCCTGGCCAGGCTGTTGAAGCACCTTAGTCCACCTGAGAGGTCTTTTGATCTCTACACCAGCAGTTCTCAACCAGTCAGGACCCACCCCACCCCTGGAGTGGTCATATGACCCTTTCCCAGGGGTCACACATCAGATATCCTGCATATCATATGTTTACATCACTATTCACAACAGTAGAAAATTTACAGTTATGAAGGCAATGAAGATAATTTTTATGGCTGTGGGTGACCACAACATGAGGAACTGTATTAAAGGGTTGCAGCATTAGGAAGGTTGAGACTCACTGCTCTATAGCAACAAGCCCAGGGGAAATGGGAGGAGCCAGGCCTTGGGATTAAAGTCCTGGATTCCCATGCAAACTCTGGCCCTCCAGTGCCACCATTAACAGACACATTTTACCTCCTCTGGGGCCAGTCCCACAGCCTGTAATTATCTTCTTCCTTGAGCTCCTAGTTAGCTTCCTCTCTCTCCCCAAAGCTCCTCACAGTTAGGGTGAGGTCAGTACCTCGGCCGCCATATGGAGCAGAGGCTTCCACTCTACAGGATCTCAGGAGATGAATGACAGCTTGGTAACTGTCTGGCTTCAGACGCCAGCCAGACACCTCTGAGAGGCACAGGTGGGCTCGCCGTGCTGCATACAGGCCAAGTCCCAGAGGGATGGGCAGCCCAGTGTCCTCTTAAAGGTCCGTGGCTACCTCAGCACCTCTGGTCACCCAGCACAGCTCGACTCATACACCTGAGTGACAACAAAGAGGGAAACTACAGGGAGGTGAGGACCACAGTGAGTTCTCTTGAGAAGCCACCATCAGAAAAATCAAACCTGAGCATGAATAAAGAGATTAGGTATAGAAGGAGCCTGGGAGAGAGTCAGGGGCGCCCAGCCATTAATGCTGGATAGAGTCAGGGTGCTGTGGTGCAGAAGAAAGGATCACACAACACAGTGAGACCTTGTCTCAAAAAAATCATAAGTACATACATACATACATACTGTGATAAAACCTGGTCAAATCACAGGGGTGTTGCTGGACATGCTTCCTAACGTGGGAGGAACACCTGTCACTGTACATGTCCCTTTTTGCCTTTGGTCAGGAAGGAGTCTGGATCAGTCTGCAAGCATTTGAAAGTTCATAGCCCAGGACAGGTACCAAAATCAATCAATCAATCAATCAATCAATCTCAGTTTTGGCTTTGAGTATGAACTTTTTATTTATAGTATTATTATTATTATTATTATTATTATTATTATTATTTGCCCTTTTATGATCAAGAAAGTGATACACACAGAGTTGAGCCAAGGAAACCACATGGTAAGAACAGGAATAAAATCACCTCTAATCCCACAAGATGAAAAGCACTGTTCTGTTAATATTCTGCTGCTCTTCTCTCCTTTCCCTAATGAGAATTTAAAAGAGACAGGTGCATAGTGTGAAGAAATTTCAGTAACACATTATCTTGCAGTAAAAACCCATCTACAACCACTCCACACAGTTCCCAGAAAGGTGCTCACCCATAGTGAATAAATAAATAATAAAATAAATACAAGAATAAAATTTGAAAAAAAGCAACAAAATGAATTAATCTAATGAATCCCAATTTCTTTACCAACAGAAAAAAAAATCACCACTAAATCTAGGATGAAAGTTCTTATCACATAAAAACATGAAGCCCATTTTTACATTTCCTGTCTAGATCATCTCTTCAAGGCAATAGTTTGAATAAGCCATGTTTTTCAAATTGAAGGAATTTTATAATAATCAGACTGATTATTATAATAATCTGATTATTTTGAGGCTGGAAATCAAGTCTGGGTGGCCTTTGGAAGGTCAGTGGGTCAGCCAAGTCATTTTAAAGGTTGGTTCACACCCATGGACTCTAGCTTCAGATATGTTGTATCTGGTCACCCACACAGTGAGACTTGTGCCACCCAATTGGAAGATTCTCGAATATCTGCCCTGATACTTGATGGCTACTGGATTTTCTACATGAGTTCCAGTGCTTGGCCAGCAGAGTCTTGAATCCTTTTTTCATGAAAAGAGGACTCCAGGGCAGAGAGCTCCTTTCATATGCCCCTTGTGATATCTACACTCCATTCAGGAATGGACCTCTGCCAGGCACTAGGTGGAGTATTAAGATCCAACAGTGAACAGACAGATGCTCCACCCATTGCCACAGAGCTGCAGGTGATGAGGGGTCCTCATCCGCTAGCCTCACACTTCTCCAGCAGTGAAGGCCATCAATCACAGCTATCCCTCTTTTATAGATGATATAATATTTACTAGAATTTTCTACTCAGGTCATAGGCAAAAGGCTAGTTTCAAACACAGGTCTCTGACTCCTCAACAAGGGTTTTTTCTACTGTGCCAACCACACTGGTGGACTTGCTTCTTCTTGCCGACAACTTAAGACTTTTTGGATTATGAGTCCTTTCTGATGCCTGGGTACATGCTGGCTGCTGACTGTGAGCAGTGAAGTGCTCTGATCTCTATTTGGCTCTAGATATATCTGCCCTGGCTTCAATGGTTGCTGAGTTTCTGGCTCCTGATTTAGGCATTATCCTGGTTCTCATTCACTCTAGCTCCAGATCAACTAACCACTTGTCATTGGCACCACAATGGCTGGCTACCATCTTCCCCAGTGTCCCATTTCCTCTCCACCACTGACCTTGCTGGATACATGGCTTCCCAATTAAAGATATTTCCTAGTCTCCTTTGCAGCTATAGGTGTTCATAGCACTAAGATCTGACCTCAGGGGGAAAAGAATTACTGATTCAAGATTCTTCTTGAATTCTTCAAGAATTACTCATTCTTTCCCATACAATGGTATGACCCCTTGTACTCTGGCTCCTCCCACTGAAGAAGGTGAAATGAAGTTTTTACCTTCAGCCACCGAGTGTATGTCACTTGTTGATGTCACCAGGCCTGGACCCCTTCACTCTGGACTGGCACATAAGAAGCCACCCTCCAACTGGACTCAGTTATTGTGGGAGTGTGAGGTCTGTGAGGCTCCTTAATAGAACTCTCCCAAGCAGCTTGAATGAAATCAGTCCCACACACCCCCAGTAAAGCTATTAAACACTTAAAGGGGGGTGTCTAGACCTGTGTATGAAAGTGTTCACTCCATGTTATTATCTCCTGGAAAAATTGTGAATAAAGGACACCACCTGGACCTCAAAGAGAAATTCTATTCGATCAGAAGAAAACTGAGGGGCCCAACAAAAGGAAATCAGCTTCCTTCAGACATAGTAGGTGTGATATCAAGAGAAGTGAGGCCTGCAGCCAGTCCTTGGTCTACTACAGCACCCCTCTCCACTCCCAGAAAAGGCACTGCAAGCCGAACTGAGGGCTAAGGCTACTGTCTCCATGGAAACAGCTATCACAGGAGCTGTGTTCCTGACCAAGAACTCAATGGTCAACTTTTAGGAGAAATTATATAAACTTCGTGATTTGTCAGCTGTAAAAGCCTTGTGTGTTGTTGTTTTCCAGATAAGAGGGCTGCTGGTGGCCCAGAACTCTCCTGTAAAGGACATACGCATAGTGTATATCATCTGGGGAAGGTATGTATTGGTTGAATCCAAGACAAGGAGTTGTTGTGTGATCTTTTATTTACTGGTTCAGTACGGAACACAAAACACATTAAATTAATCATTCCTGCAGGTCTCAAAGGCTTCTAAATACAGTATACAGAACACTTAAGAACAGCTTTAGCAAAGCACAGGGAAGGAGAAACCTGTGTAATGCTAGTTGCAGCTTGGAAGCCTGGCTCTGCCACTGACCAGCTGTGGGCCCTGGGCAGTGACTCACACCCCCAGATTAATTCTCAGTCTGCACATGCAGATTCCTAACACCTGTCTCCCAGGCTCATGACAGACACCAAACAAGGCACTGCCTATAAGAACAGCTTAGCAAACTGGTTGGGAATGTGAGACGGTACTTCTAGAAAGGGCGTTTGAGAGAAGATGCTGATGCTCACCCACCCAGAAGCCCTAGCAGTCTAGATGCTGTCTATGAGACCTAGAGATATCTCTCATCTGATCACTCCTTATGAACTAGGGGGCATAGCTGGCCAGAGTCAGTCTCCGCCAAGTTCATAACAGACATGCATTTGCTTGCCAGTCCCCGAGCAGCCAGCAAGACATCCATCGTGGGCTCTAAGGAAAAGAGAACTGCAGTGAGCTGGGGCCGCTGCATGGTGAGACTGCTGTCAACCAAAAGAGAGTTCGTAGATCCCATGGTACTGTGAGAAGCCCTCAGTCTAAGACAGGAAGCATTCTGAAGTTCAAGAAATAAGAAAAAAATGCTATTTTGTTTTGTTTTGTTTTAAATTAGGCACTTGAGATTGTGGTTTTGATCTCAGCTTTTCCACATAGCACACATCATCTGAGGTACTCCTTGGGTTTCAGACTCCTAACAAGAGAAGAAATCTATGTCACCCACTCCATAAGTGGAAAAGGCAAGTCAGCACTTAGCATGATGCTTAGCATATGTCAACAGCCAGAGGTTAGGCACTACTCTTAATAGATATAAAATACTGCTGAAGCTAAGAGCTGGCAGATCTCAAGCAAAGTTCTGCTCCACCATAGCAGCTACAGGCTTTTGCACCTGGCTATTACCTGGACAGTGTTGCTGGCTCATTTATTAATCCCAGGCTAATAGAGGTTCTTCTGGATCTCTGCCTAATGCCTGAGGATAGGCAAACCATCCGAGAGTGCCTGGCCAGCCAGTTGGCTAGATTCTGGCACTTGTTTTTCTGGTTCGGAGCTGCTCATCGTTATGCTGAGAGATATTCTCAGAGAAGAAGACATCCGCATGACAATCTGACTTTTCCATTCGTGTCTGCTATGAGGCTCTCCATCTCTATGTACAAAATGAGTAGCTGTCTTTAAAGCATGGCCCTAGGGCTGGAGAAGGGGGTCAGTTGGCATGCACAAAACCCTTGGTTCAATTCTCAGCACTACATAAACAGGGTGCTGGCACAAGCCTGTAATCTCAGCACTTGGAAGCTGAAAGCAGGAGGATCAGGAGTTCAAGGTCATCCTTGGCTACACAGAAAACCCGAAGCCATCCCATGCACACGAGACCCTGTCTCAGAACAAAAAATAAAACAACAACAAAAATGTTTCTAGCCAGCAAAGTAGTATGAGTCAGCACCTACGTGGTGGACAGCGCCGCATCCTCCAGCCCGCTCCAGAGGTGGTCCTGCTCCTCCAGGACACCTGTAAGGGCCAGCACAATCCCACCAGGAAAACTGCACCTTTACAGCTCCAAGGCCTGCTTCTTCCGTTGTCTCTCCCAAGCATCAGATCCACCCACTCTGTGAAGGCTTGGATGAGAATTATTTTACCAGCTGAACAATCAGACTCAGTCTGAGACATCAGTGATATGCTTAAGGGATGGCGTGCAGTGAGTAGCGGGAGCAGCCCAGACTGTGGGTTATTCAGTTTCTAATCCAGTGCTCCTTACAAACAAAACATCTTTGTTTTTTAACACTTGTCTTCCAATATGACGCACTGCCTCTGAAGAACTCATGAAGGAGATATCTGGCTAAGTACAGTGTAGATTCACACACTTAAAAGCCATTTGCACTGGTAGATGTTTGCGTGATCTAGAACTCCAAAGAGCAACTGATAACACTCATGTCGACTGACACAACTGTCAGTTAACTTGGACTTGTGGCTCCATATCTCTCTCCATCTGGCCCATCCAGTTCCTTCCCGTCAGACCTCTGCTGCACTTAGCCCTCTACGATCCAACCTAACTGCAATATTCACACAGGACTCATGTGAGTATACAGGGAGTATTACCGTGTCATAACTAAGCAATTTCAGGGGATCTCCACTGCCTCCACCCCGTCTCTACCACTTTGATAGGTAGGTGTCTCTTTACTTTTCCTGTTGCTGATTTAAGAGGGGGGGGGGGAACCCTCAGGGGGGGGCAGTGAGATGGCTTCATGGGAAACAGCACTTGATGATCAATAGCAAAAGCTTAGTTACCTAAGTTCAATCCTAGGACCCCTTTAAAGGTGGAAGTAGAGAGACCTGATCTGCAAAGTTGTCCTTTTCTGCATGTGTGCCGTGGCATGTATAAGCAAACACACCCCTTATGATAATGGTGGTGATGGTGTTGTTGAGTATACTGACAAAAGCAATTGAAAGGAGAAAGGGGTTATTCCAGCTCCAAATTCCAGGGCAGTCCATCATGACAGGGAGCTTGAGAGGCACCTGGTTACATGGCATCTACAGCCAGAAGCAGAGGGAGGTGAATACTTATCCCCAGCATCCTTTCTACCCTGCATTCCATGGGGAATGCCAGCCCATATAATGGTCCTACCCTCTGTGAGTGGGCCTTCCTCCCAGATGCTGATAACCCCTCACAAGTGTGCCTGTCTCCTAGGAGATTTTAGGTCCTTCCCAGCTGACAATCTATATTAACCACCCCACTAGGTATTTCTAGTTTTATTCTATTGCTATGATAAACCCCTCTGACCAAAAGCAACCAGGGAAGGAAAGGGTTTACTTCATCTTACACTTCCAGCTCATAATCTGTCATTGAAAGAAGCCTGGGCAGGAACTCAGGGCAGGAGGCTGCAGGCAGAAGCCATGGACCAATCATGCTTCAGCTCTCTTATGTGTAGGGATGGTTCCCCAAGATCAGCCAATGCAGACAATCCCTCACAGACACAGCCATAAGCCAATGTGATCTCAGCAACCCATCAACAGAGATTCTCCTTTCAAATGACTCTAGCTGGATCTAATGGTCACTAGGTAAACTTTGGCTTGTCATTGATGTCCCTTTTTCCCATCAAAATGTGGGTTAAACCCAGCCACTTCAGAACCTTCCATTCTAGGTAAGCCCATCTCTGAATGTGATCTTGTCACTCCCACCTCTGGCCTATGCTTTATCCTTATTCTTATCCATCCGCCTCTGAAAGACGGGTCCCACCCTCCTCTGTACGTCTACATCCTAGATAAGGAGCTGGCACCTGAACTAAGGACCTTATACTTGCTCGTTGTACATTTTACAGATGAACCATTTCCCCAGCCCACGGAATGCTCTTTAAGGAAATACAACTACAGGCTCTTTCCTGGGTCACAAAAATGAATCAGCTCTGCCCCTGGGTCTAGCCTGGTGTTTGGCATGCAGCCCTTTAGACATCTGTTGACTAAATAATAAATGTGTCATTATGTCCAAATAAATGTGCAGTAAGTTTCCGTTGAGTTGATGAGGCTCAGCCACTGCTAAGCTGTGTTCTGGAGCAAAGTAAAGACAATGCAAAGATGAAGGTTAGCTGAAGAGTTAACTCTTCATCAGTAAAAGGCTCGGATCTCTGCCAACGTACAGATCAGGGAAACAGATTCCCAAAGGAAATGGCAGCCTAGACTTCTTCTAAACACACACAGGAGCAAATCTTGCATGTGTCCTGTGGGAGGGCAGGGACATTTGTGGCTTTCACAAATGGCCAGTTGTTCTGTACAGACACTAAGTCTGTTGTTGGTTCTAGGACACAGCAGGAAAAAAGCAGGTGACATTCCCCTGCACCCAAGGAAGATGAGGGCACCATGCAACCCCCCAGCTCCACAGTGAAGTTTCCAGCACAGTGTCTCCTTGCACAAACTCCTTCAAGTGAGGGGTGGAGATGAACATACTGCTCATAACTGACCAGACAGGGGCAACGCTAAAAGTGCCCTGTCACTCCAGTGCGGCAGCCCCTCACTCCAGAAGGCACTGAGGACCCAGTACAGCGTGCTCACATTGGTCATTTTTCTCAACATTGCCAGCTGATCTCAGCCACTAACGTCACTTAAATATCAAATGTCTCAAATGACACAGTAACCCAAGATGCCAAAAACCAGATTCAGAGGTGGGAAGGGAGGGGTGGCGCTTGGGTGGCTTTTTCCCCCAAGGCGGTGGTAAGACTCCTTCCTCCTCCTCCTCCTCCTCCTCCTCCTCCTCCTCCTCGGAAGCAGAACCTGCTTGCTTGCTTCCGTCACCCCAGCCTTGGGCTCCTCCTTCCCCTCCAGCAGCATACTGAAAATAGATTTGCATTTAACATTTAAAGCTGTTTTGGATCCCACACTCTTTTAGCTCTGTTCTCTCTTGCAAACTCATCGCAGTCCCAGGATTCTCACAAGTGTATTTCACAAGCAAACAAACCAGTCACCATGTTTATCCCTAAGAGTCCAAAGAAAAGGTGATTTACATAATGCTATGGGAGATTAGATGACCAAGAACACACAATTCTTATCTGGACCAAAAGTTCTAGGAAAAAAAAAACTCTTCCATCTCATCTAGAAAGATAAATCGAGGTGGGGGGAGGGGATGGAAGCAAAAGTACTCCTCACTAGCCAAGGGGGCTTCTAAGTCCCCGAGGCCTCCTGACATGTACTGGAAGAATCTGGAGGGGCCATCTCCAGCAGGCTTACACAATAAAGGCCATGTGCCATCTTCCCATCACTCTTGGAAAACACTGGATTTTATAATTGAGAAGACCCTGAGAAGGCAAAGTTCCAAGAGGAATAATCATTCTTAAGAGACTCAGCACATCACCACACTGGCCCACAACCCCCTTCTCTCTGATCTACTGTCTCATTCATAAAACAACACACCAACTCTAAAGGACGCAAAGGTTAAAAAAATTCCTTCCATAAAGCTTTCTGAAAGGCTGGAAAAATAGTAGCAGTGACTAAGATAAACAGCCAAAGCCAGCAGTAAAGAACTGTAATGCAGCACAGACCAGGGCTTCCTGCACGGCAGCTTAATTAATGCTAACAGTGCTTTAGACAAAAAGCGATGGGCTTTGGGCTACAGCTGTCCCTAAGTGGCTTTCCTGAGCTTGATGAAGAAGTAAACCATTATTTAGTTTGGTTGGGTTTTTTTGTTTGGTTGGTTTTGTTTTAACATATACAAATTTATATCAAGCTTCCATGAACTGCATTACAAATAAACTTTAAAAAGAAAAAAACCTGCTTTTAAGATGAGCATGTATGTCCAACAGTATACAGAAGTCTACAGTAAATAGAATTAAAATAGTTAGCGGCTGGTGACACCTGTCCACAGCTCATTTATGAGGGGACCTTTCAAACCCTTAATTTGTTTGCATGTGACACAGCATATAACAAATGCCTCGAGTTTCACAAACCGCCTTCGAAGCAGGGAACAGTGAACTGCTAGTTCCATGGCACACAACTAAGAGTGGATATTTTAAATCATATTTGCAGACCTTGGACTCTAGGCTCAAAGTTCCCCAGAAGAGAAAGAAGAAAGCTGGTTCCTGGCCACAGACTCACAGCCTTACACTAGCTTTTACTTTCCTTGTCAATCAAACTGCCTCCAAAATCATGACCTTCGTACCAGCCTGGTCCTCTTGCTGGGAAAGTGTTCCTGGATCTTTAGGAAGTTGAGCTCCAGTCACCTTCCACCTCCCAGTGGGGTCTTCCCTGAGCACCGACTAAGTCATCTTCCCTGACAATATTCTCCATCCAATCCCTGTTGTCTCGTCCATCTGTTCCTTCTCACATCTCACTGTTTACTGCCCTCCTCCTATGAGACCCATTCTGGTCACTTCTGAGCTCAAAACTGTGCTATGCACTTGAGAGCCTCCAGGAAATCCCACTGAATGAATGGATGACTGGAGAAAGAACAGGAAGTGAGGGCAAGACAGATTATCAAACAATTGAAAACTGAGGGAACTGACCATCCTGATTAGGCAGGAGATGGCAACCTGCCCGTTGTGAAATATCATTGCTTTGGAATATATGATTGACAAGCAAAAGAAGGGGTAGGGAGAGGTGGGTGGAGGGTATCAGAGAAGGAGGATTTACTAAGAAGATAGACAGAAGAAGGGAAGGAGAAAGGTCAAGAAATCGTGAGCTAGGACATTCAACAGAAGCAGTGTGGGAGCTTAGGCATAGGGTCTAGTAATGTGAATTAGAGACAGGGGCAGGGATGGCCTGGAGGGGCAGAGGTAGCCTGGACACAGGGCATTTGTTCTCAGAAGGCACTCCCTGGTCATACTGTATGGAGAAAACCCAAGGCAGTGGACAACCAGCAAAAAAGGTGGACAGAGGTGATGCTGGTGGTCCAAGTGTGAAGAAGTAAGCAGCTTAGACATGAGGGAGACAAAAGTCACCAAGACATCCCTGCATCTCCTCTCTCCAAAGGCAACTTTCTACCCACCTCCCAGCAGCACCCCAGGGCAGATCCAGGCCCATTCCTACTCAGCCTGCTCCAGAACCCCAACAAGGATGGCAGGGTTCAAAAGGACATGAGGAGGGTCGAGTGTCACTTTTCACACTTGTCAATCTGAGGCTAATTCTGTTCCATAGAGCTGGTGATTATTACCTTTGGTGGGGTATATATTTGAACATTATATAACTCATTTTTATGTAACAGGTTCTGCACATAAAACAATGTTCCCTTTGCTATCTAAATGTATTCAGAGGAAATAGTTACTGGCATTAAAAACATCTTTCTCTTCACCAAGGCTGGGGTATGGCAGTGGCTTGACAGTGAGGCTGGGAGGAGTGAGGTAGGTTTGGGGGTCTTTGGGATAAGTATGACAAAGCTGAGAGACTTCTGAAGTCTCCTCCCTGGGCAGAGTTCCTCGGGGTCTGTGATGGGACCAGTGCCAGTGAGTTTCCTCAGGAAGCTCATCTTACGTGCGGGATCCTGGAGGAGACTGAATATTAGGGATTTGCATCAGAGCAAGACCTCAGGGAGGTGGGAGAAAGCAGGACACAGCACACACACATCTCAGGATGCAGGAGGGGGCTCACAAGCCCTTGTAACTGCCCCAGGGTAACTCACATCCAAGTGTGTGTTCCTCTTGTACCATAGCAAGGACACCAGCCCTGCCCAAAGGACAGTGCTTACCGTGATTTGCCAATGGAGACTGGTTTCCAATCTCTACAAGCCCAGAGGGCTCCTAACATGATGTCTGGAACATGACGTCTAACACCCTGACCCTCCCAGCAGGCTCTAGAGTCCACCAGATAAATAAATCCTGACCCATTCCTCAGCAATTGGGTAATCTTGGGCAGTATGCAAAACCCTCCTCATCTGTAGGATATGGACAGTGGTGCTGACCTCACAAGATAATGATCAAGAGTACATGAAATTAACAAGTCTAAGGGAAGCAAAATATCTACCGGCACACAGGAAGTGCCCCCATAATTATTTATTCCTCTCTTTCATTTGAAGCAAACCGCACTCAAAGATGCTCACTAATTTGTCCCGGTCACACAATCGAAGCAGTAGGGACAGGGATAAATACATATAAATGTTTTATTCAGTCTACATCCAAAACAATATTAGCCAGAATATTAAATTAAAGACCCATCTTTACTCAGGGTGGACACATAGGAGTTTACAGAATGTAAAAGGACAGCATGTACTCAAGTAAAAATCATTTGCCTTTTTATTCCTGCTCTCGCTCAGCACCGAGCATTCCCCTGAAGCAAGGACTAAGGACATGTCATCTCCCTGTTCCCAACTCATACTCTCCTTCCATGCGACCTCATCACTCAAGGCCAGGTACACCCATGACTCTACTAGTCTCCTCACCTTTTCCCCTAGGACCTCTCTGCAGTGTGAATCCCTCCCCATTCCAGTCTCCAACTGGGATGGGCACCAGACAAATATGTCCCAAAGGCCTCCTGTGCCTATTATTTGGGAGGAATCAAAATGAATGCTACCCAAAGAGCTCACTCAGTCTGGACAAATAGGCCAGGGTCCTGGAGACAGCCCAACATGATATAGAATACAGCAGAACCTACAGGGATTACAGAAGGGTCAAGGGCTGGGGACACTACTGCCAGGTGTCAAGACAAAGATTTCTCCTGAAGGTCCAAGTGCCGGAGTTTGAACAGAAAAGTAGGTGTGTGAGGACCCAAGGGTAGGGAGGACCAGGCTAGGGCTGCTGCTCGGGAAGGGCCACCCTTTGGCTTGGCTGGACAGTCCTGTGCACACAGCAAATGCAGGCCAGCATGTGGGCTGGAAATAGAGAATCCCCTCCCCCCAACACGGCGAGGAAAAGAGCAATGAGGAGTGCGCTGAGCCACTGCAAGTGTGGGCGGAGATCTTGACATGCACATCCAGTATCTTAACTCACTCAGTCCACCCTGCAACTCCAGGAGCCAGAGGTAGATCCCATCAGGAGGACACCAAGATATAGAGAAAAAGTAAGTTGGCCATTAGTGGTGAAGGATGCAAGCAAAAGCTGGGATGTGAAAGTACTGGGGCTCTAAATCTCCTAACAACACTGCCTAGTTAAACAGCTGGGAGAGAGGGACACAAAGAGCTTCAGGCGCCAGGATGGTGTGCTGATGCTGGGGCACAGAGCTTGAAGATAGGCGGCAAGCCTGTAACCCCCACAGCTAAAGCCATAGCTAAAGCAGGAGGGAATGGGGCATGACTAGAGATGGGACTCTGGGGCTGGAGATGGGGGGTGAGGATGCAGCGTGAGCAGAAGGTAGATGCTGACCTTCAGCAGGAACAGAAAGAGAATCGAGACAGCAACAGGACCTAAAGGTGAAAGGAAGAGGTGACTTCCGGAGAATAAAAGACAACCAAGATCAAGCTGCAAAGGGACTGAAACAACCTGGAATTCAAGACTTAAAACGTTCTTACTAGTCTTAAGAAATATACAGAAGGGAAGTAGGGAGAATGTTCGGCTCGCGGGGAGTCTGGCATCTAGCGGGGAGACATCCAGACTCAGGGGCACCTAGTATGGAAACGGCCCAGTGTGCAGGAGGCTCACAATAGATCTGTTTCTTCCTATTCCCAAATCCAGACAAAGATTCCACTGAGACTGGTGGGGTTTCCGAGGGCAAAGAGTACAAAGGATGTTCTGGTGACAGGAGCCTGGCAGAGGTGGGAGGGAGTGGCATCTGGCACTGAGGAGAGGCTTCCTGAGTGCTAGGCATTTGACATGCATCATGTCCTGTCATCCTCCAAGAGGCAGGCACTGTCGCTGCACCCAAGGAGCAGCAGGGAGGTCAAAGAAGTCGGGCACGTGTCCAAAGCCACAGGGCTCCAACCCAAATACCAGTTCCTTCCTCCACCAGAGCCCAGGGAGGGGCTCCTGCCTATTCGAGAGCTCAGTAGGAAAAGCAGTGTTTTCTCTCACCTGGGAAGAGGGGAAGGCACAGTGCGGAAACTGCACAGGGTGTTCTGAATGGAGAAAAGATGCTGAGGAGCCAAAATCATAGCAGGTGGATGGAGGGAGGAGAAAGGTTTAGGGTCAGTCTGAGTCCTGTGATGAAGTGACAAAAGACTGACAGAAAAGAGCGCTCTTGTGTCCCCGAGCTCCCCGTTAAACCTCAAAAGTCTAGAAAGGGTTTTTTTTTTTTTTTTTTGCCTTTTCTAATTTCCCTGCAAATGCCTATTTCAGGCATTTACCATCACACCAAAGTCACCATCTGAAATTGCCATGCTGTCAGGGACAGGAGCTCTTTAATCTTCACATTCTCCTAACACAGTGGGGCGATGATAGAATCATAGAAAGAAAACCTCAGAGATAGAAAACAGGCTGCCCACGGCAGTTAGGTAAAACCATTCATTCTCTATGCTCATATGCAGCGCTGTTAACGTGGCCAGGTCTTTCTGTGGCTCTTAGGCGTTCATGAATCCCAGTGAGCCTGGGGATGTGAAGGAATAAATCTGAAAACACAGCCACTTCCTTTTCCTGCCCCGTGGCATATAAACCTCTTCTGCAAATAGCAGAGATACGGGTGAATCGTCATCAATTATAAATCATTTGAAATGGATCACTTTAAACACCATCTGTTGATCTGCTTGGCTGTCCCATGAAGAAAAGACTTTTGCTCAATTGTTCTGACAGCTCTAGGAGGTATATCAGACCCTGATTCAAATTTATTCGACACTGAGAGGCATATAGAACCTAAGAGTTGTAGAAACTTTTGACATTCCTTAGATAAACTGTCTGACCTTCCATCAGATTTGATCATAACCCAGAAAGGTGTAGTAACTTGCTCCAAGTAGCAAAGCCACCGGAATTCCAGCCGGGGCTAGAACCTAGTTTCACGCCTCCTAACTCCCAGCTACCACTCTTCACACCTTATCCGAACCTCTCCCATTTTAAGCAGCAGAGATTAGAACAAAGTACAAATTTAACTGCTGTTTTAACATCATCATTATTCACTGGCAACATCTAAGAGAGAACCAAAGTGCTGCTACAGATCCAGCTTCCGCTAATACACCCAATTTCAAATCTGCCTATAAAATTTCTAACCTTTCTAAATATGTTCAACAACCCATTTTTAAAGATGTAGCGATAATATAAACCCAGGAACAAAGAATGATATTAAAGATTACATTTTGTATTTTAAATATATATATATTGGAACTTCACTGGTATGGGAATCAAATTTAACAGCAGTGATTCCCCCACCCCTATTTCTTGCAAGCACAGGGAGCCTAAGATTATTCAAAACTGCTCAAGAGCAGCAATGATTATTTTAAGCTCATGATTCAACTAGTACATTAATCAGAAAATCCACCAACCCAAATTGACAGATCCTGGTATCAATGGGAACTTAAGAATAAAAATAATAGTTGTTAAGTAAAAATAGATTGAAAGAGGGCACAGCAGCAAATAGGAAAAGGACAAATGACAAGCAAGAGCAGTAGGGGGGAAAACATTTAATGATCAGTTATCCTGGACAAAAACAAAACAAAACCAAAAACCCACAACGAAGATCTTGACAATACTGGTATTATCAAAAAGTAGTTGGTCGTGATTACAGTACCCGATATTTGGAAGTTGGGTGAGAAAACTTGATTAATGATTTCTTGCTTAAAAGTAACAACTTAAGCCAGGAGAGAAGACGGATCTAAAGGGGTCAAAGGGCCCAAACTAGGCTAAATATCAGGAATGGTCTAGAGAAGATGCACCCGGAACAGGTAAGGGGTGACCCTGTCAGCTTGGCCAGCGCAACTTGACAACAGACACACACCCGTGTCCAACGCAGTCCTTCTTTCCCCAGCGCGGAACAAAACCCGCTATGCGACCTCCAGGGATGGCTGCCATGTGCGCCCCGAGTCTGCATAAAATTCTACCTTTGACTTCTCCCAGCAAACCCGAACATCTCAAGTTGTCCACACTGGGGCAATTTCCAGTGGAAACCTTCGTCTTCCCCGATTATCTGTCAAACCCGCATCTGAGCGAAGCCTTGCTGCGCACGCCTCGGATCTCTCGGACGCCCACCAGGCGCTGGGCACAGTCCCCCACGCCATCGGGTACCTACTCTCAGACCCAACAGGGAAGACAGATTCTCCAGGACCACCCAGGTACGGGACAGCGCAGGCCCGACGGCTGTCCGTGGGCCTGGTTCAAGCCAGCCAGGGAATTCCCAGGGTCCGCGCCAGCCCCAAGACAGGACATAGGAACGTACCAGTACGGACGCCCCGACTGGACGGAGACGCCCTCCCCGCCCCCACCCGGCTCCCGAGGGGAAAGTGTAGAAGGGTTGACCAGGCAAGCGCCGCATAGCATCGTTCTGCCCGCGTCTCGGCCATCTCCTCAGGGATCCAGAAGCTCCCGGGGATGCATCCCAGAGCTCTTCCCAAGCTCGGGTCATTGCTGCCACCGGGTACTGCTGTCTCTTTAAGAGGCCGCCGGCCGCCCCCTCCGGAGCCAGGTGGTGATGCCCGCGCGGGGAAGGTGGGCGCGCCCGCTGACAGCTTCCCAGGGTCCCCCCAGTCCTCCCCCGCCCGCTGTGCAGCCCAAGTGGGGAAGATGGGGGTGCGCGGAAGCGGCGCCTTTAAGGGGCGCAGCCTCCCCGAGGCTGGGTGGGGGCTGGGAGCCGCACGGGCCCTTTAAGGCCGGCAGCGGGCACGTCGGGCAGGGCTCCCGGCGGCCCGGCTGCGCCGCGGGCGGGGGCGGGAGCGGTGCGCCCGCCCGGGAACTCGCGACCCCCGACGGGACGCCCCGAGACGGCCACTGCCCGCAGCCGTGCCTACACTCACCGTGGCTCGCCGCGAGCGCCCGCGCCCGCACCCGCACTCGGATCCCGCGGCGGCGGCGGCGGCAAGTCCGGCGCGGGTAAACAGGCACCTCCGTCCCTGACCTACTTTCTGCCTTCCCTAAATGTCGCACCACTAACCTACTTTCCGACCAATCCGCTCCCCGCCGGCCCAGGCCCGGCCCCCCGCCCACCAATCGCTGTGCCCAACCCCCCTTCCCCGCCCACCAATGGAGGAGCCGCGGAGCCCGGATACCTGCCTCTTCCCGCTAGCCAATCAGAGCGCGCGAACGGAGTTGTCTTGGCGGACAACCTAAACCAATTCGCGTTCGGCTCCGCGTTAGGCTAACCAATCGAGTGACCGATAGGAAAGCCGCTGACCAATGGCAAGACGGCAGGGCTGGTTTACCTGCTACTTTCCCTTCACCAATCATTTGGCCCACAGAAGCACACGCCCCGAGGAGTGAACCAATTGGCGCGCTCTATGTATTTCTTGCCCCAGCCCTCGTTTTTTCCCCTCAGGTCTCAAGCTCGCAGAGGCCACTGCTGCGCGGACTCTGCGAGCTCGCCGCTGTCCCCTGTTCCTCATTCGCTTCCCTGCCTAGTGCCTGCCTCCTAGCTCTCCCTCCTCCTCTGTCCTCTTCCTGGCTCGCAGAACGCCGAGAAAACGCCGCATCTCCTCGCCCATCCCTCTCCAGCTCCATCTAGGAAACCACATTTTAGCAACACAGTGACAGAACCTTCCTGAAACCCCTGGCTTGTCCAAGTCGGAACCACAGCGCTAATAGCTAACGTATTTAGAAGACTGTTCCTTCCGACGACTAACCAGATCTCGCGTTCTTTTTGTTTGTCTTGACCTCCAAGCGTCCGGTGGAGCTGTCATTCCTGTTCTAAAGAGAAGTCTCCCGGGTGTGGTGGCGTAGTCCATAATTCCAACCCTCAAGAAGCTGAGGCAGGGGGATAATCGCGAGTACTGACCTAGCTAGGACCACTGGGTGAGACCTGAGCAAGATTCTGTTACATGTTATGGACATGGTTCTAGCAAATCTACTTTGCAAAAGTATCAAAGGAGCAGGAAAGAAAAAAGTTGCAAAGTTGTTTGTTTGGGTGGTTAGTTACTCTATTGTAGCCCTAGCTGTCCCGGAACTCTTTCTGTAGATCATCAGGCTGGCTTCGAATCCAACTTACAGAGGTCTGCTTGCCTCTGCCTCCCGAGGCACCATCCCTGTGCTCAGAGATTTTTAAAAAGAAGAAAGAGACAGAGAGGGGAGAGAAGAAAAGGGAGGGAGAGTGAGAGAGGTTGTCTTATTTCTACCTTCAAACAACTGGCAAACCTTCTCAATGTCAAACTCCTGATAGCAAGGCCACTGCCTCCTTTTTGACCCACTTCCTCCCCTTTAGCACCTGCTGGAGGGGCCTGGGTGGAGTTTTGGGGATGGGGCTGACACCCAGAAAGCAAATGTGGGCTGGATCCATGAACAAATGGGCTCAAATCACTTGACTCAGTTATGTGACGTGGACCAGCTCATGTGATTATAGAATGAATTCTAGACAGGCAGGTTCCTGGGACACAAGACAGCATTTCAGTGCTTGTAAAGTCATGACCCATGTCCAGCCCTTTGCAAGGCACACAGCCTTTGTCGAAATGTGAATTGGCTTCAAGACCAAAGAACTTCATGGGTCACTTCCCATTTTCCCTGAGTTTCAAAGCAGATTTATTCTTTCTCTATCCTGTTTTGTGAAGGGACCTCTCTGTATAGATGGAACTTAAATACAACATTAGAAAATATATTACTTACAAGATGAAATGTTGGCTGGAGGCTGACCTAATTAAATGTACTAATAGCTAGCTAAGTACCAGTAACCTGAAGATGCTGTCTGATACATCCCACAATATCTCTCTACTGGGTTGTGTGCCAGGCATGTGCTAAAAAGCTTTCCCTCCTTTCTTCAGTTCCCTGTATCCTGACAAGCACCCCGTGCAGACAGCAGTTCTTACCCCATTCTGCAGGTCAAGTGCCAGTCTTGTTTTAAATGTGTTTTGCTTTGGTTTCCACTCTAGAGGCTTACATCAGGCCAGCTACCAAAAAAGTTGTACAAGGCTCCCAACTAGGCCCAGATTCAGGATTTTTATCCATGCCCTGAAAGACAAACTAGGAGATTTGCATTAATTTTCCAGGTGATAGAAAGCCAAGAGACACTACATAACAGCAGCCAAACTTGAAAGGGAACAGTGGGCTCCGCAGTGGGAGCAAGGGTGGGGTCCCATCTTGGAAAGCCTGCTGTTCTCAGACGGGGGTAGGGCAGAGGTGTCTGGACACATGCATAAAAGAGCAAGATGGGAACCCTACGTCACACACAACTCAGTCTGAATCCAGAGATTTGTGACTGCCCAGAGAGAGAGAATGTCCTCTCAGGACAACCACTGAACGTCTCAGAGAAAACAACGTGGGCATCGTGGACCGGCTGCCTTGATCAGGACCCACATGGAGTTCTGTCTGTGAGTAAGACTTGGCCATCAAAAATTATCACTGTGCACAAGGAGAGAGATCAGGATGTAATGAGACTAGAAACTATGTCACACGAGGAAAGATGAAAGGAAACAGAAGTTTTTGCCCCAGGGAGTACAAGGTAACTTTCTTCACATACTTGAAGAGCTGTCAAATAGAAGAGAAATTAGACTTATTCTTTGGGGCCTGGTAGGGATGGAAGGAAAGAGCATGTGGGTGGAAACTCGCTGGGATCAACAAAAAGAATTTTATAGTAACTATAGCTGCCTCTGTCTTTATGATACATTATCTTATCACAGACAGGGTTCACCCACGGAACAGCTGGCCAAGCGAGGGGCGTGCTTTGATTGTCTTCTTTTAAGAGTTAATATCTTGCTTTTTTTCTGCCATTAGTAGACAGAAAGATGGCTTCTTGTTGTGCAGACCTATTTTTTCATGGTCAGTTACATTCTCCATAGTGTTTCTCTCAGTTAAAAACTCAAACACATTTATCTTCTACTGGCACCTCCTTTGCCCTTTATTCTTTGCCTTCCAAAACACTGAATTTTCCAATTCTTTCAGTATAGCTAAAGAGTCAAAGTAAGTAGGTGCTGTTCTGGTTTGATTGGCGAAGTCAGGAAAGATGAGTAGATCTGCTCTACAAATGGCCTCTACTGCAGCGGCCTGAGCCACTCAAATTGCTGGGGAAGAGTTTCGTAAAAATACATAATACTGAGGTTCCATCTGGAAGAATCTAATCCAATATCTTGAGGATCTGAGATGCAACGACACTGGAAAACTGCTTGTTTAATGGAAGGTTGAATTCTGAAGTTACGTACCCAAACTCAAATCCCAGGTCTGCTGGGTTGCCTGCAGAAGACCATGTCAGGACCCAGAAGTCATATAAGCATGAAAGCGGAGAGTCTGGAGATGAGCGTGTTAAGTTTGTCTCAAGGAGACTGAATAGGATTGGGCTGCATCAATATTTACTGGGGTTGGAGAGTGAGTCCACAGTGCTATTCTAGAAGTCCTGTGTGTATCGCCTCCACTAAGTCTCACAGTCCCCCACAGCAGGCCCTCTATTCCCATCTTATGATGCAGACAGGTCCCCAAAACACAAGCTCTTTAGACAACCCATCTCAAAGTTCAAGTTCTGCTTTACTAAATTGCATCTTTACAATTACGTTGACAATGATCATCCAGAGAGAGAGAGAGAAAGAGAGAGAGAGAGAGAGAGAGAAGATCAAGGAGCCACCAATTTACAGCTGGTGTCATGAGTCAAACTCTCCTGCCAACTGTGGAAGAGCAAAGGAGAACACCTCGGATGAGGCCCCAGGAGCGGGATGTCTGCTCACATAGGAGAGATGCGCAGAAGGGAAGGCTCCAGGGAGGGGGTATGGTAGCTTGAGGGATCCTGCAGCGAAGCACAGCAAGTCCCCTAGAGACCTGAGCCACTCCTCTGTTCTCCTTGCCTCACCCTCCACCCTGCTGAGCAGAGCCTTCATGAATGCATCCCACCAGAGCCAGACCGAGCCTAGGCAGTCCTCCAATAGGGAGCCCAGGCTGAGCCGTGCTCCCAGAATGTCAAAGGAAGCGTAAGAAGAATGGGAACAGGAGAAGACAGTGATAAGAGAGAAAGAAGAAGCCAGAAGGCAAAGTGGCTGGGTGTGGGAAACTGCAGGGGAAAAAAAAATCTCAATAAACAGCTTAGCATGGTGAAGGAGAATGCTAGCCTGGAGAAAGGGCGTGTGGTTGGATCTAAAAGGCACCAAGCTTACCTTCGGAAAGGTGGTTTTACTTAAACTGGAGATCAGATTCAGGGAGGAGGACAGACAGTACTGCGCTAGGAAGAGCAGGCAGATGACATGGTGTGAAGACATTTATTATTTAGGATTATAGAACATAAATAGTTACCTTTTCTCTGATGACCAGGTTGAAAGTGTGGTATGAGTGTGTATGTCAGAAACAGAGAGAGAGGGAGGGAGGGAGAGAGAGAATGGATTACATCTTAAAATTGAAATTGACATCTGGATATACAAAAAATAAGTTTGGGGTTTTATTTGGTTTGGTTTGGGTTTTGGTTTAGTTGTTTATTGGTTTAAAGATAGGTTTTACTTGTAGCCCTGGCTGGTCTGGAATTCACTACATAGTGAATGAGACTGGCCTTGACCTCACAGAAGCCTGGCTCTGCCTCCCAGGTGTTTGGATTTAAAGGTAGATGCCCCCATGCCCAGCCTTTAACATGAGGTTTTAAACGCAGGCACTCACAGGTTAACAGGTCTTGGCAGCTCTCTGGGAGGCTTCCCGGGAGGCCTTCCCTGGCTGCTTTTTGAATGGAATGACCCAGCAGCAGTTCAGAGCCGGAGAGCAGAAATACCTCATTTGGAAGGTGTCCCACACTGTGTCATGGGGCTGAAGATCAGATCTTTCTTGCCGACAGGGGCCAAGATTCTCAGCTCTCAGTGCTGCAATGTAAGAAGGGGCTCTGCCCTGTGCCTGGAAGACTGTGAAGTACCCTCCACCACCTCACATCACAGAAGCTCCACACAACAGACACTGTCTAGAACAAGAGCCAACTTTCTCCTGCTTTGCTAGAATGCACAGCCCTGAACTGCTCTTTCTACAACAGGAAAGAAAAAAAGACTACCAGCACGGCAAAGCAAGGTGTTTAGCTACATAAGAACTGCTTGCCGTAACTGAAGAACATAAAATTATGTTTTTGAAAAAAAAAATAGGTTGGGAGTATCTTACCTGGCACACTCTCAAAACAAAATATATAGGAGTGGTAATTAGCCAGGTATGATGGTACAGGCCTGTAACCCAAGTTATTTATGAGTCTGGTGCACTTATGTGGAAAAATATTCATTGCCAAGTTTCTTTTGTAATTATGTATTTTGACCTAATTTTATTATGCTAACATTTTACTTGTACCCTGATCTTTAAAAATTAATATTTTTTAGATAGTCTTCCTGTGTAACTCAGGCTAGACTCAAACTTGCAGAACCTTTCTGCCTGAGTCTCTGGTATGTTGGGACTATAGGTATAGACTATTGTGATGGTTTGTATATGATTGGTTCAGGGAGAAACCCTATTAGGAAGTGTGTCACTGTGGGTGTGGCTTTAAGACCCTCGCCCTAGTAGCCTGGAAGTCAGTCTTCTACTAGCAGCCTTCAGATGAAGATGTAGAACTCTCAGCTCCTCTTGCACCATATCTGCCTGGATGCTGCCATGTTCCTGCCTTGATGACAGTGGACTGAACCTCTGAGCCTATAAGTCAACCCCAATTAAATGTTGTCCTTTATAAGACTTGCCTTGGTCATGGTGTCTGTTCACTAAAACCCTAACTAAGACAACTATCAAGCCTGGTTTTATATAATAAAACCTTATAATAAACTTTTATAATGAAAACTCAGTTTTAAATCTTAATTTTTTGTGACCATTCCCCATGACTTTAAGCCCCCTTCTGCAACATGGTGTCTAGTGTCTGCCACAAAGTTTACTATACAGGGAAATTGCAAGCATGAAAATATTTAGGTGTTTCCATTTTGTCTTTATTATAAACTGTTCATTAAGCCACCGTGTGTGTGCATCCCTGTATTTGGTACATGTACCACAGCATATTCCTGCAGGTCAGAGGACACCTTCATGCAGTTGATTCTTTTCCTTCTACCTTTGTGTGGGTTCTGGGAATTGAACTCGGTTTGTCCAGCTTTTGTGTCAGCACCTTTACCCACTGAGCCGCATCAGCAGCCCATACAGCCCATGTAAACATGTAAGCCCATGTAAACAGGTTTTTTTTTTTAATGTATGTGTATGTATGTGTCTTTGTGTGCCTACAGAGGCCAGGAAAACATACTGAATCTCTTGAGGCTAGAGTAACAGTCAGTTGTGAGCTACCTGAAGTAGGTGCTTGGAACTGAACTCAGGTACACAGGAAGAAACAGTAAATGCTCTTAAGCTCCGAAGCATCTCTCCAGCCCCCATATAAGCAGCTATAAAAAGAACAGTGTTTGGAATGTTTGAACCTCTGGGTTTGCTCTCTATGGTTTGGCTGCTAGAACTGGCCCCAGCTTTTCTCTCCCACATCCTTACCAGCCTCGGGGTCAGAGAATTAATTTGCAAACATGGAAATGAAACCTCTCTTTCTCCCCTCTCCCCTCTCCCCTCTCCTCTGTCCCCTCTCCCTTCCCCTCCCCCTCCTTGTCATATTATAAAAGCAAAAAAAATTATATGCATTTTCAATGAATATAAAATTAATATTGACAAGGTTTGGTAAGTGATCCTTGGGGAATTTGTGACCCCCAAGTCTGTGTGTTAAAGAATACCCCTGCTAGCAGAAAGACATGCAATGAAACTGAGTGTAGGCACAGATCCCCAGCTGGAGAGTGTGAGCGGAATCACCCTGATGTGCTCAGATCACTGCTGTTATTAACCCCTGCCTGGGCCTTTCAAGTTACTTGAATATTGCTGAGTCATGTATTTATACAACTGTCGGAGGTGCAAAAACAAAACAAAACAAAAAAAACAAAACCATCACCAGATAACGAGTTCTTGACCTTGGAAGACAGACTAGTTGGTAAAGTCTAATTAGCAAAAGCCATGTTGCTTACCAAACCCCTTACAACCTTGTAAGGAAAATGCAAGGAGAAACCCCTTAAAAACTATGCCCCCCCCCCATGTGCCTTTGTGGGCTCACGCCTGCTTTCATGCCAAGAAGTCACTCGCTCAGTGAAGCCCTGACCTTGTCTTGTAAAAGTCCATCCCTTAGCGTCTTGCACTTCCTCTTTCCAAACACCAGCAGCTGCTTTTGTCAGCTCTTGTCTTCGTATTCTGGGAAGCCAGTACTGTCCACACGAGAATGGGTCAATCTGTATCTCCCATAGCAACCAACATATAGCACATGCACAAAAGTCAATATTGTTTGAATGTACTGATTAGAAGGTACAGGAGCAGGCTGCATTACGTTGTACGGATACATACAGAACTTAAGCAAGCAACCTATTCCCCCTCAGCAGAGGAGATTTCTGGGATTTCCCATTCTAAAATGGCTGTCCTGTCATTTCAATTTGCCTTGCTATCCTCTCTCTTTGGAGAATAGAAATCTCTGTGTCAACTGGATAAAACATTGTGCCATTCTTTAAAATCTTAACCATGGGATTGGCAAGATGGCCTGCAGATCCAGTGTCTTCTTCTGGCCTCTGAGGGCATTCACCCACACCCACACCCACACCCACACACACCCACAGCCCCCCACTCCCCTACACATAAATAAATAAATAAATAAATAAATAAATAAATAAATAAATGGAAAAAATATATACCCTGGGGTAGTAGTGCATGCCTTTAATCCCAGTACTTGGAAGGCAGAGACAGGTGGATTTCTGAGTTTGAGGCCAGCCTGGTCTACAGAGTGAGTTCCAGGACAGCCAGGGCTGCATAGCAAAAAAAAAAAAAAAAAAAAAAAAAAAAAAGATGATGATGATAATGATATGCATAAATAAATAGAATAAATGTTATGAGAAAGTAAGGTTCCTGTCATAGACAGACTTACAACCTTGTAAGGAAAATGCAAGGAGAAATCTGTAAGAATCTCTGAGGATATCTCAGAATGGCATTTTATGGAAAAGGTTATGGGATAAGCCTTCTGCACAGTTGTTTATAATAATAAAAATAATCATAAAAGGAAACAAAGAGAGCCAAGTGTCCCAGGGCGCCCCTTGTGTTTTCTGGCACCACTTCGTGTTATTCTGGTTTTTCTCTCTTTAGAGTCACCAGTTATCCACCCTCGGGCTGGCCAGCTCTGAGATGACTTGCCCTGCTGTGGCTGCGTTCCCTGGAAAATTCCAAGAAGAGCTGCTCTAAGCCTCTGAGTCCCTTTTCTCTCAGTGGACTGTGTGAAAAACACGAATAACTGCTTTAGGAATTTCTAAATCCAAGATAAGTTCGTGGTAACCCACAGTCTGCGGAGCTCTGCACTGTTGCCGTGTTCGGCAGCCATTCCTTAGCTTGAAGACCCTGCTGCCTGGGAGCATCCCGAGCTAAGCGCGCTCTATGCTCTACACCAGCAGACCACACTCTCTCCTCACCAGGGCCCCAGTCTGGATCAAGAAGACTGCACCATCCCTTGAAGCCAGCGTCTCGATGCCTTCACGCTTCTTGAGGCTGAGCATAGACTAGCTCTCCTCCTGCAGTCCTACCTCGTGCCCATGTCTGCTCCTATCCCCTGACATAGAGGACCATGTTGTCACTGCGGAAGACTGGCCTTGCCTTCTGTTCAGCATAGTATTTAAGCACTGTCTTTAAGTAAGAAGATGAAATTTAAAAGAGTTGCAACCTCTGCATTAAAGGAAAATTTCTTTCCCCTGCCCTGCTTAAACCCAGGAATAAAACCATAGTTGATGGACCACCATTTGATTCTACCAGGGGGAAAGAAGGCATTACGACCCTCACTGTGCTGAGTACTTCAGACTGGGTTTTAAGCTTCCAACTTCATTTGCAAGGGCATCAAATATTTTCATATTCCACAAATGGGGCTATTGAGCAATGCTCTGTGAACGAAGGATAATATAACTATTTTTAGTATGGTAATTGTAATTAAAAAGCAGTGGAAGAATAATCCTGCCCCAGCATGTCTGAGATCTCCCTTTCATTTCCTCAAAACAATGCTTTCTATGTCTGGCTGCAGAGACTTGTAGCTTGTTTTCCTTCTAGTGAAAAATGGGCAACACTTGACATTCTTCCTAAGCCAAGAGGAGAGTGTGTGTGAAGCTGTGGTTTGGGCCAGACTAGAGATCCTCTCATTTCCCGCATGTTCTCATGTACTCCACGGAAATTTCTTTTCGCTAGCTAGTGTTGAACGCCTATGGCTGAATGGGTGGGTACACCAGGTCTGCTCTCTGTCTTTATCTATCTTTGTGGTTAGCTAGCTCCGTTTTAAGTTGAGGACAATTGGGTATCACTGTTTAAGAGGGGCTGGGGAAACAGCTCAGCAGTTAAGAGCACTTGCAGCTCAGGGAGAGGGCATGAGCTCAGTTCCCAGCACATACATCAGGCAACTCACAACTGCTTGTAATCTCAGCCCCCTCGGGCCTGACGACCTGTTCTCGGCTCCAGTGGTATCTGCACACGCATACATAAAATCACACACATACACGCGTGATTTTAAAATGAAGTTGTTTTTAAAGTGCTACTAATTCCAATTCATAAAAACATTTTATCTCTACTAATTTAATTCCTGCCAACAACTCCTATGAATATTACTCCTACTTACTTTCCTCCTACAAGCAAAAAGCGGCAACTTAAAAGAATGTTCTTTCCTTATCGGAACATGTTTTTAAGCTTCTAAAACGTCATCTTACTGATGGTTGTTTACAGTGTGTTGCATTTGAAACTTATAGATAATCACAATGAGAAAATAGGATCTAAAGTTGGGTTGGAAGAACCCACGGGAAGCTGAGTGGGAGTGTCATGTGTTTGAGGCCAGCCTAGGAGACACAGCCAGACCATGCCTCAAAACTCAAAAGAAAAAGAGAGAAAGAGAAAGACAGAGAGACAGGCACAGACATTGGAGATAGAGGCAGGAGGTCAGGAGTTCAAGGCCCACCACATAGTGAGTTTGGGGCCAATCTGGAATACCTGAGACCCTGTCTTAGAGAAAAGGGGGGAGAAGAAAAGAAAGAGGGCCTGGGGAGATTGGCCCAATGGGGTAGGGGTGCTTGCTCTGCAAGAATGAAGACTTGAGTTCAAATCGCAAATGCTCACATAAAAAGCATGGCACACTGTCCCTGACTACAAGCCAAGCATTGCTGGGCAGAACTAGGCAGATCCCAAAGCTTGCTGGCTGGGCACTGTAGCCAAAAGGGTAAGCTCCTGGTTCACTGAGACCCTTTCCCAAGGTAGTAAGACTTAGTGATGGGAGGGAACACTCAACATCTGGCCTCTGCACCTGTATGTGTGGACACATACACTACACATACACACACTCACACACTCACACACACACACACACACTCACACACTCACACACACTCACACACACATACACACACATACACACACACATATACACACACTCACACACACATACACACACACATACACACACACATACACACACATACACACACACACACACATACACACACTCACACTCACACACATACATACACACACACATACACACACATACACACACATTCACACACACATACACACACATACACACACACACACACACACACACACCATAAAATAGAATAGGGGCTGGAGAGATGACTCAGCTGTTAAGAAAACATAGTCTTCTAGAGGACCCAAGGTCAATTATGAGCATCCACAACAGGTTTCTCTCAATTACTATAACTCTGGTTCCTGGGGCTCTGTCTGACACCTCTAATTTCCACAGGCACCCACACATAAGTGGGGTGCCCCTTCCCCCCATATACACAAACACAAACGTGATTAAACATAAATCTTATAAAAAAAATAAAATAGAAAAAGAAAAGGAATCTGGTTTGAAACTGAAGTCATGGTCTTTTGAAAATGTAGGCAAACATTCCATTGCATTTCTTCTGACGTAAGGAGGAAAAGGGGTTGCCAGGATTGGCTGAGCTTAAAAATGCATTTTCTCTTAACAAATAAAAACAAAAGCAAGTCATAGATTGCACCACAGTTCTTTTTCTTGCTTACTTTCTAACCCTGCTTCTAACTGCGACACAGAAGCTTTGACTCCCATCTATGGGTTAGTCTTTGGTGCAGGCTTGAATGCTCGGTGAGGAGCCTGCGCCTGCGCAGAAGAGCTCATCTTGAGAAGGGATCTGAAGATTAGGCTTCCCGGAAGGCCAGGGGGCAGCACATCACTCACATTTTTCTCTAAAGATGAGGACCCAGAGGGCCTTCTGTTGTTGTTGTTGTTGTTGTTGTTGTTGTTGCTGTTGTTGCTGCTGCTGCTGCTGCTGCTGTTATATTAATTATTATTTCTGCTTCAGCACATTTGAAGCTAAAGTGTGGTTTTTCATGCTCAGCATTAATGACAACTTTGCTGTGCTTTGAAATTTGCTGTCATCCTGTTTCCTGTGTGTTCCTGTTTTTGAGACTAATTCAGCAAGGACAAGTCATGCCTGCTCTGTCCTGCCCGGGTCATTAGAACTCAATTTATTAATAGTCCTTCCCCCCTCGCACAAGGGTGTTGCCTGCTTTAAAATATTTGTCCTTTAAAACAGCTTCAATTTTAAAATAGAAACATTGTGTGTGATCTTTGAAAGAAAGCACTTGGAATTTTCAAAGGGAGGAATAAAAGAGAGATGGAGCACTTGAGACCCCACCCCAACGGCACCACCCACAGAATGCCGAGGTCGGAGACAGCTGTCTCTGTAAGAACACCTGGCGGTACAGGCCTGTAATGTCAGCCCCCGAGAGACGGAAGGAGGGCTGCAAGTGGCTAAACCTTGTCTCAAGCGAACAAACAAGTAGCAACGACAACAAAAACAAAACAATGAAAACAATTTCTTAAAAAGCGTGCCTGCTATTCTGCACTAAGATCATTTTAAATCTGCTAAAGAATGGCAACCTGGATGGAAACAATTTTTAAATAAATATATTCATCAGTGAGGTTGACGCTATTATTTTTCAGCACGATTCTCAAAAAATAAAATAAAAGTGTGTCTGTCATTGCGGTCTCATGTTATGGACCCTGAAACCCTTATCCTTCGGTACCCATTTTCCTGAAGAGAATATTTTAAAAGCCAGCCGAGAACTGCTAAACGCCAATCAGGTGGCTTTTCCTTAGTGCTCATTCTCCTTGACTTGGGAGCAGCCGTGAGCTTAATGTCAGTGATATAACCATCAAAATTAATTTGACGTGTATTAAGTGATCAGCAAATAAGATTTGCTGCTTAGTCATAGACCATAAATATTAAACAAGCATTGTAAATGGCTTTAATTGACGGTGTTTAATTTACCCAGCCCAATCAATTTCCATTTCCCAATTCTTCGTTTTCCTTTACTCTAGCACATATCTGACTTCATTTCATTTAACATGTTTTCTAGTGGTGGGTATAATGTTAAATGTTTTATATTTATAATTTCACTTAATCCTCACATAGGTGCAGAGATTGTTCTTGAGCTGGAGGAATAACTCTGTGGTAGAGTGTTTGCATAGCCATATATGAATTTGGTCCTCAGCTCTGTAAAGGAAATCAATTGTTACCTTTCATCTATTGTGATAGAAAAACTATTCACTCCAACTCCAGGGATCCAACGCCCTCATCTGGTCGTTGTTGGTACTGCACACACCTGGTCAACATACTTGCAGGCAAACAATGATAACTATTTTAAAAGTTACATTGTATGTCTGAGTATTTACTTCACCTAATGCAGAAGAATTAGAGGAGTTATTTATCCAAGATTACATGGCTAATATAGAGCAGAGAGACTAACTCTTCTTTGTCAGACAAGAAAGCACTTGGTGGCAACCATACACAACATCAATTTTAATAGTTCTTTCCTACGCCACATATTTTAATATTCACTAAGCACACTCACTTGTCCAATCAGTTATTCTGCCAGTCAATAAACATTTAAGTCTTAAGTGAGATAGAGTTCAGATTTACTGATGAAAGAAATCATGGCCCAGTAGGGAATATGGGTCAATACACACATTAATAGTCCAGAGAGATAGCTATCATAATAAAGAAATGCATGAAGCTCTATGGGAGAAAGTATAGGTGAACTCTGTCTGCAGAAGGGAAAGAAGAAGAACCTTGATTGGAATCAAGATTTGAAGGAAAGGAGAGAAGAGCTGAACTGGGATCCTGGGTCCCAGAACGTGAGGGAGGTCTGGTCTGGTCCCCCACATGTTCGCATGATGAAATTCTTAGTATCTGGCTGTTGGCACTGTTTAGGGAGGTTGTGGAACCTTGGGAAGTGGGAGGGGCCTAGCTAGAGGAACTGGGTTGCTAGGCAACAAGTCTGGTTTTAGAGGCCCACATCCATTTCCAGTTCCCTCCCTGTCTGATCCTATAGTGTGTGAGCAAGCTCCGTCTGCCAAACTGTAAGCCAATCGCACCACAAGGCCTTCCTTACCATGACGGACTGCACTCCACAGAACCATGAGCCAAAATAAGCCCTTTCTCTTTTAATTGCTTCTTTGGAAAGATAACTATCACATCACTAAGCCTCCAGACCCCACTACCCTTCCAACATCTGCAATCAATGAACTACAATAACCTCTCCCCATTCAAAGGAGGCAACACATCTTAGGGCGAAGAGGTTCAGCTTCTCCTCATTCACTGCTCTAGTCATACCCTACCTCAAACGTAAGCACTGGGGATGTGGAGGCAGGAGGATTAACAGTTTCAGGCTAGCCTGAAGACAGAAACCCTGCCTTGAATTCTTTTTTAGTTGCTGTGATAAGACCATACTACAAAAGCAATTTAAGTGTGAAAGGGCTTATTTTAGCACAAGGCCAGGTACCGTCCGTCATGGTGGGGAAGTTGAGGAAGGTCGCAGGAGCTGAAGCAGCTGGTCACATGCTACCCACAAACAGGAAACAGGGGCGGGGGGGGGGGGGATGCTTGCTTGCTTGCTTGCACTCAGCTCAGTTTCTCTGCTTTGTATGGTGAGGGATTTCCTGCCCAGGGCATAGGCCCACCCACAGTTAGAGTGGGTCTTTCCACATCAATTAATGGACTTAAGATAATCTCTCAAAACATTCTCACAGACTAGTTTTAATCTAGATAATCCTTCCTAGGAGGTTCGCAGTCTGTCAAGTTGGCAGCACTATCACAGAGACACTTCCTCAAAAGGCAAACAAAACCAAACAAACAGCAACAGAATAAACAAAAACAGCAAAACTCTCCCCCCCCCCCCTCTTCTAGTATCAAGTTCTGTTGATTCTCCTAAGAATCAGCCTCGAACCAGAAAGTAACCCTCCTGGGAACTTAGAACCTAGATCCCGCCTCACATCTGCGGAGTCAGAAACTATGAGTGTACCGAACTGCATATTTCAAATGTGTGCTGGAAAGGACACATTCCAGCCTGCACAGGAAAGGAGGAACAGACTGGGAGAGTCCTCATACCACATCAGGGGCTGGAAGGGTATTGGGGCTTTTCAGGGTCAGGGCAGGACCCAGGTGTCTACAGGCCCTCCCTAATTTAAGAAATGTATTCAGTACTCAGACTGTTCCAAACTGTTATTTTATATGAGTGAAATAATCTTTGTTAAGCAGATTGTGTGTTTTGAGACAGGATCTTGCTATGTAGCCTTGGTTGGCCTGGAACTTACTGTGTAGACCAGGCTGGCCTAGATCTCACAGAGATCCGTCTTTATCTCTCCTCCTGACGCTGGAACGTTAAAGCATGTGCTAGCAAGCCTGGCCAAATGGATTTTTAAACCATTTATTTATTTTTATTCTATATGTATGAGTGTGCGTGTTCAGATCCTACATGTGTGCAGGGCCTGCAGAGGTCAGAAGACATCAGATCACTTGGATTGGAATTACGGATGCATGTGACGTGTCATGTGGGTGCTGAAAGTCAAACCCAGTGAGAGAAATGGATTAAGAGCGACACCGCCTTAACCAGTGAGCCCTCTCTTGACCCCTCACTAAACAAACTCTAAGAGTTGAGATAATATATTTTTATGGAAATAGTGAGGGAATAAATTACAAATGCATTTCACGTGTATTTAGTAAGTGCTACACACCAATGTCCTTAGAAGGGCAAATGTCCCTCCTCTGGTTTCCAGTTAAGAATAGGAGGGAATGCCGGGTGGTGGTGGCGCACACCTTTAATCCCAGCACTTGGGAGGCAGAGGCAGGTGGATTTCTGAGTTTGTGGCCAGCCTGATCTACAGAGTGAGTTCCAGGACAGCCACGGCTACACAGAGAAATCCTGTCTCCAAAAACAAAAACAAACAAACAAACAAAAAAACCCCAAAAGGACAGGAGGGAACAAGAGCGAGCGGCTGGGGCAGGCAAGAACCAACGCGCCTCAAACACTGCATGCCACAGTCTTTGCAGAGATGTCCCAGAATCCTCATGGTGACCTGGGAGGCAATGATGTCATGCTAGGCTGAGAGAGGAACTAGTCCCAGAGGCATGTGGCAGGCAGGCATCCTGCACTCAGGGCCCTGTGCCTCCAAAGCCTTTCCTGGTTTTCCTCTGCTCAGTGCCTCCCTGGAACACCAGCGGCAGCTAGCAAGGGTCGGTGCGAGCAGAAACCTGAAGAGAGAGAAGCTTCATTTACTTCACAGCTTTGCCTTAGTTCTCACTGTCACTTCTACACATTTCTTCATTAATGTTAATTGGCGGGACGCTGTGCTAAGTGGCCTCTGTCACCTACCTGCTGGCAGTGCTGTGAGGCATGGAATGCCACAGAGTGACCCAACACCATCATGTGGCATACGCATTTCATCCTAGGACGAGTCCACCCTTCCTGTCTCCTTTTCCTCTGTCCCCTCTTGCTTCCTTTTCCTTGCCTCCATCCCCCCTTCCTCCCTGCCATGGGTTATTTATTGAGTACTTAGCATATGCTGCTGGCTCTTGCCTTCCTAGAAACTTCAGTCTAGTGGGGGGCGGGCAGATACACCGGTGAGCAAGTAGATACACTAGTTAGCACATCTGTCTAATGCCATGAAGCACAATCGAACCCAGCTGTGCTAGTTTTCTCCTGATATAACCAAATACTTAAGAAAGCAGCTTAAGGGGAGAAGGAGTTCTTTTGCCTCCTGGTTTGAGACACAGCCCAATGTGGAAAGGAAGGCATAGCAGGATTGCTATGAGGCCACCAGAGCCTACTGCTGGGACACTTTGCTCTTCCCAACTCAGTGGCACATGAAGCAGAGATGGGGTAGGAAGCAGAGGTGGACTATAAGCCTCGGGGACTTCCTTAGCCGTGGTTCACTTCCGCCAGCTGGACCCCCATCTTCCAAAGCAACACTGTCAGCTGGGGACCCAGGGTTCAAGTTCCTAAGGCTTTAGGGCAGTGGTTTGCAACCTATGGGTCATGACCCCTTTGTGTGTGTGTGGGGGGGGGGGGAGGCATATTGAACGACCCTTTTGCAGGAGTCACCTAAGAGCATTGGAAAGTATAGATATTTATATAACAATTCATAACATTAGCAAAATTAGTTATGAAGTAGTAATGAAAATAATTTTATGGTTGAGGGTCACTATAATATGAGGAGCTGTATTAAAGGGTCACAGCATTGAGAAAGTTGAGAATCACATTTTAGGGGATATTTTACATCCAATCAGAACAGGGGCCTTGCAGACAACATCAGAGGGACTTCCAGGAACGCTTCTATGAGGAGGCAACCTTAGGTAGAGACCTGTGATAATCGGATGTATCAGTGGTCAGGAGAGAAGACGGGTGGACAGGGCTTACACAGTTGGTGGGAAAGGGGCGGGACCAGGAGAAAACCAGGCAGGGTAGGTGGTAAGGGACCCAAAGGGCATGGGAGGAGTCTGACTTTACCCAGAGTGTTCTGGAGACCTTCAGAAAGACTCAGTGAGGTACATCCATTTATTCTGCTCTTATAGAAAGTATGGAGAACCCAGAGATCTCAGTGCTTTCTGGAGAACAGATTGGAGAGACACTTGAGAACCAAGTAAATTCACAATCGTCTGCTAGTAACTTCCTGATGGAGTGCCGTCCTCATCAGGACCAGTATTCTTCCTTTTAGTCAAAAGAATGAAGGTTCCAGCCTAGATCACTCCACAGCACACTTCAGAGGAATCTCAGGCGTCGCTAAAGAGCGGTGAGTGTCACCACCAGAGACAGCTGTGAGGGAGGGAAGCTTGCGAGTGCTTAGACAAATCGCGCAGCCCTCTAATCGTCAACCCTACCTCAGAGGGAAGGAAAGAGAAGGTGAACGGATTTGTCCAAAGTCGTGCAGCCTCCAGGAAGCAATCAGTAAATAAGAGGCACGCAAAGATTCCCAATAACACCAATAGTAATGAGTGTGTCTTTCCCTCTGACTGTGCCCATTGGGGGAAATTAAAACTGTATAAAATTATGTCAGATATATGATGAACATTGCTCATTATTTGACCTCTGGAGTTCACTGTAGTTTGTCTTTATAGTTTCTCGGTCCATGAAGCAGCTGGTCCTCTCTGAAGTTCACTCAGAATCAGGGCAGATAGGGCCACTTTCTTCTATCACTCTCCAGGAAGTCGGTGCTGGCTACAAAGGGAGCCACACCCTTTGGGGGTGGACACATCATCAATGCTCAGTAAGCAGGGGGCAAAACCCCACCCCTGCCAACAATAGTAAATCCAGTAGGCCAACGCCCCCCCCCCTCCAACAACTCAGCAAAGGAGACAAATCTGCCCCTCGGGTGTCATGGCTCACAGTGTCATCAGATGGACTCAGAGGCACAGCCCATCCCGGCAAAATGATATGCAGGTGTCCTTTTATAATTCCAAATAAAAACAGAGGAGGCACTACTGTTTATCAAAACCCTATAGCACAAAAGGTGGCTTTCCAGGCCAGCTAGGCCACCCTCACTGTCCAAACTCATTAGCCTTCTGGGTGAACTAGCTTGTCTTTTTTTAGGACCGGAAATCAAATGGGAAGGCTCCCCTCCTGTTCCAGGCGTGCCGGAGGAATTACTCATGCCCCTTAACCTATGACTCACACAGGAGTCTAGGAGAGTGTTTCCAAAACAGGCCGACAATTAGATAAACAAAGCAGCTGATAAGTGACAGATATTCGCCCTATCTGGGTGGGTGGAGAGGGTTAACTGACCTAGGTGGGGTGGGCTTTCCCAGAGCAGCGGCTGGGCAGCCAACAGCAGCGGGCATGAGAACTTGGGACAGTCCCTGGAAATGGAGACCCATGCTTGTTTTCAGAGTTGTGAGGGGTTCAAATTCACCGACTTCGTGAGTGGAATTATGGCATCTTTCTCTCCAGAAGTCTCAAGAGACTGGCCTGTCATCTTACCGTGCCGTCTGGCTTTCAACAGGTTCTGGCTGTCCCTGAATTTTGACATCTTGAAACACAGTACATTAACCATTTGGGGACTCTGGGCCTGTTCCTGGGGTCTGTGTTTGCCACTGTTGATCTGTGGCTAGAAAAAAAAGCTTCTGAATGACAGAGGCTTTCTCAAGCTGAAATATTAAGTCTGTGAGAAAGCACAGCTTAGGAAATAGCTCAGTTGGGAGTGGATGGTCTCCGGGGCAGGTGAGAGGTCAGCTTTTTTGTGGCTTCTCTGGGAAGCACTCTGAAGCCAAGTCTCAGCTCTGTCTTAGCTGAAGGCTTCTCCTCAGCAGGGCTTGGGGACACACAAGGGGCAACATCAGGGCATGGCCTCACTACCCAGATTCTTATCCATGGAGAAATAGCAGGTCCACTGGACAGTGGGGGGTGAACAGTGATGGACGGCTCTACTTTCTCTGCTGCATTGATCCAAGAGCACTGGTGTTAAACTCACTGGTATAAGGGGCCAGGTTGGGGGTTGGGGGGAAGATCTGGATGGAGATCTACAGAGGGTTCCAAATAAGAATTTTGACTAGTTTCTGCTGTTTCACCCAGCAGCAGAAGGATCCTCTGAAACTCAGATATGCTCACCTCTCTCCTCTCAGAGTCCTTTAAAGGTACCTACCCTCCCGTGAGAAACACCAGAGTTACTTCTAGGCCAGGCTGTCCTACAGTCACTGATAGACCCTCAACCTCAGCACCAGCCATGCCCTGGACCACTAACCACATGGGCCCGCTGCTTCCTGGAGGCATTGGTTGTTTCAGGCTCTGTATCTTTCCTTCACGCTGTCCTTCCAACCTGCAGTGATATCCTATGGACCTAGAATGCTGCTCTCCTGCTCAGGCAGGGGCATGATTCTTTTGCACACTCCACCCATCACTGGATTCATGGCTCCCAACTGAGCTCTGTCAGTCAGCCTTTCTGACAACTTGCCTTGTGCAGGACCAGTTTATATGATCAGTCTTAGGGTGGGGAAGCTGGAAGCTCCCAGGAAGGAGCTGCAGTTACTCCATATTGGACTTTAGAAAAGCTTACAGCATTGGATGGCATGAGGGAGGGTCTTCTCTAGTCTAGTCAGAGTGGATACACGTTTTAGGGAATTGTGACATGGCGGTCTGGGTGCTATCCTCCTTGTACATGCCAGTGTGGCTTTAGGGATGTTCACTGTGCATCACAAAGACTTACTCAATTTTAAGAGGATAACAGTCTCAGGGTGCACCAATATCTGCATTTAGACTCAGAATAGAGCTCTCTCTCTCTCTCTCTCTCTCTCTCTCTCTCTCTCTCTCTCTCTCTCTCTTTCTCTCTCTCTCTCTTTCTCTTTCTCTCTCCCCCTCTCCCTCCCCCTCCTCCTCTCCCTCCCCACAACCCCCACAGCTTAGGGTAGTA